>NC_086163.1:23600621-23912395 GCF_035149785.1 Candoia aspera | reverse complement strand
ACTCAAAAAGGGGATAATCTAGATCAGTGTTTCTCAACTTTGGCAACTTTAAGATGTGTGGACTTCAACTCCCAGAATTCTAGGGGTTGAAGTCCACACATCTTAAGGTTCCCCAACATGCTAGCTGGGAAATTTTGGGAGTTGAGGTCCACACATCTTATTGTTGCCAAGGTCGAGTAATGCTGATCTAGACCCTTTGCAGAAAAAGCCGTCCAAGATGGAAAAGTCGACATGTTAACTTGCTCATCACAAATGAACATCACAGCTAAAAACATTCAAGAGCCTTACAGTGTTGGGAGCTGTAATCAACAGGAAAAGCAGGCAAAACAGACAACAGGTATTTGACCCAATTGTCTTGGCAGAAAGACCCTTCTGAAATTGAGGAGAGGAGGTGCCTCTTAGAGGAAGAAAAGAAAGATGAAGGGAGCATCAGATAGAGAGAGAAGGAATTTTGATTATAATAGTAAAATCTAATACAAACTAAACTTTAAAAAAAGAGAATAGAAAGAAGCAGTAAAAAGTGCAAGAAAAAGAAGAAGAAAGAGTAAAGTAGGAATATAATAAGAAAAGAGAAAAGAAAAGAAATATATAAAGAAGTGACTTCCAACCTTCATCACAAGAAGGATGATGCATCCTTGATTTCCAACAGGGCAATAAAAAAACCTTTATATCACCCCCAGAAGTTCATTCATTCCACTCTGAAATTACCCAGTTACACAGCTGATTGGATGGCCTCCGACAACAAGCTTACCCATTGAACCCATTAACCCAGGTTTCTGAGTTTGCACAGCAGGGATCCCTTACCTGCCGACACCCACAATCTGCGTTTGCACCTCTGGCTGGTTTAAAATGAGGCTGCCTGGTGCCTCAGGGTATCATGTGAACTTTATGAAAGATCAAACTCTGCCCCAGTTTCTGCCTTCAGAAACTCCACTGAGCATTTCCATTTTCATCTCTGTGGCCGTGAACGGCTTGGAATTTCTCGGAGGCTGAGTTGAACACCCAGTGCCAAACATTGCACTTTGCGTGCTATGATCCTGGATACGCATGTTGGAAAAGAGAGACTGTCACCCCATGATAATTTTTGATGTAAACAAGGCTAAACATATCCAGTAAAGTGTTTTATTTTATTTTATTTTTTTTACAAACAGCCAGGCTCAATTTAGCTCAATATTTTGTTTGCAGCCCAGACCAACTCCCATGCTTTTTGCTGTCTGGTTATTATATTCCTAATTGACGCAGCCATTCCTTCTTGCAAAAAAAAAAAAAGTCTGCAACCCCCAAATCTCCAATGAACAAGCCAGGTTCAGAAATGAAAAGGATTCTGTAGGAACACCCATGTGCTCAGCAAAATAAAAAGAGAGTCAAGGTGATGCTGCAGAGTATTTCAGTTTGCACCAGAGGGAAGCAGGGCATATGGATCATTGTAGATCCTTGGAGCTGATGGGAACCAACTGGACGCTTTCTTCTTCCAACACTGGGCGTAGAAGAGAACCAGGCAAGAAGCATTCCTTGGTCTTTTGGGAGCAATAAGTGCAGAGGGACTAGAAAGGCGTGTTTCCATTCCAAGGAGTTTACAATTGAAAACTTAACATTGCATATTTTTATTTTAGGTGTATAAAATAGGAAGTGTTTTGAGGCATCCATTGTGTGTCACCTTGATAACCTCTGATAGAAAAGGTTTGAATTCTACCATTCTCCTTGAGGATGTCAACGTGCCTAACAAATACCAGCAAGTTATTTAAAACAGCATATAAAAAGTAATGAAAGTATCCAAGAACTATACAAAATCAGTTCAGCTATGGGATGTAGGGAGAACTAGCAAGAATTGGGGTTCAGATTACCATGCTGACTGCCTTGATTCATCTTTTAGGCTAGGGCCTCAACCTTACCTACTGGCGTGAGGTGATAAAACCGTTCTGGTTTACAAGTTTTTTTTAGCTTTAATAAAACCAGCTAAGGCACTACAAAACACTACTTTAAAAAAGAACAGAAAGTTCTGATTTTGTATTCTCACATCTTTTTAGCTGTCAAGACGTAATAGCATTTGCATGTATACAATTAACAATTAAGGCAAAAACCAGCCTAGATGATGACAGTGATGATTCATGGGACCATGTCCACCATGTTTAGGTCTGTGCAAAGGGCTTCAAGTATCCTAAAGTGGGGCAGAGAAATGCCACTAATGCTAGCTAGGAAGAATATTTCTGGCTCACTGAAGATGAAAAATCCAGCTGGAAAAACATTCTCAAGATCCCTCAACAACATCACGGCTACTAAAGATCTCAGAAGTCAAGGAGGTAGACAGATCGAGGAAAGGTGAGGGAAAGAGAATGGTCAACAGAGAAAAGGGAAAGGGAAATGGGGGGGTGACTCTGAATAATGCTTTGTGGAGGGCAGAACTGAGCATCCCCTGATGAGAGGCCTCCCACCTGAATTTGGATGGAAGGGGGACAGAAGAAAGAATGGAGACCAACCACTCGGTCAATTTTCGCTAGCAAAACCTGATCTGACACTGGAAGACAAATTCCTCTAACTTTAGATGTGTGTGTTGGAGAAGAAATTGCTCCAGTATAGCTCTTCTTTAAGAGCAGTGACTTATGATCATGCTAAACATGAGCTAAGGCCATGTTGGTTGAGATACATCATCAATCTGATCAGCTAAAACCATGTTTTGTTGAGATACATCATCAATCTGATCAGAGCAGGATAGCAGGATCAGGCTGTTCAGATGCATAGATTTGTAGGAAAAGGCCAGCTAGTTAATCAATCAGCTCACCGTGCCCAAATTTTGTAAGATACCAATTCAGCAATTTCCCAGGGGAAGTTACTGTATGCATAAAAATAATGACCATGCAATCCTAGGCCAAGTGAACCAATGGCCCATATTCCATTGCAACTGCCATAAAGACATTCATTTAGAATATACAGCCCCTTCTTCAACCAAATATCCATATCAAATTGGAAGACTGCACTCTTTGATTTTCAAAGATAACAAAATAGACCAAACCGCAATCCATTATTGCTATATGTTTTGCACGTTACGTTTCTTGCCTTTTAGCCAATCAATATGAAAAATTGCTTTGAAAGTTGCAAGATTTCTTCTGAGGGAAAGCCACATGTGACAGGTTCAGGTCAATAGCAGGATGATCTGACATTTGCTCCTATGTTATTGATCTCTGCTTGGCATATTTACTTTTGGTTTCTATATATGATCCATGATTGAATGGCTCCCCTATATACAACATACTACACAGCAAGGCAGATTTAGACACTTGGAATATCGCTTCTAGAACTTAAACAAAAATAACCAACAATCATTAATGTTCAGTGTAAAGCACAAATATTTAAATGAGGTTAGCAGTCAGGGACATAAATGGAAGGGATGAGGAGGATGTGTTATTAGAAAGTTTTCTCACCATGCTTTTTAAAAATTCTATTCTTTTGTTCCATTGTATTTTTTTCTTATTTTATTTTGTGTTCCGTAACTTTAACAATAAAATATGTTTTAAGAAATGGTTGAACTAAACATTTTTACTTATTTATTTATTCATCCAATTTCTATAGCTGCCCATCTCAACAAGTGACTCTGGGCAGCTTACAACAATAAAAAACTATAAAACAATTAAACAATTGCAATTAAAACAGTTACAGTACAAAATAAATATACATGGCTGCCAAGTAAGCAATGTAAAATGATTAATATAGCCAAGAAATGGGACCATTACCGTGCTCGGGGCCCCAGGCCCGGGCACATAACCAGGTCTTCACAGCCTTACGAAAGGCCAACAAGGTCGGGGACATCCTAATCTCTGAGGGGAGAATATTCCAGAGGGCAGGCGCTATGGAGGAGAAGGCACACTTTCTAGTCCCCGCCAACTGACATTCTTTGGCTGACGGGATCCGTAGCATGCCCAATCTACCAGATAGAATTAGACGGGTAGAAACAACTGGGAGAAGACAGTCCCTTAGGTAACGTTGACTTGATACTTACCAAGACCAACGTGACTGCTATTTTTCCTCCCTAAAATGCCATGAAGATGTTCTGTTCTGATTTGGGGAAATCTGTATCCCACCCTGAGAATTTATCACCAGGATCTGCCACCGATTGGAGGGTGATAGCAGAGAGCATCTTACTCAACAACAGACATTTCTCTTGTTGACTGAGGTTAATTAATAATGGTTTGTAATACTTATATCCTGGGCCACCATATTAGAAGTTCCACAGAGGGAGGTCAAGATTTGGCTGTTCCTCGAGAGGGAAAATGTTGAGAGAGAAAAGTTAAAAATGGGATGAATTTTCTCAAGCAGGTAGCTGCAGCTCTTTGAAGACCCTGGATCTGAAGCAGCAGGTGATTCCCCGCAAGTGTGGAAGCTTCTGTCACCAATGGCTTGCTGCCAAGTCCTGTTTTTCCAGTCTATGTAGCAGCAAAAGGCCCGGGGCTTCAGATCTGCATTTGAACTTCTTCAGTATGGCCATGGTTTCTAGTCACACCTGCTTCAGTTCCTTTTCTCCGGAAGGCTGCTGACACGCTGGGGCCTGCAAGCCTTTCAGGAGCTCAGTGGATGCTCAACACAAGAACGATAATCAAAAGGACTTTTTAAAAAGATATCCAAGGAAGAAAGCCCTTGGAGTCACCTGTTCTTGCAAGAAATGGAATTGTTCTTCTCAAACCAGTGGGTTCATAAAGAGGCAAATGCTTACTGTCTGTGGACTGCTCACAATTAAAGGAAGAAGGAAATCTGATCTTTAAATAATGATAAATGTATTGGTTCCACCAAGAAGCAGCAGCAACAAAAATTGCTCCAATGTAGTTGATCAGAAAGCATCTGCTAATGCTTTTTCCGACTAACAAATTCTATGAAAAGCATGAAAGGCTCACGAAAGCATCTGCTTTTTCATAAGATTTGTTAGTCAGAAAAGGTGCTGCCACACTCCTGATTTTTTTTTTTTGCTACCGTAGACTAAGTAGACTAACATGGTTCTTTTCCTACAATGCCTCCAATGCATTTAGTTCATTTTGAAATATATCATGGCTGGTAGCTGGATCTATTTTCTTATTTGTCATCTTTGAGCATGAAAGGGTGCTGTTTTCCAATAAATTTGCTCATATTTTAACATGCTGTTGATCAAGATACATGAGGACCTCATGACAGCGCGACAGAACGCAATTAATGTTGCCAGTTTCTGGGCAAGATCTGTTTAACTTTTATATATTTTAACTTTTATATTTTACATTTTAAATTCTGTTTTACAGTATGCCTTATTTTAATTGTGATGCTTCTGACACGAATAAATAAATCAAGATACATGTTTTTTGCAACTTATTTCTCCTAACATATGCCCTTTGTAGGGGAGTTTGGAGAACTGCATTCCAAATTTTAGGTAAGCTGACTTTCAAAGGATAATGGTTTTGCTTCATGGGTTGGTTTGAAAGGGCAAAGTTCAGTTTGCAATAAAAAGTGAATGAAAGTAATCTCTCCTCCGTTCTTAGCTGCATCCTGCCTCTGTCTGGCACTAACTCTCCAAAGCTTTTTGCAGAGAAGTGGGGGTTCCATCACCTGCTCCCCAATTCTTTGAACTGGAGACCCTGAGAGACAGCCTGGAAACTTCAACTTGACAACTGCATATTTGGATTTCTTGTGTTCTTCGGCACCCAGAAGAGGTAGGCTAAAAATCACCCACTACCCTGGAACCCTGAAATATTTTTTCTATTATAGATGGGGAGGGCAGGCCCTATGTTGGTGTGGGGGCTGCAGAGGCAGGTGGGGGTATAAAATGACAAAGCAGGTCTGAGGCCCTGAAGCTAAGGGGAGGTCTCAAATTTGAGCCACAAGATTTAAAAAAAAATAATAAACATCAGCAGATTTGTCCTGCCCCATCCACCCCCACTTCTCCTCCAGTTCCTCACCAAGGACCCAGATGCCAGGAACAAGCAGCAGCTTTGGTGCAGAGAAAAGGGATAAGGGGAGAGGTGCTTTAAATGTGTGTGTGGGGTGTGCGTGTGTGCCAAAGGTCCCTTGTCTCCTCAGTTGTAGCAACGCAACAGCCTGCTCTGAACCCCCAAGCAAATTTTTCAAAGCTGGGTGCCCTCCAGATCTGTCAGCTTCAATGCCCAGCATTTCCTAGGCAGCAGGGCCACATGCCATTACTGGGGCACAGTGGTAAAGTAAAATGGCACCTTCCACTGGGGTGTTGCCATCACAAGGAGGGGTCCGTGAGGTCTCTTGGGAAATCAGAAGGGTCGTCTCCAGGTCTGACCACGGTTGTCTTGGGGGATGGATCCTTTGCAAGGGGATCCAGAGGCAGACTTTGTGGGGGAGCAGCCGCTCTGGTACCCCCTGAAGTCATGCCAAGCTTGGCTCTAGTAATCACTGGACCCATGTCAAATCTAGCACAGGTTCTCTGATGCTCTGACGGCACAAGCAAAGATCCCGCTGCTGGCTTCTTGGGGTGATGGTTCATCCTCTGTTATCCACGCACTTTGATCAATGGCCTTCTTTCTCCTCAAAAGTCCTGCCAAGGGCTGTTTGTCTGTAACCTTTGGCATAAACGCAGTTCCTGAAAGCTGAAAAAGCTGCTTGCTCTGCCCCTCTGTCCTCGGGCCTATAAATAGGCGAGGTAACCCAGGGTGTATTAAAATTAGCAGCGGGAAAGGAGGCATAACACACAACCATTTTGATGAACAGTGTGCGATGCAGAAACCCAGGAAGGCTCCCGGGCTTCTAAAATGTGCCGAAATGCTTGCAGGGGAAATTTGAAAAAAAAAGCCTGTTGTGCAAGTTCAGAAGGTCCTCCAAAGGCATTTCTGCAGAGAAGAGGAACCCCCTGTGTGGGTTCGGTTTTCCCTTTATTATCTGCACCTTTTCTGTTTCCAACCTGCCAGCAGAAAGAGGAGGAGGGCTGTCTGAAAGACGATCAAGCAGCCTTGGGGGACAGAAGGAGAAGACTCCAAAGAGCAATTGAAAGCAAAGCAGAACCCCCAGGATAGCTTCCCTTCAACGTCCCTCTCTAAGCAAATTGAGGAAGGCTGCACCCCTTTCCCTGCAGACATCTGAGCTCATAGCAAAGCCTCCGTTGCACATCAGGAAAGTAGGTGGCCCCTCTACCCTCCATCCCTTCCAGCTGTCCTCCACAAACGTAAGCGGCAGACATGGAAATAACAGCAAAAGGGCCACCTTTTCTCGCAAATGGAGCCCAACCTCTCTTTCACCTCTCCCCCCACCCCAGACACCCACCCAGACCAATGCATCTCAGGAACTTTCTCCCAAGCTGAGGCACCCTCAAGAAGATCCTCACCTCGTTCTCCTCTCCAGGGTAGTGAGGCAGAGGAGCTTTGCTTCAGCGATGAACCTGAACATCCCATCCCGTTGGGGAGCCGAGACAAGAGGAAACAGCCAGACATCGCTGAGGTGGTTCATGCTGATCTGGCCTGGGAGCCCCACTCGGTTAAAAGATGGCCTTTGTTCAACTTTGTTCAAGAGTCACCGAATTCTTACATTTGAAGAAGGTTTTTCAGCCCTTGAATCTAACTCCGCAATTGGAATTAAAGCATCCGCAGGAATTGGGGCGGGTGCCACCCAGCCTCTCTCTGAATACGTTTAGCGGTTTAGACCCCAAAACCTCCTAAAGCCACTGGTCACCCACTTAAACTGCTCTTAAAGCAATGGGCAGGTTTTAGTCACTGGGTCAGCTTTACGACAATTTCCTCCAAGCCCCAAATGGGTAGACAAATATCTCATCTATCCCATTATCTCTGCAGTAACTCCACAGTTACTTAACCCTATCCCCTCAGATCTAGCACAAAAACTGTTTCCCTCCTGCATGCCAGCCCATTTCCACATTAGTCTGCAACTTAAAAAAAAAATCTGTGGAAAAACGGGCTCAGTATTTTGTCCACATTTCTCGAAATGCTCCTTCGCTGTATGCAATTCTGTTTAATCAACAGGATTCTTGCAGACAGCTGTCAGTTAGTTTATTCCCCCTCCCAATGTGTATATCTTTGTCCATATTTTCCCTCTATCTTCATCGCTTTGGAGCAGAATTTTCTTCAGGAAAGTACGTTGCAAAAAACCGAAAAGGGCATTCTGATTCACGCTGAGATTTGGGAAACGAGAATTTGTTGTGTTCCTCTTATCAAAATGTAAACTAATCAAATGCTCCCCAATCCACCCTTCATGGGGAAGCTGAAAGAATTGCTGGACTGACAGGAGGAGGAGGAGGAGGAGGACAGATGGTGCTGTTGCTTTTTCCAATAAAAATGTTTATTTCCAGTGGTGCTTTACACTCACTAAGGCTCAGGGCAGCTGGGAAGTCAAACTGCTTAACCCAAGCTAACAAGCTGTGAGTGGAGGACGGGGATTTTTTTTTATACACAAGAAATGCTATCAAGGCCAGGACTTGGTATGCCTGTTTCCAAGCCCATTGGCAATTTCCCCCCTTTTATTACCCAAATGGAGGATTCGAAATTCCCAAGACCCTCACCGCAGAAAAGGGGGTTATGTAGACGCAAAAGGAAGAAAGCGGGGTCTTTTAAGCCTGTGGCTACTGCTACCTCACTCTTGTTTTTATTCAGAGCGGGATTCCAACTTACGTAAGGAACAACCCCGCTGTTTTTTCAGAGCCGGGGGGGGGGAAAAAAAAGCAAGCCTTACTCAGCCAGACACTGTCAAACAAAAGTTGTTTAAGAGACACTGTGACTCTTAAACAACTTTTCCCAGTTGTTTGTTTAAAAATAGGATGTGTCACCTTTATATGACTGCCAAGCAGTTCAAGAAATAAATACTTAAAATAAATGAAAAATAAACTCTGACATGAGTTTATCATATTCTGGATGTTTTCTAAGTGCTTTCACTTCAGAGTTCAAACATGTTCCCCCCACCCCCGCAAGATAGTTTCCTAGGTTCCTTGTTAGGAAATGAAACAAAAGGGCATCTCTAAAACAACACCCCAGGTGACCAAGGCCCCCAAGTTTTGGAATTTTGAGACGATGTCATGGGTGCTCTCGCAAAATGGCTGCTGGGGAGTTTTTACATCCTTGTAAATGGCTGCCACGCTCACAACAAACTGCTGAGGCGGCTCCCTGCCAGTGTGGCGCTAGCACCCTGGTGCCTTGATTTGCATCACGCCAGCTTCACACTGAATTCTTTTCTAATTAAAAGATTCTTTTTAAATGAAAGTCACTGGTGAATAATGACCCATATGCCTACAGATAGTCCTCGACTTGTGACCCTTCGTTTAGCGACCGTTCAAAGTTACAACAGTGCTAAAAAAAGTTACTTGTGACAGGTCCTCGCACTTACAACCGTCACAGCATCCCTGCAATCATGTGATCAAAATTCAGGTGCTTGGCAACTGGCTAGCTCTTACGATGGCTGCAGAGTACTGGGGTCACATGGTCACCATTTGCAGCCTTCCCAGCTGGCTTCCAACAAGCAAAATCAATGGGAGAAGCCAGATTCGCTTAACAACTATGGTGATTTGCTTAACAACCACGGCGAAAAGGTCATAAAATTGGACGTGACTCACTTAACAACTGCCTCTCTTAGCAACAGACATTCCAATCCCAATTGTGGTCGTAAGTCAAAGACTACCTGTATTTCATGCAATAGGCAGTGAGCAGACTGACTGATTTGATATACATCAGCTTTCTATGTATCGGCACCAATCCAGCAGTTTAAAGAACTGAATGGTGTGGTTTTACACATCAGCCATGTGGCCGCGTAGTGACCACTCAGTGACTAAACCAGGCTAACTGGGGGGCAGACAGATTGGCCCAGATCCAGATTGTTCCCAATGAGACAGGCTGGCACCTGGAAAGAGGAAGGCTTTCTTGAAAGAAAGGGTAGCGAATATCCAACACCTGACTATAAAGAATGGGTAAGCCATCCCAGATTTGCCATGTTAGCTCCTGATGGCAGCTAGTCCTGTCCCCATGATTGGGTCCATCTTTTGGACTGAAGCAGATGTCAGACTCCCTTGGCCTCCATTTTTTCCTGGAGGGGCAGGCAGTTCTGCGCCCCATGTGGGAAGCATTCTTCAAATATTCAAGGCAGCATCTAAAGGAGGCATCACTTTGGGAATGGGGAGCAACCGCTGTGCCTTTCAAGTCAACTTCCAGCTGCCAAGTAGGCCAGGAAGGAGAGGTAGGGCGGGATGCCGCTGGGTTTCATCATGACAGCCATCAAGGTGGAGACGTGCTCCAGCCACAGGACCCCCACCCTCCTCTCTCTATCCACAGGCTCTCATTTTTAAAAGCCCTCTTCCCACGTCTTTGGAAGAAAAGGATCTTGATTCACCGTTCCATTCAGCACACCCACAGCAGCTAAACTAGAACAGGTGCCAAGCTCCATTTATAAAACCTGCCCTGCTAAGCAAAGAAGTTGAAAGAAAAATCTATTCAAGGCACCTCATCTAATCTATTCAAGGCACCTCATCTGTTTCTTGGAGTGTGACCGTGTGAAATAGGGCCCTGGTTTTGGATGGCTCCTTCTGTGTGAAAGGAGGGGCAACGAGGGAGCCAGCCAGGAAGCATTTTCTAGCCACAGTGCATAGTCCAGCCACAAGTAAAATGCAGATGTGCCCATCTCCTCCAGGCTGTGGTCTCTGCTCAGAAGAAGAACACTGAGCCTAAATCCCCAGTCTTACCCAGATACACATGGTGCTATGAACGAGTGCCTTACACCTGCAGAAAAATCCACCCGAAGCATTTGCCATGTTCAATAGGCCCTCCCATTGAAAGACGAGAATGCTCAGAATTGAATGACAGTATGTGTTGCTGTCCAGATGCCATCTCGCAAAACCAGAGAAATGTTGATAATTTTATTACCCATCTACGTGGCCCGGCCATGACGTCTTGCGCATCCATGGTGCGGCTATTTGAGGAATCTACTAATGAGGTTGTTTGAACTCAGAAACCCTTTTTTAAATTTGTTGTTGTTTTGGTAGACTTGGCGATATAGCAACAAGATTGTACCTATTCATTAAACAAATTTCTGTCCTGCCACAACCAGAGGACTCACGGTGGTTCACAAAGTAAGAAAACAACATAAGATGTCTACTTTAGGGGTAAGAGATCTCTAGTTTAGAGTGTGGCTCAGCCCCATTGAAGTATTTATTGTACATGAGAAAAGGAACTCATTCCACCCTTGACCCTCCTAGGAAGGGTTGGAAAATGCACATCTCACGTTCTGTTGATGGTGGCCCAACAGGCCCACTTGGATAAAGCATTTGCCTACCATTCCCACTAATGTAATCTGAGGTCCCAGTTGCACCCCATGAGCTGTGTGGAACGGATGGCCTTTTGAAGACATTCCAACTGCGCTAGGAACTTTTGCGGCATTAGCATTCGGCTCCATCTGGATAATGAATAATGTCCATGGAAGCCATAAAGAGAAGGAAGGGAGTGGGATGAACAAGCATTACTGAGATTAAACTGATACCATCAAGGATTAAACAGAAGACGGATGGTTTTCCTCAAGCAACTAAGATCTTAAGAGGAGATATTGGCAGGAATGGAGAAATTCTCAAAGGGTAATAATGACAGCTTGGACGATGGCGTGTGCACTGAACTAAACTCCAGAAAGCTTCCCAACTGAAGAAAGAATCAACTTCACTGCAGCTTCTCATGGGGCATCAGGCAAGCAATGACTGAAACAAGCATGCTTTGAAGCTTGGAGCCAAGATTGCGGGTCAGTAGAAGAGCATGAAAACATGGCGGCACTGGGTAGATGGTCGCCTTTAAGGGACAGCAATGGAACAATTCTGCCTCGCATGGAGTGGGCCCAAGCTCACGTACTTGAGGCAGGCGGCCATATCGATTGCATTAATAAATAAATAGTATTTCCCAACCTCTTAGGGGCAGATCCTCACTCTCTAAGCTCCTGCCTTGAGAAAAATAAAGATCCTGGGTCATTTTGTGGAAGGAGGCAGCAACACAGCAGCTGAGAGTTGTGTTTCCTGTTTTTTGTTGGCCAAGTTAGATGGTCCAAGCCTGGCTTTGGGACATATTAGCAAAGCTGGGATCAGCTGCTTTATATCAGGGGTTCTTCACTTCTTTGTACCATGGACCTCTTTGAGAATCTGGGGAAACCTACTGATCCCTTCTCAGAAAAATGTATTTCATTGCATAAGATATACTGTAGATACAGATTGCATTACAAAGGAAATGATCGATGCTCACATCCAGTTATCAAAATATTTAAAAATGACAAATGCACTATATAGTGATTGTTGTTGTTTATTCGTTTAGTCGCTTCCGACTCTTCGTGACTTCATGGACCAGCCCACGCCAGAGCTTCCTGTCGGTCGTCAACACCCCCAGCTCCCCCAGGGACGAGTCCGTCACCTCTAGAATATCATCCATCCATCTTGCCCTTGGTCGGCCCCTCTTCCTTTTGCCTTCCACTCTCCCTAGCATCAGCATCTTCTCCAGGGTGTCCTGTCTTCTCATTATGTGGCCAAAGTATTTCAGTTTTGCCTTTAATATCATTCCCTCAAGTGAGCAGTCTGGCTTGATTTCCTGGAGGATGGATTGGTTGGATCTTCTTGCAGTCCAAGGCACTCTCAGAATTTTCCTCCAACACCACAGTTCAAAAGCATCGATCTTCCTTCGCTCAGCCTTCCTTATGGTCCAGCTCTCGCAGCCATATGTTACTACAGGGAACACCATTGCTTTAACTATGCGGGCCTTTGTTGTCAGTGTGATGTCTCTGCTCTTAACTATTTTATCGAGATTTGTCATTGCTCTTCTTCCAAGGATTAAGCGTCTTCTGATTTCCTGACTGCAGTCAGCATCTGCAGTAATCTTTGCACCTAGGAATACAAAGTCTTTCACTGCTTCTACATTTTCTCCCTCTATTTGCCAGTTATCAATCAAGCTGGTTGCCATAATCTTGGTTTTTTTGAGGTTTAGCTGCAAACCAGCTTTTGCACTTTCTTCTTTCACCTTCATCATAAGGCTCCTCAGTTCCTCTTCACTTTCAGCCATCAAAGTGGTATCATCTGCATATCTGAGATTGTTAAGTTTCTTCCAGAGATTTTAACTCCAGCCTTGGATTCCTCAAGGCCAGCTTGTCGCATGATGTGTTCTGCATACAAGTTGAATAGGTAGGGTGAGAGTATACAGCCCTGCCGTACTCCTTTCCCAATCTTAAACCAGTCTGTTGTTCCGTGGTCTGTTCTTACTGTTGCTACTTGGTCGTTATACAGATTCTTCAGGAGGCATACAAGATGACTTGGTATCCCCATACCACTAAGAACTTGCCACAATTTGTTATGGTCCACACAGTCAAAGGCTTTAGAATAGTCAATAAAACAGAAGTAGATGTTTTTCTGAAACTCCCTGGCTTTTTCCATTATCCAGCGGATATTGGCAATTTGGTCTCTAGTTCCTCTGCCTTTTCTAAACCCAGCTTGTACGTCTGGCAATTCTCGCTCCATGAACTGCTGAAGTCTACCTTGCAGGATCTTGAGCATTACCTTACTGGCATGTGAAATGAGTGCCACTGTTCGATAGTTTGAACATTCTTTAGTGTTTCCCTTTTTTGGTATGGGGATATAAGTTGATTTTTTCCAGTCTGATGGCCATTCTTGTGTTTTCCAAATTTGCTGGCATATAGCATGCATTACCTTGACAGCATCATCTTGCAAGATTTTGAACAGTTCAGCTGGGATGCCGTCGTCTCCTGTTGCCTTGTTATTAGCAATGCTTCTTAAGGCCCACTCAACCTCACTCTTCAGGATGTCTGGCTCTAGCTCACCGACCACACTGTCAAAGCTATCCCCGATATTGTTATCCTTCCTATACAGGTTTTCTGTATATTCTTGCCACCTTTTCTTGATCTCTTCTTCTTCTGTTAGGTCCTTAGTGATATACATGCTTTATTGACCCATTAAATCAATAACAAGACAATGCCCTTCTTTAATAACTTTAGACAGCGAGTTTTGTTGAAATTAACAAACCTTTCTGGAGTCTCGAAACGGTAAATTTACTTCGCTGCCTACACACCTTGCTAAATGAAAAGCCGTATTTCAGTGAGAGGCGAGGGAACATAAAGGGAAGGGTTGTCTAAGCACATTCCTTTAGGCCAGGAAAAATGGTTTGCAATTTTCTGGCCAAAAAATAGAAATAGAAAAAGATCCTAAAATAGCTCCCATTGAGGAAATCTTAAACAATCCATGGTTCGGCGTGGGATGATTCAGCATGGAAACTTTAGAATCATAGTTTTGCTCTGTCCCTGCCACTGATTTCAAGATGTGGGAAAATCCAGTGCATTTGTTCATCTGTCCGTGAAAGGGTCCAAACACAACTGCCACTGACACGGCAGCTAATCCTTTACGACAACTTATTCTGATGGCCGACCCTGGCGAAAGCCTTGCAAATTGCATTCCTTCTGACATGCTCCAGTCACACTTCGGTAAACACACACAACTCTGTGCCAACCCTTCTCTGATTACGCCGTCTGTCTCGTCCTGTAATTGTTCGACACCACGGGTTGGTTTAGAAGCCCTTTTCTCTCTCCCTTGTCTGCCTCACTCGACAGTACGCGGTCCCGCTGAGCCATATTCAGAAACAGCCTCCCTGCGGTTGGCAAATTATACCCTCTGCGCAAGGAAGTGACGGCGTGCACAGTCAAACGTAAGTGCTGCCGGCCATCCTGAGGGACTCGCTTCAGGAAAGAGAAAGCGGGCTCGTTCTGAAAACTGCAGGGTGTTCTCGACGGAATTCCGAATCAAGACTGTGGCTCTTCACCCTTTTTATTCCTTCCTACGGTTATTGGCTGCCTTTCCTCTTGAATGCAGCTGCCCGCCCTGAGGTTGTGGAGTGGCCTGGGGGCCTTAAGCTCTGCCTGTGGCCACAAAGCACATTTTTAATGCAACAGAATTATTCAGGATAAAGGAAGTAATCACAACACCGTATTTAAGTTAAATATTGATTTCTTTTGAATTTCAATCCAGGACAGCTTTTCGCCCTAGCCTTAACTGCTTCTTTATCCTGGCCTGACTTCACTTTTGCAACGCAGCCCCAATTTTCTTCTCAAAGGCCCCCCAGCCCCCTTCCAGAAAAATGTTATGCGTCTCAATTCTGGAAATCCCAGACAGGCGATGAGAGTCTTAAAGTCATGTTTCAAAGCGGGGCAATAAATTTCCTCCCCTTCAAACCTCAGTCAATGAATCTAAGCACACATATATGCTTTATTCAGGTGAGGAAGGCAGGCAGGCAGGCAGGCGGGCCGGCCGGCCGGCCAACAGATGTGCTGGGCCTTCTGACCTAATTCTGTAAAAAAGAACACCAAAATCTGAATCTTCACACCCTAGCTAGCCTCTGCACAAACTTTAAGCACTGATGTGCAATGGATTCTTTCCCAGCATTCACAAGCCAATGTTCAGCATTACAAAATGGCTGCCAGTTTAAGCCCAAGTTCAAAGCAAGCCTTGGACAACTGAGATCAGGGAACACTTTGCTGGCCAGCCATTCCCAGGGCCTCAAGAAGGAAACATGTTCTCCTCAGTTCAAGATGCAAGGCCCTGCTTGTGCATGATTTCTCGACCCGACTGATTCAGCCCTTCACCTTGAGGCTGTTGCAATACCTGGCAGGAAGCGCAAGCAATTAAAGTCGGCCTTGAGCCTGATTTTTCCTGGCTTTGGGGGGACAATTAAAGAATAATGATGGTGTGTTGTCTAAGTGTTTATAGACAGTTGGCTTGATCTCTCATGGAGAGAGTGAGGGAAAACAATTTCCTGCCAGAAAGACCAAATGGTACTCAGAGATGAAGGAGCACATGCAAGGCAGGCCATGTTATGTAACCTTCCTAAAGCATAAAATGATCCGATGGCTCTGGGGGCTGTTGTGCAAACTAATTAGGACAGCATTCCAAACCTATTGAATTAATGGCTCCACCAAGGGAAGCCGAGATCTTATCAACCACCCTCTCCAAAAATTTCAACTGCAGGATTTTAGTCCAAGAAAAAGATCCAGAGCTGCCGATTGTTTAAAGGCTGTCAGCTCTCAGAATCAGACGCCAACGGTTTGGATGGCAGACTTTCCCACGCAGCACTGCCAGGCCAGTTCAGACCCTGGACGAGTGGCCACAGTCAGCCTGGGCTCCCCAGTGGCTCATCTCCCTGGCTCTCAGGTTTGAAAGCTGCGGTCCGCGCACTGTCTTTTTAAGCAGACATCCATCGCTGCTTCCAGCGAGGGCGTGAAGGTGGGGGAATGCCCACTTTGGAATTGACAGGGAAGCTACACAATGGGATGATCGACAGCGTTGTCATAGAGAATGTGTCCAAAGGCTGTGCAAGGGGCGGTCCCTTATCCTGTTGTATGGAACAGTTTGAGAGAGAGACACACACAAAGCAAAACAGAGTGGTGCTCTTAACAATATTCCTGCCCATGCCCCAGAGAGCCAGGGGAGAAGAATGGAACAATGCTGGCTGGCATCACTGGGGCTGAGAGGAACACTGAACAGGAACGCAGAGCCATTAACCAGCAGTCCTCCTTCTGGAGAGCTCATGCCCAGCCGGATCTTTTATATGGCTACGTGGAATCCTACTGGCCTATTGTTGTCACCTGACACGTGCCCACTTAGGGGTACCCTACTCGAGCCAGTGCCCAAGCACAGCCACAAGCAGGCCTGCATCGCCCTCTGGTGGCCAGTTTCAGGGTGGCCCCAGCAGCAGCAGCCATCCCTCTTTCCAGAAAAGTTCATGGAGCTGTAGGGCTCACAAACAGTCCCCCAAAGTCTTGGGGGCACCCAAAGGGAAACGCTTCAGCCTGCTATGATATTTGTAGGTTGATTGAAAAATCCAGCCTCAGGATATCTGCACATATTTGGGTCTCATGATCCAGTGGAGGGAAATGGATGTGGAGCTCTTGAGTCCATTATCAGAAGCCAGAAGCAAAAAAGACAGAAGCTGTAGATGGGGGGGGGGGGGGGGCTGGGAGGGGGAGAGCAAAAACTGAGAGTGAGCACCAGGGGGTAACGGGAACTCAGTCGAGGCTGCCCTATTCCACTGGCTCTGGAGCCTTCAGATTTGGCAAGACTGCTACTGTTCCTGACTGCCTCCTTAAAAGTATGCAAATCAGTTTACCGCAAAACTAAAATAAGCAAATGCAAAACACTCATAAAACAATAACAAGGGTCATTAATGTCCAGTTCAGAATGCAGACAGACTAAGAAAACCAAACCGAGTGTTAAAAGCAGACCGAAGGGAGGAAGATTGGATAGAAATGTTCTCAAAGGGATAAAAGCAGGCCTCATTCATTTTGCCCATGAAGTCGAGGTTTCATTAGACTGATTTTTAGAGGCAGCAGTTTTTCACCCCAGTTCAATGAGCAGCCAGCTTAGGAAGAGGTGGGCTTCTCCTGGTAGCCCCCAACCCCTGCACGGCTCATGCAAAGGCACGGCTGCAAAGTTGGGGGAGCAGATGTGGAGAAAGGGGTCTGCTCCCCGGCTGCAAGTCACTCCTCTGCACCTCTTGGCCTTCCACTGCCATCTGCTCCCTGGTGCAAAACTGCCTGAGAGAGCCACCAAAATCTTCTTCCTGATCACGGTGATGACATGGAATGCTACCCTTGCTTTCTGCAGACAACACAAACTGGTAGTGAAGGCCAAAATGTGTTGGACTCAAGCAGCACCTCAAAGCAGGAGAGCTTGCTCCAGGGCCAAGAAGCCGGCTGCTTCACAGACTCCTCCTCTCCCCCATTAGGGAGTTCTCCAGTTGGGTCCCCCTCAAGGCCAAGCTACACATTACACACAAGAGACTTCAGCTGTCCACTGGAGAAAGAGAGTTTTAATAGGAGAACAGATCTGCCTTCCCCGTTAAAACTGCCTCTCTCCCTAAAGTATCTTCTTTGCATTTTCACACGCTGGGATTCTCCAGCTGGGGTGAGGCCTTGCAGTAGCAAAGCGATGGGCAAGGGAAGGGAAGTTGGCTTGGTGTCTTGCCATAAGCTGTGATGGCTTAGCGTGTGAAGGGAAACCAGCTGATGTGGCTTATCAGCCCTTGCTCATAGATGAATACGACGTATTGACCAGCCCGCAGTGGTTCATTTAGCAAACCACAAGTAGGTCAACCAGATTTTGGTATGATGTATAAATCTGGCTCCCTTTTCTTCTGCCATGTCTCCAGCATGGCTTCTTTGTTGCGGATAACTTCACTCAAGCAGAACAAGCAGCCATTGGGATTTAATCGCATGCAACGCTGACATGAACTGCAGAGTTTCTGGTTCAGGGCTTCCCTGTGATCACAGGCCCATCTCAAGAACAGCCTTCTTCAGTCTGGCATCTTCCATAGAAGTAGACTACAGACCCACCTGTGCCAGCCAGCAACAGCCATAAGCTATGTTGACTGGAAAATGATGGGAACTGACATCTGCACGTCTGGCTTAGTGGACAGAATTCTTTTCTTTACTTGTATTTCATCTGCAGCACTCCATAATATACTGCCGAATTAAGGTGGAGTTTAAAGGAATGTAAACACTTTATCAGTACTGAATTTGGGACATACATTTTCCCTGGGAACAATAATTCAACATCAGGCCATCCCTCATCTTCCAGAACAAAATTTAAAAAATGCAATTTGGTCAATGAAATCATTCACCCCCACACGTATCCGCCTCACAGTATGTAGGAACCAGCCAGTGAAATGCCTACTGATGAAGTTATCAATGACTCCAACGATAATTAACGCAGCTTGGAGCTTTGCATTTTGGCTGCGGAAACCAGTTGCTGGTGTTTTTCAGTGAGCTTCAGCTGCAGGGAGACCCGGTCTTCCTCTTCCCCCTTGTTGGGAAAGCCAAGGGTGCTGGCTTCCAGTTAAGGCGTCCTAAAGTCTCTTGCCTCCATTTCGTTGTTGAAAGGAGCTTGAGATGACAGCCCAGGAAGGCAGAGAGACCTCGGCCAGTACATCCAATGCCACTTAACCACAGTTGCCCCACCACCCTGAGGGATGCCTACCACTACGTAGATCTTGGCTTGGGCCAGGCGGAAGAATGCTGGGCAAAGAAAATGGCCAGGCTGGACTCGGACTCGGGAACCTTAACTGAGTTGGCGGAGGCGGCTTATTCAGTCTCACCTCCCTTGACCGTCTGTGGAACCAAGGGCCAAAGAGGAGAAGAGTCCCTTGCCTGTCATCCAAGACCCAAGGAGCAGCTGACAGATTTCAGCTGACTGCTGGGTAGACCTGTTTCTAAATCTCTGCAGTTTCAACACGCGGTGTTAAGGAGGGAAGAAAAAGGAAGACCCGGGCCAGGTGACCCCAAGAGAAGAGACAGCCCTGTGGATGGGAGATGCCTTGCATGTGGACGGGCGCATTCTGTGCTCCTCTTCCTCCTTTCCCTCTCAGGGACCTCGGATGGCCTCGTGCTTCATCCAGAGTGGAACAGCTTCATTACGAGGGTCCTTGACACGACTTTTCCCCCATCTGCTCCACTTCCACTCCTCTCCATGCGTGTGCTGAAAACCCAGGAGATGTGTCTGTATGACTGGGGGGGGGGGGCGGCGTGTGGGTAAGAGAGAGAGAGAGAGAGGAAGAGTGAGCTTCTCACCCACCAAATCTGGGCTGGATCCCAGATCCCAGTGGGTTGCCAGTCAAATTCCCAGGAAGTGAAAGTTTTGCCATCTTTGAGCTGAATGCCTCTTGTAACCGGGGATTATTCTCTTGCATCACGTAATCTGTTCCCTCTTCCAATTCTTAGCCTTTTGCTCGATATTCTTCCATCCTTGCAGAGCAAAGCCATACCAGTCACGGCATATAATGTTTTCATTTACGGTACATAAATTTTTAAAAAACACAGAATAATATGGAAAGAGAGGAGGGTCAGGGGGTAATCTGATCTCAGTATCTTGTTAAGAGATCACGACCGGGGCTTAGAAAGTTAAATGGTCATTAACGCGGTGTGTTTCCTTACCCCAGCATGGACGAGCAGCTGCGTTACGCCCTTCTGGTTCCCAGCCAGTCCGTTCGGTGAGTTTCTCGTATTAATTCATCCAGTTCTACAGTATTTGAAATCTCATTACCCAAACAGTCAAGTTGCTCTGACAACCACGTGGAATCGGGGACTCGAGGCTTCTGTTCTGGGCTGGTCCATCTGGAATGTGTCGCGTGGTTGCTCGAATAACAGGGACTCTCTCAGTGAAGCCAATTCACACCTGATTTGCTTTAACTATTCCTGTTTCGCTTGACAGCTCCCTGGGGATGGAGAATGCCAGTGAAGCTGGGCCAGCTGACGGTACACGGGGCCAGATTGGTAGGAAATTTGGCTTCCGGGACAAAATCTGGTCTTCCTTTTTCCTTTTCTTCTGGTTCCCGCAGAGAATCCTGCCATATTCTTGCCAGTTTGTTTTCATTTCAGAGTTCTCAGCCTGCTTTGGATGTTTCCTCAAAGGATTTTTAGACCTGAGAGGGGCACCTTATTTTGCAGTGAAACACATGAAGTGTCCAGCTTTATTTGTGGTCCCACTTTTCCTTCAATTAAAGGCGTTCTTCTAATGCCATCTGCCTTCAGTTACCCTTTTCAAACGTATCTGTACAAATCATGAGGGCCAGAAACTTGATTTTAAAAAAAAACTTTAAAGTTGATGAGTTTTTGTTACTTTGATAACAGGCAGAGCCCAGCCTCAAGTTAACCACACAGTGTTTTTATCATTTTTTTAAAAATCTATTTGATCTAACTGGAAATGATTAGATTTGTCTTCTTGTAATCTCTGCTTCATTCAAAATTCACTTGACTGAAAATGCAGATGATGAAAAAAACACATTTTTCTGGGCTTAAAAAGTACGAAGGTTGATTTTCAAGAGCAAAGATAATTTCTCCAAACGAAGAGTGGATGGAGAAAGCAAGAAGAAAAATCACTGAAACTAACACCCTCCGTCTCATCGACAGGAACGAACTGTAAGAATAGGCTGAGGCAGAAACAACCTTCCCAAAATTTAAATGAGGATTTTGCTATGAAAGCAAACAACCCACTGGACTGTATCAATCAGAAGACAAAAAAAAAAAAAAGCCAGATCATAAAATAATGGGAAGAATAAAGAAAAGGGAAAAACTTGGGAAGAGAAATTCCATCATAAAGCTTGCGGCATTATTTGTTGATGGACCATAAGTGATTTGGCAAGACTGAAATGATGATTAAAACCATTTTTAAAAGCATTTTGAGATGACGTTCTTGCAAGATGAGTGCATCATTGAAATATGTTGTGTTTTTTAATATGCAATTAATCAGTCAAGTTACCAGTCATAAGGCTACATCATATCCAGATTTGTTACTAGAAGCTTACACACCGTGTATGAAGCTGTTAAAAAGTTGTTCTTTTTTTTTTTATTGGACTTGGTTGTTTTAATGTATCTGTACTGGCCTTGGACCAGAATAAAGAAAGATGAAGATGATGGCTAAGATGCCACATTTGCAGGTCAAGAGGGTGCTGGATGCACCTGCCTTTAATGGGTCAAACAGACACCTAAAACAAGGAGTTCCACATGTTTCTTCCTGCAGTCCAGTGTGTTAGGGGATGTCTGAAACATAAAAGGAGCCCACCAACAACATTAAAATGGCAAGAGTGGCCCTTCAAGACCTCAGTTTGTAGAATCCCAGAGGCCATCTAATCAAGCCCTTGCTTGGTGCAGGAATCCAAATCAGAACATCCCTCCTAAAGGGCTTTGTAGCCTCTGCCTGAAGACCTCCCATGAAGGGTTGCTCAGCACCTTCCTTGGCCCGTGTTCTTCCTGCTGGGAAGTTCTTCCGAACACTCAACCAGCTTCTGCCTTCCTGCACACTTGATCTTAGCCCAAAACGTAAGGAGTAAGTGCCGTTCCATAACTGAAATCATCATTCTGTACCCAACTTCTTCTAGATCTTTTTCTACCTGACATCTGTTCAGGTAATGGAAGAGGACTTGAACCACCCCCAGCCATATTTTTCCAAGGCTAAGCCTATCCTTTCATCTCTGGACTTAATTTCTAGTCACCTCATCTCCTTTGTTGTCCTGCCCTGGGACCCATTCCAACATCTCTGAATCTTAGAAGCACGTAGAGTCTGGACCACTCGATCACTTCTACGGAGGAGGATCTGGGATCTCGCCTCTTCTATCTCCAGCGTGCTGCATGAATGCAGTAAATTAAATCACAGGTTGCATGGAGTTCAGGCTTGTAATCCAAGGATAATTGATCACGAACAAACACTTAAAAGTTTCTTTCCTTTGTTCCTCCGAGGATACACATGAAAGACATCCGGATTCCTCAGAACTTGGCAAGGGTTCCCCCAGATCCCATCTAAAGCACATTCCACATTTTCCAGCCAGAAGCCAAGAAGGAAGACACCACGGCAGCGCATAGCAGGGAGATCAGATTCACACACACCTTATGGTGTTACCAGACAAGCGTAAATGTGTCGCCTGGAGCTGAAGATGACAACTCTCCTTTTTAATTTTTTTTTCCTTGACAGTTTAGCATTCATTTCCAGATCACTGAATGCTTTTTGTAGCCTTGCTAATAGGAAAGTATCTCCAGTCAGCCTCAAATGTATTCTTCAAAAGGCCCCTGCAAGTCGTGCAAGAAGACTTTCAATTAAGTAAAGTGCCATAAGGCACAGACTGTGGGGAAGGGGGAAGGGAGGTGGGGAGCGATTCTCCATCTGGATAAAGAAATAGTCCCGTCCTGGCTCCAGATCAGACATTTGGGATTCCATGAATTCTAAAGTCTGCAGCAACGGGTTCAAACTTCGGGTCAGTTGTTTCATCCGTGGTGGTGAATTTGCTCCATGTTCGGCATCTCTGGTTTGTTCTTGTTAATCTTATATTCTGAGCCACTCTGAGTTGAGTTTGGTAATAAAAAACAGGATACGTGTCTTAAAAAAGATGGACAAGCACAATATGATGGGTTTATATCCATCACAGTTGCAGCTGTGGCTGTAGCCTTTGGGACTTTGCTGTCCATCGGATGAAGAAGCCTCTCTTTCGGTCCACCATGAATCTTCTGTCCAATGATTTTGTAGGATGGCCTCCTAAGCAATAATCCTAAATTCTGGTATTATGGGACGGCAAAATCTCTCTTTTCCTCTTCTCTCCACGCTGTGGACAATATCATTCACTTCTATCTTGACTGTTGGTGCCCGTCTATCTTCTAAGCTACAAAGGCGACCCTTTCTCCTTGGGTGTAGTCACCACATTATGCTCAGGAAAGACCCCCAAATAGCCTCCCCATCCAGCTGCAATGCTGTCAAGAGAGAAGCACTGAGGCCATGAGCGGAACTGATCAGAAGTACTGTTAGGGGGCAGGCAAGCTTAACAGATGGGTTCACACAACACCCTTAACCAGGTTAATCAAAGATCAAAGTGGCATTTGCCCAACATACTAATCTCCATCTTCATCTGTTTATTTTGTGGCTCAGCATGTTTTGGGAACCCAGGCGATGGATTAATCGTGAGCCAAGGTAATCTGTTGAGCAAACCACAAGGAGGGTACTTAAGGTTCCAGCCTCCCCTCTTCCCAAGTGGTGGGGTCCTCATTCTTCCCCAGTTGGGGTCCTGCCAGCTTCCAACAGCCTGGACTGGCTACCACTGTTGAAATGGAAGGGATTGACTTTTGGCACTCACAGGGAGTTTCCAAGCCAGTGCAGCGCAGCGGTTCGTCTGAGTAGCAAGGTTTAATTGCTAAATTAACCGAGGAACTCTTATGTACTTGATGGGTACTTCTAAACCTATGGTTTAGAAAAGTGGATTAAGGAGAATCTTATTTCTTTAGGAGATCATTTAGGTCCCCCAGGTAGGGAATGAAGAGGGCTCAGAAAGCCCTCAGATCCCCAGTTACATGAAAATCTATTAGGACATGATCAGTTAAAAGGTGAATAATCAGTTCAGATGTCTTTAACCAGTCAACCTCCCTGCAGAAATCATTGGATAAGTTGAGTAATGGTGATGGTTAAAGGAACCTCCATGTTTAGAAGCATTCTACCTCCAAATGCCAGCTAGTGCAGGGAGGCAATATTGGTGAGATTTTCCTTCCTTCCTTCCTTCCTTCCTTCCTTCCTTCCTTCCTTCCTTCCTTCCTTCCTTCCTTCCTTCCTTCCTTCCTTCCTTCTCTTACCTGTGGGACTGTCCCGATAAACAAGTGCCTGGCAGATCCCCACCGAATGATCTTGTGTACTTGGTCTACTGGGGGTTATGTGTGCATTAATTGCCAAGAGAAGAGTGGAGTGTTGTCTTTCAGTAGACCAGAAATCCGTTTGCAGCACACAGTAATTGCTAACTTTGGTCCTGCTTTCTCAAAACGCAAGGGGGTGTGTGTATGAAAGAATTAAGACCTCTATAATCATGTTTGTCTCAATAAGCATTATTTGATTCCAGTATCATTAAATTTAATCCATAATTATGTAAACAGCCAAATAAGCATGTGTACATGCATGACTCATAAAGCTACACAAACCGCAAGTTAATCATTTGCTCTCTGAAAGATCTTCCACATGCACACTTTGGTGCCTCAGAAATGTAATTCTCTCTTGCTCTGGGCCAGGCTGCCAGAGAATCTGTAGACAGCCGATTTTACTGGCAATACATGCGAGGATCAATCACAGCGAACAACTGATGAAGGTGCATGGGAATTTTTAGGGATTGTGGCAAAGTTGTTAAGAGAAAGTTCTTAACCTTCCTTCCTTCCACTTGTTATCTCATTTTATCTTCTAATTCTGAGGATGAAATAATATTTTAATTGTGCTGTGATTCCCCAGTTAGGGAAAAAAATGTGACGCATCCACCATAGATCCATCATCTAACACCCCGCCCTCCTCTGCAGATCTCTGGTAGGACCTTTGGGCTTCTCCATGTTCTGATATTTGCCCACTGAAATTCTTTTGAGGAATTTCAATTCTTTTGAGGCAGAAGAGAGGAAGAAGACATAGTTCCAGTTGTGTTTTTAAAATAGGTGCTGGGATTGCATTTAGCCCCGAAAAGCTTTGCATGCCACTTGCAAAGACTTCAACCATTGTTACAAAACTGTAATTTTTAATGCGCCAGAAGAGGAGCATTAGTAAGTACATGATTGGGAAGTAATGACACTACCTTCATTTAATTCTAATTAGATCTAAGTGTAAATGAAATCACCTTTAGGTTTTTTGCCCTGGCATTTCTCATTATTCCTTAGAGACTGGCCCTGGCATGGCCCAAATGTTGTCCCTGTCAGTTTGGAAAGAGGATGGGCAAACTCTTGAGAACACAACAAGAGAAACTGTGACAGTATTCGATTTTGAGAAGCAGTTACAGGTGATTTGGTTGAATCTCCTCATTAAACCTAGTTTCCCGATCAAGTAGGAAATCTGTGTTGAATCACAGGCCCCTGCATGATTTCAGATGTTTCTTGGCATATTCAGAACCAGTTTCCCCCCAGCTGATTTGTAAATTGTATCAGCCTAATTCAACAGTTCAAGTCTGACATCCCAACTGAACTGCATCAGTTTGAAACTTGAATTGAATGGGATTGTCTGGATCAAATCGACAGTTCAAATCAGATTTTGCTTAGCAAGGACTCTGCTGGATCAGATCAAGAATAAGGGGAAATCTGAATCATGTGTAATTATAAACAGCCTGAAACACTGAAATTCTTGTGGCTCAGCAGCTGCCTTCAAGTGACCCATGTTGCTTGTTGACTGTGTACAACCCAGACATTTTTAGGCCGTTTGTAACCATCAAATAATGAACAATTACTAGGATCTGAACAGAGTTTGAAAGGGAAGAAATGGAAACCAAGAAAACTCTTCCTTCTCCATCCCATGTCCTTCCCTTCCACCGTCTCCCTCTTTGAAAACCAATTTTCTAGAACATTTTCCAACGGTTGTCAGTCACAATGCACAGGAGATTGGTTTGCCAAAAGCTTGGCCTGGCTTCTCTAAAAGTAAAACAATGCCTCTTTTTCTGTATTTTCTTACTTTAGACAGGAGCTCTCCTTTCAGACACAAGTGAACCAGCGTTCCGCCAGTGATGTCACCTTCATCCCACCAGATGTAGCTAAATTGGGACCTTCCAGCTGACATAAATGGAAACTAATGGTGCTAAGGAACATTAGGTCCCCTGATAGTTTGAATGTAATGTTTGGGAGACAGGGAGAGAGAAGAAGAATGGCACCGATCCAATAATCTGTGGCGCATTTGGCAGGATTTGGAATCATGATTTACAGTAGGTTATGAAACATTAAATAGATGATTGTTCGTACCATATGCAGACTCAACCATCTGCTCCATGTAGCATTTTTGGCAATGAATCCTTTGCTTTAAATTCTGTTCAGATATGGACATATTAGCCACACTGTAGGATAAGAGTTTGGGGGTTTGTTTTATTTAACTTTGGATAAGAATTCTAGGGCGAAGGCTCAGCTCCATCCAGAGGTGTCCCATTGGTCTACTGGCTTTATCAAGAGATTTTTAATTCAGTTGATATTTGTGATGTCTTGGAGATTGTGAGATGGTAAAAGATGGCTGCTATTTTGACAGTGGCACTGTTAAGTCCACAAAGACTAAAGACTTGTTGAATTTTACACAGATAGTTGTGGTTCACTTCTCCCACAAGGAGGAATCAAAGTCTTCCTTCTCCAGCGGAACCAACTAACACCCATAGATTCAGGCCAGCCTTACATATAAAGTGGATTCAGATATTCCAGTAAAGAACTCTTTACTTAACCATGGTGACTGAATACATGTCTATGTTTCGCCTGTGTTCACAAGACCCTCTGTCCCTCAAACCATGATTCATAATCCACCATGGCTGGCTTCACATGTACGAAGCCAAGACCAGCTCACAAAGCTTCCTTGGCTAGTTTTATTACGATTGCACAAATATTCAGTACAGAGATTCACATGAAGGTGATTCAGCCAAAGGGGGTGATCTAGCTGACCTCCACGCTTGTGCAGAAAACAGTTCAGTTTTGAAGTCTGAACTGAATCGATATGATTGTTTGAAGGTCCAAATCAACACAGGTTGTCTCAAGTGAACAGGAGATCCAGAATGAATCAGATACATGTCCAGAGCAATGCAACTCTCCCACACCAGACCATGCCTCCTTTGCACATCTTTCCTAGTTACGTGGCTGCTGGGGGAACCACTTCACCCCAGACTGCCCCCCGCAAAAGCCACATGCTGCAGCTGTCCAGCCATGATTCTGCAGGGCCTGATCCCAGGACTGTTGCCCCAAGCCATAACAGTGGAAGGGAGATTGGATGAGTAAGCCCTCCAAAGACGTGCTTGCCAAGATGTCTGAGTGCCAAGGAACCCCCCGACCTCGCAGGCAAGTGGTGGCCAGACAGAATTGCCTCATCTTGACCAAGCCCTCCTCAGCGCAATTGTTCCAGGATGGCATAGTCTTACAAGGGAAGCCACAGCATTCTTGGATGGCCCACAGAAACTCACTCATGGAATACCTAGTGTTGGTATGTGTCTTTTATTTCAGTTTCCTATGAGTCATGTTCCATCCTTCCTGCCTGTCTCTTTAAAGCAAAGTGTGTGCTTATATCCTGAAGAGTCCCTCCATGACTTTATTGATTGGAGGCTGGGACCCGCGGGCTGAAGGATATCTGGCCTTTTAGAAAAATCAGTTCTTGAGCAAAGCCATCCACTGTACTGAAAGGGAAGGGGTTTGTGACTTTCTTTTCTTCTTAAAAGGAACACCGAGCTAGCTCTTAGGTTCAGAATCAAAAATCAAAGAGAAATGACCTATGTAAACACACACACACACACTTTGGAGAATATGATGCTTAGGATTTTAAAGAGGACTTTGGTGTGTGGTTCCTTGTAAGAAGCTGGATACTGGAGCTTTATCTATTAAGCTCCAATCTCTGGAACGAAGGGAAGGGGATATATAACCGCCCAGAGTTGCTCCTTGAGTGAGATGGGCGGTGAATAAATTTGAAGTATAAATAAAAAAATACAAATAAATAAATTTAATGCAAGCTGGGATGTGTAAATGTGCAGCTCAGAACACAGCACTATCGTTCCAGTTCAGCAACGATCCAGCTGCCCAGGGTCATTACGTCTTTTGCATCCAGCTGACGTTAGGAGACAACGAACAAGGCTTTGGCGGTGCAAGTCGAACTCCATCGTTCTGCCCAGAGAATCAAGGGTCATCAGAAAAACAGATATCAGGGATGGGTGCATTTGTATCTCTGAAATCAGTGCAAGGTTAAAGCAACATAAACCCACAAACATACCAACAAGGTATGGAAGGTGAGTTTCTGATGGGGAAAGGAGAGAAGAGGAGGCAGCAGCTGGGAATGGGGAATGTTTATTTCCAAGCTAAGCTAAACTTCAAAGGGATTTTCTCAGGGTGGAAAAAATGCTTAATTCAGATTATGAAACCTTTTTCTTTCACAGTGGTGGTTATTTGCAGACAGATGGGTTCTATACTTAGCAACAGGGCTAAAAAGCGACAAAGGCTGATTCTGCAAAGGTTTTGGCTTCCGTTAAGTCCCATTAACTCTTTACTTCTTTACCAGTTTCAGTTCTGTTTCCATAGAATCTGGCCATTTGGTTCTTGCTCTTGGCAATGACAAGCACCACCAGATAGCCCACCCCACCTCCTGAAATGCTTCGGTTCCCCACTGCACACCTTGTAAAAGTGGAGTGCCAGCTGGTCTTTGGATGATCCACAGGAGTTCAATATTCCATGAAGATGCTGCAGGAACAGCTTTCAGTGCGGATGTTCCCTCCTGAAGGACTTTTCAAGAGAGGCTTAATTTGAAAGCAGTTTGCCAAGATGCTATTGGGCTCCATAAATCAATTTCTAACAGGGTTTTCCCCTCCCTTCTTCCCCTTCTGGAGAAACTGTCATCTCCTTTCCCCATAAAACCTACTTCTGAGAGGAAAATTAAGTTGTCTCCTCAGAAGAGGAATCATCCTGCTGGCTATGGATGAACCACGTTCCTCAAAGCTTGCCTAGATATTGTTTCCCACCCTTTCTGCAAGTCTTAGATGCCGCCCGTCTTTCATCTCCTTTCTTAGAAAGACTTCCAGAGGTTGTGGCTTGGGCAGCTGGCACGACCAGGGGTGAGGAATGTTGTAAGCTCTTGTGCAGCAACACGGGGATGGCCATGACGTTTTCACCTCTACCTTTGAGGGACTGGCAGACATATTGGGGGCAGCTTTCCCCAACCCAGTGCCTTCCAGATATGTGGGGGCTACAATTCTCAGATTTGAGAATCTGGGAGAATAGTTCACAAACACACACCCACACACACACACACACACGGAGAAGGCTACTCTTGGGATCTCTCCTCCAAATGTATGTATTTGGCTATCCAGGGGAAGCAAAGAATCTTGAAGAACAGGTTTTACATCCTACTCTACCTCATGTGTTTTAAAGTTCCTACTTGATTGCTGTTCAACTGCATTTCATTTCAGATATGCCCACTTTTTTACTTATTCTTTTCAGAAATTGGATTTGTTAAATGCATAACACATACTTTCAAATGCTGGACATACAAACATGGACAATCCATGTGCCTTGCACATGAAGAACAGGCAGAGCTTTGATCACACCGTTGCAACCACCTTCTTGCCATTTTTTGACCACACCCTGTGGACACCCCAGGACCTCTGTCAAACAAAGGAGCATTCTCTCCAACAAATCAGATACTCTTCCTTCCTCCACAGCCCCACCAGGTCCTTCCTTTGTCCCTTTCCATGCCCTTCCTTTTGCTTTCCTTACTGGCATATCTACTGTTACTGTTCTGTTTTCCAAAAATTCCAGTGCTAATGCAATGTGAAAGCAATTTGTCCATCAAAAGGAAGGGCTCAATTATTCAGGACAATGCAGAGCAAGCATATGTAATCCTTTGAGTTCGTAGTCCAAAAGAAAATTGCTCTATAGCTTACGCAAGGGGCCAGCGCTGTAATGCTAAGATTATTTTTCCCGTCGTATCCAATTCCCACTTCTTCCTTGTGGCTCATTAGGCAGAGAAAAGGCTTCAGAACTTGGTGACAAACTTGGTGACCTTCAGGAGCACCTTTCCAATTTCCCCAAAATCATAAATTTTAATGGAACTTCCTAGGGGAAGTTCTTTTGACAGAAGGGATGAAATCTCTGTTATGTTTTTGTGCACCCAATCATGTTTGCAACCATTCATCCTGGATGTCATGTTTAAATGATCATCCGCTACCTAGAATAACTTCGTTGTTCAAAAATGAATCTCAAGTAGAATCTAATTTTAACTGGAAACATTCTTGAACTACAGTACAATCCTATATGTGGAATTGGGCCACATCCAAAATTCAGTTTTTAGAGTTCACATTTTAATTTGATGCATAATTTATAGTATTGATTTGCATTATTTATTATCTGTAATCTTGAACTGTGTTGGGAAAGCATTCTTAGCTTAAAGCTCAACAAGACACGTGGATTCTGATTAGAAAATAGATGTGAAGTATTATAAACTCCCAATGATGTATTTGTTTTATCACATTTCAGATTTGTTGCTGATCCACCTGTATTTCTCTGCCTGTACTTGATTTTCCTATCCATACCATCTATTTTTTCATATTCTTTCAAAATATATAATCCTAAATGGCAAAAAAGACTCTCTTACATTTCTTGAATGTATACAGTATATTCTTACAGGAGATGATTTTAATTATACTTACTTTAATTTTGATTGCATTGATTTCACTGTTACATTTCATATCTTCTATTTTTTTTTAAAAATTGCCAGAAGCCCCCTTGAAGGCGTATACTAACAGAAAGGTATAAGTGCAGTAATAAACACAAATGAGTAACTCCAGAGACAGGGCCTTCTCCGTGGTGGCAGCAGAAGAGAAGACCTCTTTCATTGTCTCTTCTTCAGCTGCTTCAGTAATTACTTAATTGACTGTGGCTTTTTAAACTGAATTTGTAAGCTTCATTGAGAATATTCTTGGAAGAATATCCCTGCCATTTTAAATTCACCCACTGTTCCTGACATAGGGACTAGTCACATGTCTCACTTAGCCATTGTTTGATTTCGTCAAGGGACTGAACAAGCCGTAGAGTCTAGATTCACATCGCTAACCTCATGACAGTTGTGTGGCTTGTGACCATTGCCGATCTGGAACATCGTGGGACATTAAAGATGATTCCAGAGTACAGGTAGTCCTCACTTAACAACCACAATTGGAACTGGAATTTTGGTTGCCAAGCAAAGCGGTCATTAAGTGAATCCAGCCTGATTTTATGACATTTTTGTGGTGGTCATTAAGTGAATCACTGTGATCAGTAAGCAAACCATGTGGTCATTAAGTGAATCACATGTTCCCCCATTGATTTTGCTTGCCAGAAGCTGGCCGGGAAGGTCGGAAATGGCAATCAGGTGACCACGGGATGCTGCGATGGTCATAAATATGAACCGGTTGACAAGCGCCCAAATTGTGATCATGCGACCGTGGGGATGCTGTGACAGTCATAAGTGTGAGAACCAGTCGCAAGTCAGTTTTTCAGCACAGTCATAAGTCCAAACTGTTGCTAAATGAATGGTCATTAAGCGAGGACTACCTGCAAAACCATTGGAAAACACTTTTGCTCAGTCCTATCATCTTCTTTCACTGCTAAAGGAAGGAGGAGAATTGCAGGAATTCTGGACATGGAATTCTGGACATGAGGTTTTCTCAGACATCGTAGGAAGACAGCCATATTTATGGAAATGCCAAAACCAAAGGAGTCTGGAAGCACCCTTTCAGACTAACAAACCTTATTAGAAGGCAAAAGTTTTTGTGAGCCACTGTGTGAAGGGGTCCTAGCAGACTGGTTTTCGCGGGCCTTCCAGGTGCCCCGGCATCGCTTTCTTGTAATAATCCCTTTTTCTTGGCAACTACCTGCTTTGTTAAAAACCAACCAACCCACATTTTTCACCCAGGACACTTCCTTCTTCTCCTAACATTTTATTTAGTTCTCACCTTTCATTGCTTTTCTCTTCCAAGCAAGAGGAACCAGCTAAAAGCTACCATCCCCGTGGAACGTGGTGAATGGGTAAAACCAATCACCAAGCTATAAACTTGTAATAATTTCCATCAAAAAAACCAAGTGGGGAAGGAAAAGCCAGGAGCTCCGCAAGAAAGTGAAGATTTTGTAGGTGTCACTGTGATTGCTTCTAATTTTATTTTTTCAAATGGTGCAGCCAAATGTCTTCATTCTGGCATATTTGCTAATAATTTCATTATTTACATGGCCCCATATGTTCTCCATTAGCTTCCATTTTCCCATATTCAAGAGACATCTGAAGGTGGTTAGGGTGTTTTCATAAGACCCATCTTGTGTTTCATGGAGTTTTCTAGTTGGCTTCCAACCTTGCTGGTGCAGTCCCCTCGAGCCCTTTCAAGAAACTTCACCAAACCCACCACAATCAGCAATTTCATCTGGAATAAATGACATCAAGAGCATTGGAGGCAGCTTGGGCTAAGACAAACACATGCCTCCTTGATTATCTGGCTCAACGGATGAGCGCGGGCCTTCCAGGAGAGACTCCCAGCAACTGCACGTGATTTCTGGCGGAGCTACTCTGCTTCTGGCCACAACAGGGAAGACCAGCTAGGTGGGCCAAAGATCTTACCTGCTCATTGCATCTCCACCCCTCCCAATCTCCAGACAAGTATCTGGGTGCACCGCAAAGTTAATAAATAGCACAGAAAGCTGTAAGAAGAACAGACCGATCAACAGCATGCCACTCCTGAGTTTCTCTTAACACCAGTATTTAATGTCTCCTAGGCCCATTTATAGACTTTCCTCCCTCTTGCTGGAGATCCAGCCACCATTACATCAGCACATGACTCTCAAGGTTTGATGAATATCATCAGACAAGGTTGCCAGACAACCCTGAGGAACGCCATCAGAAATCAGATCGACCGTTCTCATCACTCAACAAGCACAAGTCACATCAAGATTTAGGATCGAGGACAACCTGAATTCCAAAACTAGAGTCTCGCCTGAGCAACTGAAAATCGTTCGGAATGTCGTACCTTGACCATGTCTCTGTCATCATCCATGAACAAACATGACTTAAATACTACATTCAGCTTAAATTCAGTATATACAATCAGCCCAAATCAATCCACTGCAAGATGAAGGCCTTTTCACCGAAGGCCATGGACCATAATCTACCATACTGTTCCAGGATTGGTTGGCAGACAGACAGATGTTTTCTAGGGCTGAGATAGAGCAACTGGCCCAAAGTTACCCAGCTAACCTCTCTACTTAATGGAGGCCTAGAACTTGGGCCTCCAGCTTGAGACCAGCACCTTCACCACTACGCCTTACACCATATAATTTTATGTAATAGATCCAGTTAATTTACACTTATTGTACATTCCTGAGAGATGGTCATCCTATCCATGCTTTCATATATACTCCTCACTTTTGTTACAGGTGCAAAATAAATCTCACTACCAATCTGAAAAGGAATACATCATACAGTGGCGTCTTGCACTTACCTTTAAAAGGAGTCAAAAAAGATGTGACTTTCTGATCTGCAGATTTGCTGAAACATCTGACAAGAAAAAAGAAATAAAAGAAATTCATAATGCACCAGAGGTTAAATGATACTTTGCTATCTGAGAATTAAAAGTGATTTGGAAAATAGTTGTTTGTGGACTGGACAGTTAATTCATGTTCACTTCTTGTAAAGAGACTATATCATTTTTGCTTTTTTTCAAAGAAGGCTGTTTAAGCAACAGTGGAAATGGAACAGGAGAAATATGATCCCCCTTCATGGGATAAAGATGAGTCAAGTCCAGTAATCTTTATTCGGTCAATGACCAGCACAAGGTAAACAGAGAGACAGACAAGCAGAAAGTACAAAGCAACCATCCCAGCCCCCCAAAATCTCAAGTGGGAAATAGGAGTAGTGTACTAGTTTATTACAACACTAGAAGTGTAAGTCTACAGTAAGACCAGCGTAATTCTCAAGGGCACAATATTTTTAGCATTAAGCTATAATCCTGAAGACTAGAACACAATAAAAGTAAAACCAGTACAAAACAATTCCTAAAAGCTAGAAAGGTAATATTTTAACAATATAGCTATAATCCAGAAAACCACAGCATGGGGAAGAAGATGAATGCATTCCTACGTGTTGGAAAAGAAGAAGGAATAGCCATGGAAGGATTGGCTTGAAAGGTGAAGCCTACAGCAGACCACAACATCTGCTGGATCCCAGTCTGCTCCCTGGAGAGCCTCCAGAATGGAAGAGCGACTTCCAACCCGTGTCCCAACCGGTTGTCCTCACATGTCCCTTTTGGGCATTGATCCTATCTGCTAACTCTTTGCAGATTTATTGTTCTCAGAAGCCAACGTGACAGCAGAGGGATGCAGATGGGAGGAGCCTTCTGCTCTGTTCTGCCTCATGCATCATCTGCAAATCATCCCCAGCCGAATCTGGAGTCCAGATGGAGGCCCTCACTGCCAGGGCAGCAGCGATAAGCAACAGTGGGAGCAACATGGGCTGCCAAGCCAAACGGGCAGAGTTCAGGGCACCCCCTGCTGCCTATTGACCTTAGAGGATAGAAGTCAGCTGACAAAGGTGGAGCGTCTTGTGAGCCAAACCAGATTTCGCCTATCTGGTGCGCTTTGGGTTCTGTTTCAGACTTTCCAACTGGGCCACAGTTTCGATGAAAAGTTGCAGAACAGGGGAGGGGATGACAAACGCTTAGGCTGCCCTCAAGATCTGAGCTCTGAGTCACACATCTTCATTCTCTTCCAAGAGTTACCGAATAAGAACCCATTGGTTAACTTTTGGAAATATTTATCTTCCAAGTATCTTGGAAGTATCTTGGAAGATGGCAGCACCGACGTGTCTGAATAAATCAAGGCACCTCTGTGTGGAAACATCCATCAGTTGGCTCAAAAAGCAGCAGCAGCAAGTAATAAAAGTGGAGCAAATCCATTCCGCTGAAGTTTCCTTCTTCATTTCACATAATCACAGTTGTTATTGCTTCTAAGGAACATGGCCTGAACATATTTTTCCCCCATCTTCTTCCAAGCAGCTGCTTTTCGTTTGAAAACAAAGCGGGCAAGGACCACAACTGCCCCCATGCCGCCTCTACTCCACATCTGCTACCAGGTACGAGGCAGACTGCAAAGGCACCCCAGAGGACAGAAGGAAGAATCCAGAAGGGCTGGAGTACAAAGAAGGTAAGTGAACCACATCTGGAAAGACAGAGGCACGCCAACAGAGCAAAAGCACGCGTGGCCGGTCCCCTACAGAGACATTTACTGGGGACTGGATCCCTGCCTCCTCCGTGCACAGCGCCAGCCCCTCAATGACCTGCATCTTCGCAAAGTCGGAATCCGGTGCTGGCCTGCGTTAATGACTAGCGAGCCTTCTTTCCCAGAACACACATGTTCGCTTGGATGTTGTCCTAATCATGCAGCATTTGTTACCCTTTGCAAAATTGGTTTCTCTTCTCCGACAGTGACTTTCACTTGGAAAGTGTGAACCAAAAGGCCTAGGCTTGCTCAACCATTCTCCACGGAGCAGAAGCCCAAGTTTCCCCAAAGCACAGCGCCTGGCTCTGAAGGCTGAAACTCAGATTTCAATGGCTTGAAATCCGAGTCACCCCGAGAGCCACTCCAGCTGGATCCTGGCATTTGGATTTCTACAACAAGGCTCACGCCCAACATGCCAAGATGGCAGCCCAGTTCTGCACCACCAAAACTGCCCAGTTTTCCATAAGGCTACAACCTAAGCGACCTCTGATGAAGACGATGATGGCAGGATTTCTTTGTTTTAGCTGCCATCCTATATACTTCCGTTGTAACTGGAACTGAATATTCCAACTTCATGCTGTGCTTTGCAGGAGGTCACCTCTGCAGAAAGGGAGGACTGGAAATGTCTTTGAGAAACAAATAAATAGAGAAACAATTTGGCTGGCTCCCTGAAAGAAGAATGTTCAGCTAAGCTGGTTTACTGTGATCCTCCAAAGCAATCTCAGTCAAACCTAGGTGCAGGAAAATTCAAAATGAGCAATGGGACAGTTAAAAATGAGAGTGACCACATCACTATGTTGGCCTCTTATCTAAGAGGCGGGCTAACTCTGGTCAATGAATCAAATGCAGATTGCTGTCTCCAACCTGCATTCACACCAGAACAACTCCCTTGAGTCAAGCTGTATGTTGGGTGCCCTCATAGCATGTTCGGTCTAGCCTACTACCGTGGGATACGCCAGTGGCTCCCCCTCCTAGTACCAATACCAGATTAATCCCTGCTTAGCTTCCTGAGATCAACCAAGTTTGGCTAGGTGCTGCTGTTATCTAGCTTAGTTTTGAAAAAGTTGGGAAAGCTCTTCAGCATGTTTCAGATGCCTCAACCATGCCAGATGGTTCCTGGAAGGTCCCTAGAAGATGCTGTTTTAAGAAGTTTAGGGAAAGAAACATTATAATGAATGGCAGCATGGTGTAGTGGTGAAGGTACTGGACAAGGAGTGGGGAGACCTAGATCCTAGTTCTCTCTTAGGCATGGAAGTGAGCTGGGTGACCTTGGGCCAGTCCCTCCTCTTAGCCCTAACCAGCATCAGGCTCCCTGTCAAGCTGGCTGAAAAACAAAAACCCTGAAAAACAAAAACCCTCGTATCGTGCATTGAGAGCTTTGCTGTGCAAAGTGAGCGCAGGGCGAAAACGAGCAGAGCCTGCAATCAAGTGGGACAAAAGCTAAGGAAAACAACAACAGGCAAAGAAAATTATAAACCTGAAAATGGGTATTTTCTCATAAAGAAGCCACACTTAGAGCAACCCAGGTGCGACTCTAGAGGTATCTATAGAGAAAGGGAAGGGATGGTCAGATGGACTCTCTGAAGCAGGCAGAGAAGATTGAGATTTAATCCTGCTCACAGAACCGGGAGCCCATGAGGTTGAAAACAGGGCAAGGGGAAAGACAAAGTGGGCAGATTCCAGGTCTGCAGCAAGATCAGTAGGTCTTTCTTGGTAAGTTAAGGGGGGAATGAAATGATCCAGCTTCTCATAAGGAGACCCTCAAGGCAGAAGGAAAGCAGGCCAGGCAATCGGCTGGAGTACCAAAGTGCAGCTCCGGGCAGGAAACATTTGGAGGGAAAAGAATTCAAGACAAAATGCCTGGGGAAGGGAATGAAAAGATTAAAATAGAACAAAGGGGAGAAGAGGGAAGAATTAGGAAAGGAAGAAAGGTGAAAACATGGAGTGTGCCGTAAATGAAAGAAGGGGGTGAGATACTTAAAACCAACTGAGAAAAGCTTGTATTTGGGAAGTTAATTTAACAGCCTCTCTTTCTCTTTTCTTCACTCATCTTTACAAAGACATCCTTATAAATCAAAGCCTTTGCAAAAAGGCAGGCGGAGATGTGGAATGTTCAAATATTAATAATATTAATCATTGTGTTGTCCAAAAATGACAGTCATGCAGATTCATAACCAAGATACGTTCCTTTAAAAATGTTGGTGGAATATTTGAATTTATACTGTCAAACAGAGAAGGGTTTCTAAAAGCACCAACTGGCATTCGCATCATACTCTCTCACAAGTGTACTGGCTGGGGGCGATGTGGCTTGCAAATCAGACATCTGGAAAGCACTAGGTTGGGGAAGACGAAGGTGTAGTAGCGAGAGAGAGGAAGAATAATAAAGATATTGACAAAAACATGTAGGAGAAGCTGAAACTGGCCTGAGCAACAGGCAACAACTTTAGAATTAAACATGGGATTAACATGAACAACAGCAGCGACTCAGAACTGAAGAGCAGAACGAAACTGAGCATGGGGAAATAGGTAATTTTTGGCAGGCCACAAAAAGAACAGAAATTTTTATAGCATTGAGCATCAAATAGATCAACTCCATAAATACTTTGCACACACACACACATACACACACCCAAAGTAACTAAAGCATTTAAAAATGTCTTTCTGTCTAGAAAACAGTACTCTGTAAAAAGGTGGGGAAATGTGAAAAGCCAAAACAAAGACAAAAAGATTGCTAGGAATGGGTGATGTTTGCTTTAGTTAATGCAGGAAAGTGACCAAATGATAGCAGGCTAGGCTCTTGGATGGAAGCACGTCACCGTGGCTTGCAAAGTACCACACTTCTCAAGTGTAAGAACAGGGAGTGTCGGAGGAACGTGTTCTCGGGTTGCTCTCACTGTGGAAAGGCGGCTGAGCTCTTTGTTAATCAAGAACTCAGAACGTTTACAAATGCCATGAAAGGTGAAAATTCTTCTTGGTAATATTTCCAATGATGCTGGGGAGAGTGGAGGGCAAACAGAAGAGGGGCCGACCAAGGGCAAGGTGGACGGATGGTATTCTAGAGGTGACGGACTCGTCCCTGGGGGAGCTGGGGGTGTTGACGACCGACAGGAAGCTCTGGCGTGGGCTGGTCCGTGAAGCCACGAAGAGTCAGAAGCGACTGAACGAATAAACGAGAACAAAAATATTTCCAATACAGTAACGCAAGATAGTTCCATCTTCGTGGGTCGAAAAATAGGCCATTAGTCTGCCAGGAATGTGGAAACACGAAACAAAGAGTAAGATTTACAAGGTAGAATTTGGTTCAAAGGAAGCAAATACGCTACAGCCATGAATCTAAATACAGAGATAATTAAATAGTCAGGAATTCTATTTGTATATGCCGGAGCTTAGATCGACACCTCATAATTTTCTTCCTTTTAATTGCTTTGTTAAGATAGTTATGGCCTGGATTTCCTGATAATTATGCATGAGTTATTGTAACTGTTCCATTGGAAAAAGCAGGCTACAAAATTGTAACTTGCATGCAACCTTAGGGCTGGGATGCAAAAATGGTGGAGGTTTGGATCATACAAAACCTGATTTCAGGCATGAGGAAACCCAGGACCTATACAAGATTCTGCTCATATTCTGTGGCTTAAACTGGTGTTAAAACCCAAGAAGCATGCCAGTTAGTGTATTAAGCATGCATCTCCTACTAATTTAGGGAGCTCAGCTCAATAACAATACAATCAAAGTGAATTATTCTCTCTTATCCAGAGCTCCAGTTGCTAAGTAATATTCAGCATCACAAAGATTGTGTTTGGCATAAATCTCCAGCAAGGGCAGATGCAGGGTGCTGCAGCCAAGAATCTGTCCGACATAAACTATCAACGAATTCAAACCGGAAAATGATGAGATTTTAATTGTCACAAAACTAACAGGAATGTTAATGTGTTTATTCTGCATACCGCACATGATAATCGAAGAAGGTTTAAGAAGTTTCTGCTTTAAATTATAGCTGCAAACAAAAATCTGAACCAAAGAGGCACAGTGTAAGAATTTATTTCCTTTTTTTAAAATGAGAATTAAGGATTTCAGTAGAAGAGAATATATGTAGCTCAGGGTTGAACTGTAGCGTTCTGGTGATATTACCTAGCCAGGTAATGAAATGCCTGCAAGCAACCATGCTCCAACAGCACCAAGGACTCTACAATTTTGGATTTAATCCACGCACACCATTGAAAGAACTCGGCAACTCTGAGTTGCTGAGTTGCCTTTTATTAGAACCAGGTCCTCTGAAAGCAAAGCCATGGGTTTAGATGCTGACACTGCCCAACTGTCCATCAACACACAGGCTGACCTGTTGAAAGTGATCCTTTGAAAATTAACTAAGCCAAAATAGCTAATTGCATATCAACCCGTAACGCACTCCAAGTAGCTTATTCATTTAGTTAGATTTTTCTTGCGTTTCCACTCTGAAAGGTGAATGGCAAACTCAAAATTAAAACAAGAAAACACAACCTATTTAACAACAAAAGCATTAAAATAAATAAATTAAAATAAATACAGACAGCTGCTTCAATTAATTAATTACTTCAAATTCATCTCAATAGCAGTTTCAGGCAATTCACATAAATTCTGTGCAAATCAAAGCATGCCCTGCCATCCTGTTTGGATTAAGCATATTTGTTTCTTTCCATTGCAGTGCTGACATCAAAACCTTTTGGGGCTGGATTAATCCCAGATTAACATAATCCATAATAGATTAATATAATTAATAATATATAGATTGGAAGGAAAGAAGGGGCTTACTTACCACCACTTTTTTCACTCTTCTAACCCCTGCAAAAGCAGTTAAAAACCTCCGGACTTAAAATGATAGCCTTTTGGCAGACAGTCTAGGAGCCAGGAAGAGTAAAGAGCTCCCACCTATGAGAATACAAGTCTTCCATAAACTCCCAAAGTTGTAGCATTTCAGAGAAAATGTCAGCTTTGCCCAGGTGTTAAACAAAGGACAATAGAATCAGAAAAAAAGAACAATTGCCTGATGTTGTGAGGTCACACAGGTCCAGAAGTGGTTCTCAACTGAGGAAAGACATCATGGAGGAACCTGTAGTTGATGTCACCACCAAATGCTTAAATAGTATTTACTGAAGCTTGAGTCCACCTTGACGTCTTCCCACCTCAGATCAATCCACCACCCAGCCTCCCCAATTGTCTTCCATAAAGTTCTTCTGTACAAGCAGAAATGTGGGATACACAATTAACAAATATAAATAAAGTCAAAGGACGTTCCAGTCATGACAGAACAGTCTATCCGCTCTGACTGACAGTAACTCTATATCTCTCTCAAACCCTTGCCAGGAATATAAGCATTTTTTTCAACTGGGGACCACTGTGTTTAAACAAGAATCTGACCTGAACGCTCTTAATTGATCTATATTGGTCCACCTAGCCAGATTGTCCACTGCAAGTACCAGAAGGTCTCCAGGATCTTTTCCATAATGCAGATGGAGTGAACACAAGAGCTTTACCATGCAAACCAGAGATTCTCCTTCTGAGATAGAGCTCTACTTTTAGGGAATTAAAAAAAAATCCTGGGGCAGAGTGCATCCCTTCAGTGCATTTTCAGTAAAGGAGAATGGGCATGGAGACCATCTGCAACATATTTGGGTCATTAGCAGGTTCTGACTGCCCAGCCAAAATTAATGAATCATCTAAGAGGTGGCTTCAGTCAGAGAAAGCAAAATAGTCAGGATTGCAGGATTCAAACAGGAAGCGAGACAGTGCCAAAGTTCTTGACAAAAGACAACCATAATGATATATGAAACAATTAAAAAAAACAAACAGCTAAAGCCAGCTCCATAAATAAATCAAGATTAGGGATCTGTGATTTCCCTTTGTTTTGATGGGATAATAATTACTAGACCAGACAGCAAAAGGGGAATTCTGCAGCCCATTAGAGTCCTCCAAAGACCCAGCCATAAACAACTATGAGTCACCCAGATAAGATATTAGGAATTCTGCTCCACACAAAATCCAAGGCCACTCGGAGGAACGTCCCTGACTGGATCAGTTGCTCTGATGCCAGATTCAGCATGGGAACGTTCCACCACTCTCCCCCAACTTCATAACATTCTTGCTCAAAAGAGGCTGTGCTGGGCAGCAAAGCTGGGTTTCATAATGCTGAAGAGATAGCAACACCAATCCAACATTGTCCTCCATGTCTACAGGACTTATTTGTGTAAAACAACCACCCCCCTGCGTAGGAACCGTGACTGCCTTCTCAGCGCATGGAGCAATGAAGAAAAGGGATACAGAAGTAGCTGGTCCTGGGCGTTACCACCAAGGAGGAGACCGGACAAGCCAATGGCTTTCTTGGGTCTTTCCAAGGCAGGGGTGTCTGCAGGGTATGGTGAAAAAAAGTGAAGACGGTGATGCACATAAGAAACAGGTAGAGCTTTGATCCCACCGTTGCAGCGGCAGCCATCTTGGTTTTGTAGCCCCATCTGTGGACACAAGGGGATCACTCCGTATGACTAAGTCCAGAGGGGGATCATAACTCAAAGCAAATACTTATTTAATTTCTATTTTTATTTTATTTATCCAGTTTTATCACCGCCCATCTCCCCCACAGAGGAGGGACTCTGGGTGGTTTATATATCAAATAGCACACAATACACAATATATAGTGTGTATTGTGTTTTTATGGCTTTTGATTCTCTAAGCTGCCCAGAGTCACCGTGTGTGAGTTGGGAGGCCTTGTACATTTGTTTAATGAATAAATAAATAAATAAAGCAAATGCTTCACAATCTGACCCTCATACTATTATGCATCATATCTATGGGAAGTAAGTACCTCTGGATTAAGAGCGTTGAAAAAAACTTTTACCTTTCTGAAAAAGTTACTCCAAATATAAAACTCTTTCCATTATGAATACTTTAACTAACCCAAAGCTGAATATCTTCCCTTTGGAGGCTGGTTAGGTGTTGTGTAGTTAGTTTTAGAACTTTAGAGTTCCCCCTTTCATGAAAAAAAGAAAAGGAAATGTGATCAAAGATGCTGTCTCTGCACCTACCAGACTCTTCACCCCCCCCCCCCCAAATCTGAACATTCGTGAGAGGAGGGAAATCATAACCAGAAGATTAGCTGGCTCCAAAATGCTTTCTTGAGTTTACTTTACGATTCTCCAAACAAACAAACAACAAAGGTTATCTTGTGTGAATCAAGTCCTCTGTTAAATATTCATTTTGCCCTTTCATATCAACAAAGGTGCTGTGATCCTCCTGCCGTAGCAGCTTTTTCTTTGAACATCTCTCAACATGGTCTTGTTTTATCTTCTTTTACTCTGGCTTCGAGAAAAAAGGCTCGAGACTTGGCGGTTGTTGTGTCTACGCTTTCAGTGGAAAAGATCAAAATTACGTGCAGAATGTCCTAATATTAATACCCAAGAGAGGGAAACTGAGCCAAGGAAGGGAATTTCATTACTGGTTAATACACATTGTTCACCGTTTACATGATAATTGGACACCCTAAGGGACTACTGGGCAATAGGACTAATATTTTTAAAATATATCCTTAATGGCTAAAGCCACATCTTAAAGTTGCAGTTCAAAGCTACGAAGAACCATAAATAATTGGCGAGAAACTACTTCCCATCAGCCATATACTTGTGAAATTTGGCCAGGAGCTTCAGGGAGACCAAATGGTAACCAGCATTTCATTTGGGCTAATAAACATCAGGAGATCCATGGAAAGGATGGACACATTTGACAGCTTTGGTTCTCATTTCTTGCTAATATCTTAATTTCATCTCCAGGTTTTCTATTACAGTTCTGTCTCACTGCCACGCCCATTGGAGAATTTCTTTTGAGCTTGCACTAAAAGGTGTACATGTGTTTGTGCTCATTCCTCCAAACATTCACATTTTTGTTGGCAGTTTTGCTAAATGTACCAAGTTTCACAAGCAAGTATTCCTGCTGTAACACAACTTTGTATGTCCTTTTCAGACGTAAGATTTTTTGATGCAAGTTTTCTAGTGTCAGGATGAGTAGTAGTATTTTGCAGTGCAAAGGACAATTGAGTCTGAGAATGCAAGATCAGATAAATTCACACTCCAATGTGAAGAAATTCCTTCCCCACCCAGGGAACAGGAGATCCTGAGACTGCATTAACTCTGGCCGCAGGAGATGAGGACACAGCAGACAGGCTAAAACTTCTACCTGATCATCTGTCCAGCTATTTTCAGCTGTAGACACAAAGGAACCGAAGATGTCCACCTGCCTCAAATTCAGTTTTGAGCATTTGGCCTTTTGTACTGTGAAGTGACCCCATTCCGACTTTGCAGCTTGTCCTAATGTTAGGAGTCCCCCAACCTGTTCTTTCTTTTCTTCTGCAATGGTCAAATCTTGTAGCTCCCCTCAGTGAAAAGGATCAATTCTGAAATACCAAGTTCAACATTCAAAATCTTCCTCTTCTATTCCTTCTGTATTCCTTTTCCCACTTTTTTTTTTTTGGCTAACAGCCTGACCTCCAGGGACTCTGCTTCTTGGATATCTCCAAGCTTCTGGACAGATGGAAAGTGCCCTCAAGACCAGAAAGCATATTAGAAAGGTGAATGCACGAGGGAAAACTGGAGAGAGTTCATCATTAAAAGAGCCAAGGAACGGATATTAGATCAAGATGAGGCTTGTCTGGTCCCGGAAACTGTTCTCCCCAGCGGGGACCACCACACAGATAAGTACATTATGGAAGGCTGATGTGTTCTCCTTAAATATGCACCATCAACATTGGAGGCAGGGCGCCAGATCAAGAGGTCCACCTGCAGCCTTGCTGAGGTCGTGGCTCAACAATGCGCTCCTTTTTAAACTATCCGTAGGCCAGAAGAAAAGATGCTAAAAGTATCTCTTGTCAAGGTTTCTTGTGGAATCCTTTGGAGGGGCTACGTGCATTTCTTCCACGCAAGCCATGCACATTCGTTTGGAGCCCAATGCTCCTGGAGGCATTTCTGAAGAGCAGCGAACCTCACATCCCCATTTACTTTTTCTCTGCCCTTTTGAAAAACCAGTCACGCTTTTCACTCAAGGAATGATGAGATCAGAGTATATTTTGAGAGTGCTTATGACCCCTCTCATTTGTCCCTGGCTTTCTCCTCTCCCCCAAAACACCTCCAATGCTTCTCCAATTTTGGACCACGCCACCAAGGAAAGACTGAGCTAGGCCCTGGGTGCCAAAGCTGGGGGAGAAGCCCAAGGTTAAGAAGGAATTGTCTTTTCCAGTCATTTCCCCTTCAAGATATTTTTGGCTGGCCTCTCTGTTGACACAGGGTGACTCATTAAGCCAACAATGTGAGCCTGTTTTGAGGCTCACATTATAGGAGCCTGGATGAAAATCAGCTGGCAACATTGAAGCTCAGCAGAAGAAAAGTGGGGAACAAAAGACTTTCATCCACCTGTAACTATCTGGGGGGCCTAGCGATGAGAAGCCCAACCATTTCATAGGTGCTGGGTGGGAAAGCTAACAATCTTCCACAGACTTTCCCCAATCTGGCACACACCTTCCAAAAAGGTTGGATTCCCACCCCCAGATCCTCACCAATGATGCTGTTGGAAAATGAGGACACTTCTATGCATCCCCTAGACCAGAGGTAGGCAATGCTTAATATTTATGGAGATGGTGAAGGTCAAATCAGACAAAATCAAGATGTAAAGTGGCTGGGTTCTATTGCAGGTGGGAGGGAGGACCTTCCCTACCTTCCTCGGCTTGATGGGAGGGAGAATTTGAATTCTGTCTGTTTACTTTTAAACTAGAAGTAAAGTTTCCTTCAAGTCAAATTCAGCTTCTGGCAACTTTAGGGCCACATCCATGTAGCCTTCTGGGCAACAGTAGAAAAGTGATTGGCAGCCCCTGTCTTTTTCTGAAATGTTTTTCACAGACCTTCTAGCCTACATCCCTAGGATCCTCTGATGGTCTCCAGTGCAAGGACCAGACAGGTCCAACTCTGCTTAGCTTTTTGCAATCTGAGTCATCTAGATACTACCACCTCCCTGAGTTTTTGAAGGGCTTATATTACATTTTGTGGTATTTCTGTGCTCAAAAATTACCCCAGTTTTCATGGAGAAATTGAATTGCCCACATTTGGGAGAATTTCAAAACAGGCTGAGGTCAGCAAGCAGCTCTGAGGCCCACCAGGATTTAGACCAACTTCTTATTTAATGCTAGAGCATAGCCAACGGACCCTCACTCTGAAGAACTTCAAGTGACTAAGTAATGGTATGAGTTTTGATCCATTAATCAGTTGGCTAAATTTGCATATATCTCCTTATGAATGGCAACCATAGTTTAAAAATAATAAGCAAGCTTTCTTCATTTTTTTAACTTATCTTCTAAAGCAAAAAGGAATGGTTTCTTTATTTCAGAGGCTAAATTGATGAGAATCTAGCCGGCATGACCTTGGAAGACTCATTTCTCCTACGTGAGGATGCCCTTACTCTTTAAATGATATTAATTATTTACGGCTTTTAGATGGATCTGGAATTTGTGTGTGCATGTGTGTCAGGGCTGTATGTGGGTGTGTGTCAAAAAACTCAAGATCACAGCTGCAACATTACACGACACGCATTAAAAATTACATGGCATGCATTAAAAAGGGGCATTCCTGGTGTGTGAAAGGAATCTTTAGTCGTCTGATCTATAGGACGCCCCATTTTAGGTAGCTTGACATTTTAAAGAACTTAATCTAAGCCATTACTCAAAATTTGTGGACTTGGTTATACCTGGGAATGTTTATTTCTTTACATTGAATGGAGCCTTCAGGGGAAAGGGGTGTCTGTTCTTCCTGAATGTCTGTTAAATCGTGAAGTAGATCATTCCAGTGATTTACGTAATTGGCATAACAATATCATATGACATCCTCACACAAATGATGCAAGCCACCACAATGAAGGTACGTTAAAGAGGTGGTAGGGCATTTTGAAGTGCCACGTTCAGGCTTCTTCAGAGGCAGTGGACATCTCCGTTATTTCAAGGGATGTCCAGACTTAACTACATCTTCTATGGCGTGCAGCAAGCCCTACCAACGGCAGGGCTCCAATGGAGTTCCCTGAAGGAAAAAGAACAACAGCTTCTGGGATCCACTGTAGCATGTAATGAAACATCAGCAAAATGTTGATGAGCCTGAGAACCTGACCCATCAGTTGCAGAAGCTGGAACACCCTGTGAAGTGCTAGGGCAGTGTTTCTCAAACTTGACTGCTGGAAGATGTGTGGACTTCAGCTCCCAGAATTCCCCAGCCAGCATCGCTGGCTGGGGAATTCTGGGAGTTGAAGTCCACACATCTTCCAGCGGCCAAGGTTGAGAAACACCGTGCTAGAGAATCACCACTTGCCCTGGCTAACCCAGATTGTCCAGGTGGGTTTTGAGCAATCACTCCCAGAAGCCTGAGCTGGTCTTTCCTCATCTTCCACTTGGAGAAAATCTGGCCACTTTGTCTGAGCTCTTTCATCTGCAGTTTCCCATGTAAAGGCTTCCAACCTGACAGAATTCAAAGATTCCCAAACCAAACACCTCTCTCGCTTGAGTGCAAGAGATAAGCTCTTTGGGAGGTTACTGGCATTGCATTCCCCATTTGGCTCCATCCTGTGTCCAGGATGTATCAAGGCTTCCCTTTAAAACCTTGGCCTCTGGCTTCACTGGCCAAACACGCCCGTTTGCTGGCAGCAGGGAGATCCCTGCAGATCCATAAAGAATCCAGCAGCTTGCTGAGAAAGGTGATCAATCATGTTTACGGTTGAGAAACACGCAGCAAGGAGAGGGTGAAAGAGTGAGTGGAACGAAGGAGAACAAGGAAGTTGGAAACCTTCTGAGTCCCAGAACCAAGTCCAGAAAAATCAAAGCAGACGTCGTAAAGAGCGTGGAAAGCTCTAAGGAGACCAGCTTTAACAAGGTTGAGTGATAAGAAAGATGCTGTTCCAACACATATGCAGGCCAGGAAGTTTCCAGAGCCAGAAGCGACACTACTAACATGATTACGCAGTATCTAGCAGTACATAAGAAAACAAACTGACCTTCCATTGCATTGGTAAATAAAGATTCATTTTTAAATAAAATCCTCAGGATTTCTGGAAGAACCCCAAATGCCAGAAAGGCAGGATTCATTGCCCTTTTGTTACCACTGCTTCTTGAAAGTGCAAGAGCTCTTGGGTCTCACGGAAAAATGGTTGGACGCAACCGAATTGGGCTGCCTTTCCTCACCTGATGCTGTCCTGAAATATTGGATGACAACACTCATCCTTACCACTGGGGATATTGAAAGTTATCCTCTGAAACATCTAGAGAAGACAATGCTGGTTTTTCCTAATTATTGGCTTGAGTCCTGTGTCTTGCATTTGTGCAATGCTAAACAAACAAGAAATGCGGAGGAGGAGGGTGAAAAGGTAAAAAATTGTGAATTCAAATGTGTATAGTTAGAAATAAATCTAGAAATAATCACCACCATTTAAAGAGAACTGTGCATCTTTCCTTGGCAGGGAAGATGGCAACCTGCAGTCCAAGTGCTACCTGTATATGGGTTACTTCTCAGCTTCTTCTCCTTTCCCTTCTTAGGGTCCCTTATTTTTCAACCAGAGTTGAATTGGGCATCTCTTCCAATAGAAGAACAACTTCTCTGAAATAGGTTACGTGGATACCCTAACTATAATTCAAGAAGGGAAAGAGTCAAGAGGAAGGGAACACACCACGGAGTAAACTGTACTAGAAACCTAGAGGATTTTCAGGCATCGGGCTCTCCCCACTTTACCAGCCATGCTTCCCCAAGGGCAGATGCGGGGAGGATCTCTAATCTGCAACCAATTTGACACGCGCATTATTTCTTTCTGCAGCACTCCCTCTGGCAGTGATGGGGAGGGAGAAGGGTTTATCTCTGGAGAAGACTTGAGAGTCCAGGTGAGCTTCTACAAGCTCGGCACAAAGGACTCCTAAGAGTGCAAAACAAAGGAGTAAGTTCTCCCTTACTCATCTTACTCCAGGGGAGAAGTTCAGCTTTTCTTTTTCCTGCTGTGCGCACTGCCACATCTCCCAAGCAAAGGAACCACACCACAGCTTGGGATCCAGCCCAGGTTCCTAAAGTGCTGTTTAGTTTACACTCTCCCCTTTCCTGGCTGCCTTGCTGGATGGATTAGTGAGAAAGAGCTCCAAAGGGGTCTAAGGTTACACCAGAGAAGAAGCCAAAAATTCCTAATCCCATCAGTCATCAATGTTACAGAAAGGGTTGCTCCAAAACCATGGCAGGTCAAGTGATTGGCTGTACACTTATACATATATACTCATGGCACTGAACAGACTCTTCCCAGCGGAGGAAGCGAGCCAAAGATTGTAATACAGCTCCAGAAACATGGCGCATGATGTCAGCTTGTCAGATTCACACCTCCAGATTCACTCCCCCAAGACATCTATTGAAGAAATGTGGATTATCATTGTTCCCCTCGGTTTTTGGAAAACAAAGAAAGCCCTGGATGTCTTTTGGGAAAACTGGACATTTGTCTTCACTCTCCACACACAAACAAGAGGTCAGTGTAGGTCCAGGCATGTGGGACTGCCCTTGAAGATAATCCGGAACCTGCAGTTGGAACAGAAGGTGGCCATTCCTCATGAGGGTCAGGCAATGCTATTTTACCAGCCTTAGATGACTGCACTACTTTCATGCCATCTCCAACTGGAAGTACTGCTGGTTTTCCTTTTAATACACAACCAAATCTCAAGATACCTTCAAGACCACCATATTTAAACGCATCTCTGTTGTGCTTGTGGGATGTCACATGGGTCACCTGATTTCCACTTCCTCCTTCTTCTTGGGCTTGGGGATTAACAATCTCCATTTTACCTCTTGGGCAGACCTGCAAGCAGGAGGTGCTGCAGAATGCAGCTCTCATCCCTTTCATCTTGCTTGCACACAGACATTTCTATCATCTTGTTTCTAATATCAACTGAAAATGCAGGGGGTCATGTTAGGATACTAAAAAAGAAGAAGGGAGATTGTTCTGCAGAGCTGTATGATTCAGTACAGCCACGGTACGTGTTTTACCAGTCCATTTTTGGCCATGGGGTTGCGTATGGCTCTCTTTTAGCCTTGCCTTTCGGCTTTTAGCAGAGAGACTGGGCAAGAGAACCGGTCCTATCTATGGATCCTGGGCACACACAATTGGCAACAGTGAACGGCAGGCAGCTGGGAAACCGGATAAGGCAAGCGCTGCTGCTTGGAGAACTGGCCAGACCCTGGACAGCTCCAAGGGGCAAGCAACAGCTTGGTTCAACCAGGGGCAAAACCACAAGACATCTCACTCTGCATGCATGACCAGGAGTGTGTGAGCTTGGGAAAGTGGAGAAGAATTGCTGCCGTTTGCTTTGACTAAACACAGCCACAGTGAGAGGCCACGCAACCCTTCCACCTTTTTCTTGAACAGGTTTGCCTCGTAAGAGCACCCCTCAGCCTTCTGATCTGGAAAGTGGTTCGGGGGCACGGAAGGAATTCGGAATTGTTTACTCAGCCTCTTCAGCACTGCTGAAATGAAAGCCCCTTCTGGCTGCATCTCAGCTGGTTTGATCTGTAAAAGGCTATTTGAACCCAAGGCTCAAAGGATGAAAGGGTGTCCCACCCAAGAAAGACCACACAGCTCTGAGCAGTGAATACACCACAGGGCTACAGGAGCCTCAACGTCGTGGCCTTCCAAGTTTAGCACCCAGTCTTCTTCTCCAATGAGGACCATTATTTGCCTTTCTTCCATTAGAATGGCCATGTTCCTTTCTCGGTGCAGACATTCTGGCCCTGCTCCTTAACCATCTAAGAAGGTATTCAGGGCACTTTTTGTTTTCCATGATTAGAAGCCACACCAGAAGGAAACAAATAATAAGATGTCACCGAAGGTGATCACTAAGACGACGGTGGGATTCTTTCTCAAAAATCCCCTTCCATATTGCTGAACTTGCAGGTTTATTACCAAATAAGATGAACACACATTAACATTTCATGTCATCCAGAAGAGGGAAGAATTCATTAACTGCCTCTATTAAAAAAAAAAAAAACGACCCAAGCAAGTTGAGCCTTGTTTCTTCAAAGAGAACTCAGGAAATGTAATATTACTATATTTTTGGTATGGAAAAGCCCACTCTTTGTTGCTCTGTGGGGGGAAAAATGGAATATGACAGGTGGATGATTCACTTCTAACAGTGTGGTATCCAAATCGCCTTAATATAGTCTGAATAGGGTTTGATCTCTATCTGAAGTTTGCTTAAAAGGAGAAAGATTCCAGGGTGGGGGAAGAGAGAGAGAGAGAAAAAATAAGAGAGATGGACTTTTCAGCATGTGATCACACACCAAACTTCTTTGACTTGTTTTATAGTTACTTGACAGCTTCAAAATGTTTGTTTTAGAGTAGGGTTCCTCAACCTTGGCAACTCTAAGATGTGTGGACTTCAACTCCCAGAATTCCCAGCCAGCCATGCTGGTTGGGGAATTCTGGGAGTTGAAGTCTACACAGCTTAGGGTTGACAAGGTTGAGAAACACTGTTTTAGGGTATGGGTTTAGATGTTAAAAGCTGACTGTTACTTCAGAGGATCCAACAACACGGGGATCCTGAAATTCATTGCTGATCCAAAGCTCTGCCTTAGTTCTTCTGGGTGCCTTTTTTTCTTGGTGGTGACATTGCAAGAGGCTGAGTGAGAGATAAGTGTGGTGGGGGGCTAATTTAAAATCTGCCCAAGTTACCAACAGATGGACAGCAAGAAGGAAGGTGCAAACAGGCTGCAACACACACCTAGAAAGTTGGGATCAAGTGGTTCTAGCATGAGCCTCTGTTTTTGGCATCTGGAAATGTCAGCTGGCTCAAGTTACTGCTAGAAGAATGGGTTGGTGAAATGTTTTCAGATCTGCAGTGCAAAAATGACAGCACCTCGCATTTTTTTCCTCCCCTCAGTTGGAAGTGCTGAAAGTACTTGCAGAAGAAGACGAATGTCAACAATTCAGCCCTGAACCAAATAATTTGGTGTGCCAAATCAAGATGTTGCTCTTTTGGGAAGGAAGGAAGGAAGGAAGGAAGGAAGGAAGGAAGGAAGGAAGGAAGGAAGGAAGGAAGGAAGGAAGGAAGGAAGGAAGGAAGGAAGGAAGGAAGGAAGGAAGGAAGGAAGGAAGTTAATTCTGCAATTTAGAAGTGCTGATGGTACAGTCTTTTAATCCCAATAGATGATATATGGGATCACACTGTAGGGAGAGAGAGATTGAGAGAGCTAGAGATCTTTGTTGCTGATATCCCAAATCTCTTAAACCACGGAAGGGGCAGGTTGTCCCAAATACAGAATTTCCGTTCTTTATCAGGCACGCTACGCTTGCTAAAACTGAAAACATTACGTTAACAACAACTTTATATTTTTGGAAGCCAGAGCTAAGACCAAATTATATTAATTTACTCCCCTGGCCAATTTTTATCCAAGGGGACCTGAGGACACACACACTAGTGGCTTTTCTTTTCTTTCCTTTTCTGTTTTGTAGTCAAGCCAATTACAAGCCCTGCCTACGTTTGAGGCCTCTGTATGACTCAACCAGATTGAGATCTGTTCTCTTTCACTTTGAGAGAAACCAAGCTGATCCTGTCCTTAGAAAGTTCCCACACACTTTGTGCGAGGCTGTGTCACCTCTGGTTGTAGCAAAAGACAGACAGCACTGGCATTCAGGCCATTTGCTTTGGAAACAGATCAAAGGAAAGGTCTGGGTTTAGTTTAGGGTAGTTACTGTTTTTGTTATTTCTAACTCATTTTTTTCATTCTTAACTTTCAGTGTTTTGTGGGAATGAATAAATGTGTTTCCCACCCCTTCCCACAACAATTCTCTGCCTTTGAGTAAAGCCAAGATCAAATTCATCCACTGTCTCCAGCAACTGCTGGTTCACAGGAGACATCTTGGTAGGGCTTTTTCCCATCCCTTTGCTGTACCCTGGAAGATGGTCCTTGGAATGATCCAGATCACCCAGAAGAGATCAACTTTATTTACTTTGTTGGCATATCACCTTTCTGCCAAGGGACTGCAGCTCATTTTGTATGCCCATGCAAAATAAAGCAATGCCCCCACACACTTCAGCGGGCGGTAAAACCCACCATCACAGAAACCTGGTTGTGGGAGGGCAGGATAACCTCCCTGCCTGAGATCTGCCCTCCCAGATTCCAGATCTGAGAGTCCCCATGATATCAAGGTTGGGAAGTGAATGGTGATTATGATTTATCAAGAGACCTTGGAAGAGACCAGATGTCCCTCTCCTCAGGTGACCTGGTGTGAATGCCTGTAGATGCAGCTGAGCCAGAAGAAAAAGCTGGGTCTCCTGCTATGTATTCACCAGACTGTTGCCTGGCAGCAGCCTTGCCTGAGCACCCAGATTTCATTGCTAGTCTGGTGATGGAGACTCTCAGATTTTAATACTGGGAGATTTCAACCTCTGTGCCCTGATGTTGAAATCCAAACAGGCTTAGAGTTTCATGGCCTCCATGGCAGCCATGGGCTTATCTCAGGCAGGTGTTAGACCTGGTTTCCACCTTGGAAAAGAGATGTAAATTAAAGATGGCAAACTATGTGATTCATCCTTTGGTATCTTCTGGGCAACATGCATATCACTGGCCCACTTGATCTCCACTAGGGTGGATGACCAGTTAGGGTGGTCCATCCCAGAGACCCGATGAACCTGGGGGCTTTATGAGGGTGCTGGGGATTTTCTCACTGGACAGGCAAGCACTTCCACGGTGCACATTTTGGAGTGCTGGAACTCAGAGGTGACAAGGACATTGATTACTCCCCAGTAGCCTCTCCTCGGTCACTGTCCCCCTGAGGCACCTTGATTACCAAGAAGGTCTAGAAGATGCAAAGACTGAAATGTTTTTGTTAACCATTTGTGGTGGTTGTTAAGTTTTGCATTTGAGGGCTTTGGGCAAGAAGATCCAAAGTGTTGTTCTTTTTAATTTTCCCAGGGCTGGGCTGAAGGGAGAGGGCCTGGGGGAGAGGAAATTTAGCCTAACTTGGACCAACCTATTATAAATGCCTTTTCCTGAGAACCTTTGGAAAGAAGTGTAGTTTTAAATTATTCCCCCTCCCGGATTTTAACAAAGAGACTTCGGACTGCGATTGTATCATAACACTGATCTAGACTAACAAAGCGTACATCAGAACATTATTATAAATTAACAATGACGATTTTGCAATACTTGACCTTTTTCTTCCTTTCCAGAACCCTTTTAGCCTCTCTCTCTCTCTCTCCTCACGAGATTGCCCATGATTAATGAGAACTAGGGAGAAAGAAACAACATCAAAAGAACTGGATTTATGGACTTCAGTCTTCGGGCAAATTCACACAACTCTCTCCCTCTCCCTGCATGTTGACTCACTTCACAGTGAGACATGCTGCTGTGCAAATGGGAAATCCAAGACAAACACCACTCAGTAGCCCACAGAGATTTGTCTGATGGTTCCTAGGGAACTTCAGGAGGGGGTTGATCAACAGCCAAGCTCAATGCTCTGTCCTGTAACAGGAGCAGATGGAACAATACGTTGTGTCTGTCCTTGATGGATTTTCTGGATGGAACACTGTAGAAGCTTGCACAAGGAGGGATGATGGTTTAATGCAACGTAGCCTGGACCCAGGTCAAAAATGTGGCTTGTTTGTTTTCCACTATTTTGCAAAACACAGGGGATGACCGTATTAATTTTTCCACTGTCCTGAGATCCGTCTACTCTGACCACGAGCTGTGGCTGAATGTGGATAATGATAATTTCCTAAGTGGAAATGTGTTTTTTTTCTTTTAACTGAGGGAATTTCTTACCTTCCCCAAAGGAGTTGTTCAAGGCGGCAATTAAACATGGTTAAAATACAGTCAGTATTTACACACTTTTACAACCGGCTAAGTGCCAAAATACCAAGAGCTAAAGCAGCAGTTCGCAAATAAGGCTAAGCAATCAAAGAATCAAATGCTTGTCTAGAAAGGAAACATCTGCAGGACCCGAGGAAACAAAGATGGCCGCACCTCCTGGTGCAAGGGATTCCATCTAGCCTGGCTATGAGAAGGTAACAGTGGCTCTTATGATACAGCAAATACAGGGAGTCCTTGTTTAGCGACTGCCTCATTTAACGACTGTTCAGAGTTACAACAGTGATGGAAAAGAAACTTTAGGACCAATCCTCACACTGACAACTTTCACAGGTTCGTAAAGCAAAGGAAAGCTGAAAGATCCTAAGCACACTTACGGGAATGCCAACGCAGCAGCAGATCCCTTCGCTCACCTCCATTGACCCATGGGCCGGAGTCATCCAGTCTTCTGGTCATCCACAGCCACCCTAAACATTGGGGAGGAATCCCAGGGCCATAGTTGGCTAAGGTGATGGAGGTGGATAGGGCCAGGATTTCTTATTTTGTTTTGTTTCCCTAGAATTTGAGGAGGGGGTTGTTTTATCTGCTATGCTAAGCATCTACCCTATTTTAGGGTACATGGTAGAGCTTCCAGTCAGATGCAGGGTTGCCACAAAATGGTAGGAAACCATAACATCCATTTTCAGCCATTATGGTCAGGGGACTCTCCCCTCACCAGAGGTTGCCCCCCCCCTTCTGCATCCAGTTAGGGAGTTAGGGCAAGTATTGGCCATATCCCAAAGGTACACGTGCACCTTCTTCCCCGTGTCCACGGGGGAAAAAATACCACCCCTTCTGCTGGAAAACTGACACACTGAGACAGATGAATGTCACTGTGCATTGCTATTCACAGGGTAGGGTCAAAAAAGTCCAGATGATATGATATGGTCGAAATGCCACCTGTTCTTTGTGTGCATTGTGTACCCTGCAGGCACCCTTGTCTTAATTACAGCTTCTTTCTGCTGCTGACTCATCTGAGACTTGCAAGCAAATAACGCTTCCCAGATTTAACACTTGCTCTCCGTGAAAACAAAATCCCACGGTCTCCATTCACTGATTCACAGATTAGAAAGCCACAAGCTTTTGTGAGCAAACTTGTCTCTGAGGCAGACTTCAGAAGATTTCCAGAGTGTTTATGGCCTTTTCTGTATCACAACCAGAGGACATCTGACGGCTGACTTTTTGAAACATGTCTGCTAGCTCATTTAGTGCATCGCAGTTCTCCAGTATTCACATGTATTATCAGCCACTTTTATGGGTGAGCTTTCCCAGGACATAAAGAAATAACACACTCAACTCAACCCTCTCCCTCCCAAAAGCATGTACTATACACTTGAGACCTTAATAGCTTGGCCTTCAGAATAGGCTGCAGACAGATGGAAATACATTTATGATCTCACAGATGAGGGGACCCCATGCAATCCTGCCAGTATTACAAAATGACATCACTTCTCACCAAGGTGGCCAAAAGACAGAAAGAAAAAAACAAAAATCAGAAAAAGGGGTTGTTTTGTCGAAAACACTCTCAGCAGCTTATAGCAACGATAGCTGTAAAAGGTTTTTCCCAGGAAGGATATCCAAACAGAATGCAGAAGAGAGTTTTATGGGTCTTGGGTTTAAGAAGGAATCATGTCATAAAACAGCAGTTGATGAAGAACTTCAAGGTGTTTGGCTCAATGTCGAAGCAATATAGGGTTTTCTTTTGGTTGAGCAACATAGTTAAGAAATTCACTAATAGCCCACCTCCTTTCTGATGGCCTTTTGCTTAATCTGTCTCCCAACAGATTTCTCAATCTATGCTTCTGCTGTGGGAAGGAAACCCCTGGAATTAAGTGTGAAGTTCTAGTGAGGGACCAGGAATGTTGCCGTATCATAAGAGGGCAGCTTCTCCTAGAGAACTGGAACTTGGAATCCAAACAGGCTCCAAGGACCTGCAAACTCAGAAGTGCAAAATGGCAAAGTCCCTTCCAACTTTTCCACATCAGAGCAAAACCTTGTAATTGTCTAGGTTGGTCTTCCATTCTAGTCTTAGTAACTCTTCAGTTGCTTTCATAGTTCAAAATAATACCTTTTGCTTTACTCTAGATAATGTATTGTTGGTTGGGCCACTTGGCTTTTATTCTTAAGGCTAAGGGGTTCTACTTTTTTTATATCCTGCCACAGAACCCACTGAGATGAGGAACAGCTTCAAAATGTTTTAATAAATAAATGAGAATACTTCAGAGGCTACAAGGTCCATGGTGTGACCTCCTGCTTTGAAGGCTTGAGACCCCTTTAGATGCTTGTGATTTATTTGGCATATTTAAACTCTTTGAGCCCAAATGGTGCTAAGCTCCCCAAAAGAGTTCACTTTTTACATCAGCAGAAACTGTGTGGATCAAAACACAACGGCTGCTTTATCTGCCACAGCATGGAGCCATAAAGCAACTGCAGCATGACAGGATGTTTTTGCTGTGCCCACACAAATTATTAATCATGAAATGTCATCACATATGTTGATGCCATGGCCTAGCCTTCTAATCTGATGCCCACAGATGTGTTGGAGTGGAAATCGTACAACCTTCTTGAGATGATAGGAACTGCCCTCTAATACATCTGGAAGGCAGCAAGGAAAGCTTACTCTTCTTGGTTCACATCAGTCTCCGCTCTGTTTTGACACCTTGAAGTCACATCCCATAGATTTGACTATCCCAACCACATTATGAAAACCCAATGAGTCTATTTTATATTACAAGAAAGACAACAAACTAACAAAGGCTTGGATGACTCATGTGAGAACATAGCAGAATGTACAGTCTTAGTTTCAAATGACCTTCTTGCTCAACCCAGGTCAGACATGATTCTTAGTCATTCCTGCCACACAGGTTCTGAGACAGTCAGGAGGGTGGATTTTGGGGTGTCCGTATGTTCTTTGATTCACAACTGATTCATTCAAGGGCAGACTAAGTTATCACTACTGCTTGAACCTTTCTTCAACTTCACTGAGTTTCTCAGTAAAATACAGAATGGCTGTGGGGGCCTGGATGGGGAACAACAGGCTTCAGCTGAACCCTGGTAAGACAGAGTGGCTGTGGGTTAAGGGCTCTTCCATATCCGGGACTTTGTCATCTCTGGTTCTGGATGGGGTTGCGCTGCCCCAGACAGACCCGGTGCATAACTTGGGGGTCCTCCTGGATTCATGGCTCCTGCTCAAAGAGCAGGTGGCAGCCATGGCCAGGAGGGCCTTTGTGCAGCTTTGTGTTGTGCGCCAGTTACGCCCCTTCCTGGACCGGGAAGCCCTTCGAATGGTCACTTGTGCCCTTGTTATCTCCCATATTGACTACTGCAATGTGGTCTACATGGGGCTGCCCTTGAAGAGTATCCGGAAGCTTCAGCTGGTCCAAAATGCAGCCGCGCGGGCTATTTGTGGCGCCCCTAGAAGGGCGCATATTGTCATGAGTACTGATGGTGAGCAGGAGGGGGCCCCTATCCAGGGGGGAAAACGCGCATGTAGTACTGAGGAGTTAAGCAGCCATTCAAAGAGACACAGATCAGACCCGCCTTAACTTAGGGGTTTATCTGTCTGGGTTTTTCCCACGCTTCTTCAGTTTGTTAGGATTTTCTGTCTTATGTAGCAGTAATAAAACACTAGAGACCTATTCCTTGTCTCAGCATGGTTCCTGGCTGTTAGGACACATATAACACCCTTGCTACACGAGCTGTACTGGGTGCCAGTCTGCTTCCGGGTCCAATTCAAGGTGTTGGTCATCACCTTTAAAGCCCTACATGGCACGGGGCCAGGCTACCTGAGGGACCGCCTCTTCCCTGTTACATCTACCCGCCCCACCCGATCTTGCAGAGAGGGCATGCTGAGGACCCCGTTGGTGAGAGAATTCCATCTGGCGGGGTCCAGGAGGCGGGCCTTCTCTGCAGCAGCTCCCGCCCTCTGGAACATCCTTCCCCCGGAGGTGAGGCTGGCCCCTTCCCTCCTGGCCTTCCGGAGGAAGTTGAAGACCTGGCTCTGCCAGCTGGCCTGGGGCGGGGAGGAGAGGAGTCATGCCTGGGGTTGGCTAGTGCCTTGAAGTGCCCTTCCACGTGAAGACTGAATGAGATACAGCCATCTGGACTTTATTTTTATTTATATTAATAATAATATGTAATTTTATAATGTATTTTATATATTTATTGTTTTACTGAGTATTTTGTTATAAACCGCCCAGAGTCCCTCCGGTGGGAGGAGATGGGCGGTGACAAATCTGATAAATAAAATAAAATTTTAAAAAACCTTTCTTCAATTACACTGCGTTTCTCAGTAAAATACAGAATGGACCTGACAATGCAAAAAAAAAAAAGTCTTGAAATACTTGTTACTGCAAGAACTCAAAACAGAATTCCCTGAATCATTTTCCCCAAATCATTCTGTTGCGCTTTAATACAAAAGCAACTTCTGGGCCTTCAAACAACAAGTAGGCCAGATACTCACTGCACTTAAGCAATACCACAAACTACAAGAAGGGAACTTTCCCACAGTAGACGACCAGACAATGCTGGCTGAGATCTAGGGAAATAAAAGTATAATATTTCTGGAGGTCATCACTGGAGAAGGAGGCTGTATGCACTCAATTTGCAGAACATCTAGAAAAGCTACAGAGAAAAGGCCTGTTATGGTGCAGCGTTTGCAGTCCACTAGGAAACAACAGCATTCTGACGCCTTGACAGAAATGTGGGACAAAGGGAGCGGGGGGGGGAAATGACCACCAAAAGGCTATAGGCAACATCCCAGTTTACAAAGCAACTAATATGAGGGAGTGGGTGGTGGTGGTGACAGAATCCTAGCAAAACGGCCAAATGGTCTCCCATTTCCCACCCTGTTCCTCTCCCTCTGGACCAAGCTTGCAGATTATGTTGGCCAACACAAGGAGGTCGTTGACCATGACTGGACTTCTTTCTCCCATGATTTCAGACGGGGTGAGAAAAGAGATGCAGAGAGAGAAGGGAGGGGAGCTGCATGGTTCATCCTGTGCACACATTGCTGGCTGACCACAAGCAAACCCACTCCTCTTTCTTAACAAGGACTGGTTTCCTTTCAGTCTTGGTCACGTCCCCTGACTCCACTTACAGCAACTCTGCACACCGTCACCGCTTGGCTCTGGCCCAGAGGAGGTCAGTTCTCTCACTCTCACCAGATCCTGTGGTGTTGAGCAAAGGCCGAAAGAAGAACAGAACACACACAAAGGATGAACGCAAGGCATGTGGTTTCCAGCAATAGCTGCAGGTCGGGGGCGGGGGGACTAGGGCTTGATGGTGGCGCGGAGGTCCTGGAAAACAGAGCTGGAGTGCCATGGAGGATGCCCTGTGCTCCTTTGCCCAGCCTTCAGAGCGATGGCTTTGGCTGTGCTGACACCAGATTTTACATACGTTTCCATTGCTAATCCAGCCAGCTTCTGGGAGACAAGCTGTCTTCAACCAGTCAAGTGCCTTGGAGCAGTCCAGCTCCTTTGTGGCAAGGGAGGTGGATGCAGGTCCTGTATGTGAACCCAGTTATGCTACAGCATTGGGTCTGTCAGAAGGCGTCGTACAAGCCTGGCCACGGGAGGACAGCAGTGTGGATTCCAAAGGAAAGCCAGGGAAACCTTGGCAGTGGATGGACTGAGTTAAGCCCCTTGCTCGCCTGCCCGAGATACCTCGAAGCCACTGCTGATTTTCCTCAAAAACTGTGTCTCCTCCTGCTTTCAGAACAATTCAAGCAAGAATTTATCCTAAAAGAAGAGCCATGACGTCTAAACAAAGATTCAAAAACAGCAGCCCAACTCCTGAACGTTAGATTCCAAGGAACGTGTCATGAGTGAGAAACTGCTTTGAACCCCTCCTTTTTAGGGGTTCCAAGAGAGGGATCAGATGGAGCTTGGATCTGACCCAGCACAGCACTTATTAGAATATTAAATGAGGATCCACACGCTTTTTTTACCTGAAAAAACAAGTATTTCCTACAAAATGGGTACCATTTTTTGAGTGCCATGTAGAGGACAAGCCCTGTCACTGGAGGGTGGTCCAGCCCAAGTCCTTTTAATGATGAAGATCCAGCAGAAGGAATGGTTCTCTTGAAGTTGCACCTGGATTGGACAGGCACACCGGTCGCCTGTTTCTCTTTAAATGACAGCAGTTCTTTTCAAAATCTACACACAAAGCGACATCTTATGTCCATGATATACCCATTCCAATCTTCATTTGTTCTCTTTTTCACCGATCCACTCCCTTTCCTACATTTGGGGAGTGATGCATTAAGACCAAAGTATTTCTCCGTCCAAGAATCACACTGAATTTCCTTCTTGAGAGGCAAATGGGGTGCAGCCGTTGGTGCTGTTTTTTAACTGCGCAGCTCTCGTCCATCCCTCCCAACCAAACCCCCTTTCGCAGGAATGCTCACTGCCATCCAGCATGTACATCTGGCCCTACCTTGCTATCGCTTGCATCTTCTGGAAAGGAGGAAAACATATTAATAGACTTTTCTGTACAGAGCCCTTTGTTTATTCTGCCCAACCTTCCCTCTCTCCCTAACAATTCCTGCAAATGGAAGACTCCAATCATCTTGACTCTTATCAGATTGGAAAGCAGGTTTAATTACAGCCACGGGTGGCTTGCAATGTCTTCATCTGTGGATGCACAGCTGGGGCTGCTGACTCCAACAAAACTTTTAAAACAGCAGAAGAAACTCCCTCCTTTTAAAGTATAAATAAAATATTATTTTTTCTTCAAAAACGCCAGGAACCACAAAGTAAAGCCACATACAGACACGCTCATACCAAGAGAGCTGCCCTCTGTAAAGAATGCTCCATTTCTCATTTTATGGATGTTACCTTTCCAGTCTTGGGGCCACTCGTGGCTTGTAGGCCGTCCTGGTGATAGGACGGTGTGGTCCCCTTTCCTTTGCTTTTGGCTGGCCACTGCAGAAGCAGAAAGCTGGACCACAGAAGCCTTTTGTATGACCCAGTTGCAAGTCACTTCTTAGCATCTCAAGTCCTTCACCCACATGGCAATCTGCAGCTTCTTAAAGGATCGGCAAACCTCTGAAGCTTGATATAGGCCATTGGTGGTGATCCTAGCAAAACCATCCCATCTGATCTTTGCCTGCATGAGAACTATCCCAGTTAATTCCAAGGTGATCTCTACCTTTACATAGATTAATTTGCCATCATGCTAGAAACCATGGGCAGAGTCACAAGACTTAAGGGTTGACCCCCAAAGCTAACACATTACAGCTTAAAAAAAAAAAAAACTGGAGGTGGCTCCAAAGGTTAAGCCACATTTGACAGCGTTATAAAATCTTTTGCTCCATGGGGAAATAATTCTCTCTGAGTTACATCATGGTCTTCTTATTACACAGAATATAAGCAGGCCACATGCACCCAGCAATAATTAACTTCGGGAGGAACCCAGTTTGGTAAAGAGCACATGAACATGAGTCTCCAACTTCTCCGAGTGAAAGATCTAGAGGTAACTGGTGGGAAATTCCATGCTGTTCTGTTATATATGTCCTGTTTCAGCAAAATCTGTATCTCAGTCTAAACAAAATCCAAAATTACATCAAAGTGCAAGAACGGAGAGATCAAAGAAATAGATAGCTGGTTCAAAGCCAACAAAAGTTATCTTCCTCCAGCAGACTTCTCTTTCCTTGATCCTTGACAAGGACCTTCCTTATTTCAAAGGGCTGGGTGGTTGCCTGTTGAGTATCACTTCTTTGCATCCTAACAGAGTGGGTCAAAGAAGGTCCACACTAATTGAAAAGCAGCAACCTGATGCAGATTCTCCAGACAGAACTTGCAACTTATTCTCCTCTAACATTCTAGACTGTCCTCCAAAGACACCTTTTATGAAGAGTATGGCATGATGTTCCTTGTAAGATACACAGAAGACTGTGACAAGGGTGCCAAACTGAATATGGCCAAGAGGTTCAAGTGGGGGCAGTCTTATACCAGTTACCCTCAACACAAGTTGAGCCTCAGCCTAACTGAGCAATTATCTTAATCTAATTGATATTAATTAATTATAGCAGCTCTTTGGAGGAGGCAATAAATAAAAAGAAATTTGCTAGCCAATCTACCAAACACCCACACATTAATGAATCATAGGATTCCAAGGGATGGTTGTAGATTTGGGTCCTAGGAATCAAAACAGTGGTTTATCACTCTTGTTGTTCTTATACAATAAAACACTGTACCTCACTAGCAGAGGTGCTAAAGTCAGATCCCAGGAGTTTCATTAAAGGTCGGAAAATCCTGCAGCTTGTTCTCAGGCCTAATATTAGTCATGGGAATTTTTCACATGAGTTCTGCATTAGATTAGGAGGGAGCTATGACCTCTCACAGTTTTAGGGAAGAATATATGTATTCATTTGTTGGATTGTTTGTTCATTCAGAAGGTCAAGAAGGCAGACATAGGACTTCCTCCATCTAGTTTCCCCCAGAAGGAACTTGTGGGGTTGGTTGGGCTGAGAGAGAATGAGCAGTCCAAAGACACCCAGGGAGCTCCCATGGCTGAGGTTGAATTAGAACCTGGCTGCCCCGGTGCCAGCCCAACACCTTCACTATTACATCAAACTGGCTCTCCTTGTGAAGATGCTTCTTGTACATTGCTCTCTCTTGCCCAAGTGATATGCTCTGGCTGGATATGAAACAAATGATATCCTGTTTCCTTGATCAGTTGGGCACAACCAGAACCAGCCTTGCAGCTTGCCAGAAGTCTCAGGATGTTGGTAGATCTGCTAGGAAATGTCTTCTTTGTTTATAGTCCTCTCCAAGGTCATCTGTGTGCCACATCAACAGTCCCACACTCCTAAATTATCATGTTGCCCTCACCTGTGGTTGAGGACCTTCTACTACCATCAGCTTAAAAGAAAATGCAATGGCCAGTCCAGTTAGCTTCCGTATTTGGAATAGGGGGAAAACCATTTTATCCTTTGCTTTTGGTCTTGGGCATGGCCAATATTACTAATCAAGAAAAAAAGAAGTAGAGACAAAAACCTTGAATGTTTCCCACAATCCCAAATATGTTTTTAAAAAATGTCTACCCCATGACATAGCTGGGGTCACTGCATAAGAACTAACTTCTGGTCAACTTTTATTGAGCAAGGCTGTGAAATAAGTGTCAAGGAAGAGATGAAATCCAAATGCCAACATGTTTGTCCTCATTTTCCTGTTTTTGAAGTAATTATAACCAACCCTGGGCCCTGGTCAAAGTCTTCCATCCCCATTCATCTCAGGCATTCCATGAAGGTAGGCCTGCCCTTCAGAAAGAAAGAAAGATCAACAGTGTAGATCAAAAGTTCATTTGTTCAACACTTAAATTATTCACAACATCTGCACGGATGTTATTTCTCCAGCAATTTGTGGGAATTCATTTCACAAACACACAATTTGGAAGTAATCTGCAGCACATCATCTTAACTCGTCCTGTGCTTTCCAAGACACACACCTTTTTTATTATGGGGAATTCGGACTTGATGTGGACGTCACTCCTTGAGATCAGTCAGCCATCCAGGAGAGACAGAATTGTCCCCCCCCCCATATTTTATCATCAAGATTTATCCTGGGGGAGTGGGAGAAATATGGCAGAGTTTGGAAAGTTCCTGCCTTTACATTACATACATGTTTCCTTAGTGGGGGTGGGTGGGAGTGGGTGGCGCGCACAGCCACATTTGGGAGCCAGTGGCACTTCATTCACAGACTAGATGGATCTAAGGGGGCTTAAGGAGTCGAGGCAGCTCGCACCAAGCCCTCCAGCAAGAACCTCCCCAATCCAGCACAGGACGGGGGTGGTAAAGCAGTCCCATTCAGAGCCTGGTGCCTCTGTGCCTCCTTCCTTTCTACAAGAGAACAGGGCATTTCCACATGTTGCTGCCTCAAAGCCATTTGGAATCTGGCAGCCGAAGAGGCACAAAAGTGTTCGTGACGGATAAATAAATAAACAAATAAAGGATTCCAAAGCTCCAGCAGGAGATCCACCCTCAAGGCTTGGATGGAACAGAATCATCCTGGAGCCAAATACTTCAAATTTTTATCCCCAAATTTCAGCAGTAAGCCTAGAAAACACAATTTATGAGCCAGCCCCACTTCCCAAGCGTCCTCCTATATCCTACCACCTGATTGGAGCGTTTCAGCTGGCCTCATCCTCCTTCCCCTCGAGGTTCAAGGCTCAAACCGTCCTCCTGCTCCTCGTGGTCAGGTTAGCCCCAGTTTACGCCTTGCGTTCCCACTTAACCTTCAGACTGAGGCCCAAAAACGATGCCCATGCTTGGAAGAGCAAATTTTCCTGTCTCAAATTCCATCTTTTTAACCTAGGAAGAAGGTTGGAGTGCTGAGATTTCGCTCTTGTAAGGAAAGACGCATGTAGAGGTTTCGGGACTGGAGCCCCCTTGGCAAACCCCTCCTCATTTGGGGGCTCAAAGGGGAGGCTTGCCAAGAGGGGATGCTTTGCTTTAACCGAGGAGCCTTTTTGAGTTCCCCGTGTGTACAAATTCATGGGGTGAAAAACCATAAAAAGCCACGCAGAGGTTGGAAAGTGGATTGCTTTCCCCATTGCCCTGAATGGCATTATCATCATGTGATGCGTGTGTTATGGGGAAGTGTGTTATTAATTTAGGCACCGTACAAGAAAAGCGAGGCCAGGGGAGCATGTGTGTGCATGTGTGTCAAAGAGCATCTGTTCGCAATCTGTGGAAAGGAGTCAGAGAGTCATCAGTAGCTTCCCCAACGCCCCAGTGATAAATTCCAGCCACATTTCCCAGGTCTCGTGAAGCTGATCTGCAGCCCAGCTTGGTCTGCCACTGGCCCTCCTAGCCAACTGGACTTGCCAGGATGGTGCTCCCCAGCCCGGCTCTTGCAGGCCACGCTGCTCCCTAATTCCCAGCCCGGATGGCCAGACAGAATTCCCAGCCTTGCAGAAGAGTCGCAGGATGGAGGAAGCCGTCTTGAGGAACCTTCCGTCCTGAGGGCCCGCCTATTTCGACCCTGCCCTAAGAGGAATAATGTCCACATCGAGACAAACTACCAAGAAACTGCCGTCGCGAACATTAAGTGTGTCTGAAAATTTTTGCATAATGCATCGTGCTTCCTTAAGTGAGGGGTTCACAGAGTTTGGGTCCTCTTGAGAAAACGAGTCCCCTTTTTGGGAGAGATGGGCGGTGACAGAAATTTGAAATATAAACAAACAAACAAATAAACAAACAAATAAAATGTCCATTTTCCTGGTGCAGCTAGAAGATCTTGAGAAACCCTGACGCCTCCGCAGGTGCTTGCCCTACTGTCCTCTGCAACTGGAATTCCCCACTACAATCCCCTGCACCTGGCAGTTCTGCACCACAGGGCTGAGAGCAGAAGTGGCAAGAATTTTTTTTTTAAAGGAAGAAAAAGGACTAAGGATTCTGCTCACTGGGGGGCAGCCAGAAGGTGAAGATCTGTGAAGAACCCAAGGAACCTTCTGTACTCAGGGAAAAGCAGTTCCCACTGTGGAAAGCACACGGTGCCCTTATTTTCATCGTAATTCAGCTGACACATCATTTCTGAGTGCATCTGGAATCCCAAGAAATGGAAACCAAACCACAGCCGGCTCAGGAAGTGAAGGAAGAATACAAATTGAGAGAATTTTAATACCATCCTGAAGCTTCTCTGCGACCTGGGTAAAAGTTCTTTAGCAGGCACGTAAAACACAGGATCTCAGCAAAAGTGCATTGCAGGTGGTCCTTGCTTAACAGCCACAATTAGGACTGGAATTTCAGTTGCTAAGCGATGCGTCAAGCTAATCACGTGGCTCCCCGTTGCTTTTGCTTGCCGGAAACCAGCTGGGAAGGTTGGAAATGGCGATTGCGTGACTGCAGGACGCTGTGATGGTTGTACATGCGAAACGGTTGCCACGTGCCCAAATTGTGATCACATGACCGCGGGGACGTGATGGTTGTAAGTGCAAGGACTGGTTGTAAGTCGGTTTTTTCAGTGCCATCATAAGCCTGAAGCATCGCTAAATGAGTGGTTGTTAAGAGAGGACTACCTGTATAGGCTGCCATCCAGAGACAAACACTTTTTGCCTTATCAAAGGGGCGGAGTGGCAAATCATCTTAATCTGGTCCCCGTAATAGCGACAGAGGAAAGCAAGGAAGGAAGGATGCTCAGAGGCAGCTCATGGGTGCAGGGGCTCGTTTTTCCAGCCCCCTGCCCCATAAAACAGGACCAATTTGCCAGGCTGTGCTGGGCTTCCATCATGCAGTTATGGCTGCCCTCTTTCCTTTTTGGACCCTCCCAGTGGACCCCTCCCCCTGGTTCAGGTAGACAGCTCGGCCTAAGAGGGAGGAATCTTCTTGCAAGGGCAGCGGTGGCTCTGGTGACGTTGGCCCTCTCTAACCTCACGGAATGGTCGGTCTTGCAATTTCTTAGCCCAAGCTTCCTCATCTTTCCTCCTCAGTCAATGGGTGTTTGAGAGATAGATCAATCAATCAATGAATCAATCAAAATTTATTTACGGTCCAAGACTGAACACTGAGCATTTGGTAATTTTTTAAAAAAATTTCCCTTCGGGGTGTTTTGGGTGGACTTGCTTGTTGGAAAATGCAAAAGAGGGGGCTGTGGGTTTCATGGTTTTCTTGGCCTCTCCTGCCATCCTCCACCCACTGCCTCTTGGGCTGCCCACCCTCCCCACTCTGCAAAACCTCCCTGGGAGGAACGCCCCACATGTATTTTCGCTGGGCGTTCAACGGCACCAGAGGAAGCCAAGTAGGCTGAAGGTTGGGTCCTCCAATGAGCAACTGGCCATTCAGACATCTCCTTGGCCCTCTCATCACTATATCCATCCAAGCTCACCCCATTAAACCCAACCTATTTTTCTTCCTCCAGTTCTTTTCTCCTTTGAAAGAAATTTCAGAGTCTTTGTTCACACGAAGTAGCAGCAATCAAATGACGGAGCCTTAAGCCAATTCCGCTGCCAAACTGCAATGCGAAACCCTGTGGGAAATTCAGCTGGCTGGCCTCCCCGGTGGTGGGGCTGATGCACGGCCAAGCCAGAGAAATCTCTCTCTCCGGTGGCACTGCCCAAGGTTTCTCAACCAGGTTTCTGGAGTTATTTATCTACCGCACTCAGTTGCCAAGCAGGACCTAAACCAGCAAATGTTGGGGTTGATGCGATCAGACCTGGAACACTGATTGCTTTTCTCGGATTATGGACAAGGAAAGGACACCTGCTACCTGCTTTTTCTTTGGTTTAGCCCCCACCCCACCCCTCACATTCCTGTGCAAGCATCAGACTTACCAAGACTTCTTTGCTCTCAGTACTTAAATTACAGTTTGGTTGCTGGTTGAAATAAAACAGCCAGGAGCTGCCAACAAAATGAACTTTTTCTTTGGACAGGACCTCACAAACAGAATGTTGTCTGCTGTTAAATAGGAATTCAAATAAGAATCAAAAGGGAGAGCCACAACTGAAGATGTTACAGATCGGGGGTCAAACTTTCTTGGTGGTCTTGAGGCATCCCAGATAGATTTTACTTAGGAATGGAAGAAGGATAAATACATTTGGTCTGAATCTTAATACTAGCTTACTCCCCACATCCATATAAATGTACTTACTGCATCAAAACCAGCCCCTTTTCAGAACTTGCAGTCCATAGTTTTAATAACAATTTTAAAAGTGTAGGCACATGTCTATAGTACCAAGCATGTACAAAAGCATAGATATTTGTGGAAAATGTACACAAAAACACATATTAGGGAAAGTAACTCAGTAAAAATGCTTCTACTGAGTAAGGGTGCACCAAAGTGTTCCACATTTGGAGAAACTAATGTGGAGTTTTTGTGTATGAATATTTTTGAAATTCACCAAGCGGAGGACCAGCATGAGCCACACAACCTAGTTTGTTCTTAATTTTGCTTCACTGGCCATGCGGATGTCTGACTGGGGACCTAACTTTGAGCATCTACAGTCAAAAGGGATCTTGGGTAGCAGTGGTATTACTAGGAGTCAGACTGTGAGAAAATCAGCATAGTAGCCCATGCGCCTGGATCACTCCCCTCTTGATTTCAGTGCAAGCAGCTGGACACACATTCACCATCCACCCTGCCGATTTCTGGGGCCAAGAGAAGACAGCAAATGTGAAAGAAAGTAGACCTGGTCTTGGGAAGAGGGAAGGAATGAGGAAGCCGTTAAGAGGAGACGAGCAGAAAGGGTTACTCAGTCCTGAGAAAGAGGAAAACCTGAGGAAGAAGCTCCAAATAACCTTGCCTTGTTTTTGTTAGGTATAAGATGGAGTAGAGAGAAACTCTGGCGGGCTTTCAAGGCGCCGTATTTGACCTTGCTACAATCAAGAGTGGTCCTGGGATCCCAGCCGTTCCCATTTCTCGTCCCTGTCTATCTCGAAGGGCTGACCCCAGACAGTTGGATCTCTGATCCTACAACTGTTTGTTTTGTTAGGAAGTAAAAGTCTTCCCGTTAGTTTCCCAAGCTGGGAAAAATTGAAACCTCTAATTGGCAGAGTCAGAAATAAGTTAATTAGTATACAAAGCAATTCAGAATAACCCGGTAGATGGTGGCCATGCAATACAGAGAGATCATTTAGTATGTACACATCTAATGACACATGAATACATTAATTTCATTTGCCAATCTGCTCAATCTAATTATCATCCTAATGGTAGTAACTTCAGGATGGGTTTAGCATGAAATAAAATATAGTTACTTATAAATAGAATAGAATGCACTGTTCCTTAGTTCTAGTCTACTTGGCTGAAGCTAACCTTGAATGTATTGTTTCAGTGGAACAGCACATTCCTTTTCCCAGATGCTTATCTAGTCTCTATGCGAGAGAAGGGCTTGTTCTGAAAAGTTTCTAATGCCTCTTGTTTCTAACGGCTAAAAATCCGTACAGTTCAGTCTATCTTACGTTGTTTCCACGTCCGTTAACATACTTATTTATGCACACATTCGGTATTGCCTTTTGACTTACAGAATCTACTTGGGAAAATTTTCTTACTGGGCAGAGCAATAATAATAATAAAGTAAGCAAATAAACAAATCCAGATGATTACAGTTTGTTTAGCCGTGCCTGTGAATGGGGATCTTAGCTTCTCTTTTAACAAGCCAGGGCCATAAGCCAGGTTTGTTCTTGGAAGTAATCCTAAGCAAGTGGCAAGTAGTGGCCGAGTAGCAGGTACCGGTCTCAGAAGCCCACGTTGTAAAAGATTCTGGCTTCTGGTCACATCACCACAGAGGAACACTTTTTTTTTCCTCCAGGATTCCTATTCAGAAAACGGCCTCCAAGCGCATCGCCAAACTTCCCCTTCTTCGGGAGATAAAACTGCTCCCGATGCTGCCAGAATTATCTGACTCACTTTTGGCTCTTTAAACTCACACATGAAGAGTAGTTGAAGTCCGTGCCTATGCAAATGGGTCTCCAGCAGCCTCAGTGAGACAGGAAAGGAACAGGCAGGATTAAAGGTGGGGATCGCAGCCTGACCACCCAAAGGCCAGGGAGCAGAAGGCAGTCGTCAGTTGTTGAAGCCAGTTCCTTGACACGGAGGGGAGAGGGCCACGTTCCCCAAGGCCCTCCAGCTGAAATCCTTGCTCAGTTTCCCTAGCTTAGAGGAGAACTGATGTACTTGGAGAACGGAAACAAAACAACCCCATCTTCTGAATTCAAGCTAGAGGACAATCTCCCTTATCTGCATTTTATATCATCCAAAAAGCAGTCCAAAACTTTGTTTCCCAACTCATCTCGCGGCCTCTCTCGCTCACTCCCTCGGGTTCCCCCAGCACGCACAAAAAAGGATGTTTTCAGCTGGGGATGGAATGCAGCTCCAGCGATCAACAACAGCCCATTTGGACTTTGCAGATGGGGGAGAAGGCAGCGTGTCCAAAGGGTTTCCAGGAGGCAGTTAACTGGGTGAGTTCCAGTTATCAAGGGGGGCGACCGGTTTGCAAAACCACAGAACTTCTGAAGGCAACAGGGTGCAATGCCTCGGGTGCCTGCAAGGAGGGGCGTCTGTGGGAGGGAGGGGGCAGCAATAGGAAAATAGTGCCCACAAGCATTGCACATGCAACAGATGCAAAAAGGCAGGGGGCTCCGACTGCATGGTTGCCATCTTGACTTTTTTGACTCCCCGGCCTACAAGGCCCTCATGTTGCCTGCCTTCTCCCTACAGCGAAGGTCTGAGGTTCAGGTACCTCAGTCTGTCCAAGGGCCGCCATATTATTTCCCCACATGTTTCCAGGTTGACTTATTTATCTATCAGTCTTGGGTAGCATTGTGTGTCACCAAGTTTCCCCCTCAGATGGGGTCTTGTCCCAGCCCCCATTGTGTGGGGAAAACAAGATGGCAGCTGCTGCATTGTTCCTCAACTTGAAGATGGGTGGACTTCAACCAGGGCCGCAACTAGGGTCTGTGTCACCCGGGGCAAACATGGATTCCACGCCCATTTTGGCGCCCCCCCCCCAGTGCTTATTTTGGCGCCCACCAGCACGGTGTCCAGGGCACATGCCCCGCTTGCCCTCCCCTAGTTGCGGCCCTGACTTCAACTCCCAGAATTCCCCAGCCAGTTCCTGCATCTTCAAGCTGGCAAGGAACGTTGCCTTAGAGGATCTGCTGTTCTTTGAAAAGGATACGCTAAAGCAAACCCAGAAGGACCTAAGATTAGCCACCCACCCATCTCAGCAGAAGGGGTTTTCCAGCAAGGGAGTCGCCAAGGGCCTGTCATCAGCTTCTTATCTTGCCACGGTATGCATAAGACCCAGGGCTTCCCACACAGCTGAGCAGGCATTTTCCCCAGTCGTTCCCAGATTCTGCAACTCATGGAATCGTGACCCGGGACTCCCGCTATTTCCCAGGCCCCACCCAAAAAGACACCACTGGTTTCTCTTGCTCCTCCAGAGGAAAGAGATTACCGATGCCCGTCCCGCTGTGCTACCAGCACACAAGAGGCAGCTCGGCTGACTCAGAGGAAGGCCAGACGTTTGCAGAAGTACAAAAATGTAAGAGGGGGAAATATTAATGGGAGAAAGAAACATCCCCATAATCTAGTGGGGACTAAGCATACATGGGGGGGGAGGGAAGGGACAGTCCAGCCTTTCCTTTATTTAAAAATAAACCAAAGAAGACCCAAATGTAATCAGGTGGTCAATCAAAGAACTGCATCAGGATTTTTCTCCACCATGGTTTGAGCTTGGATATCTGAATATTATTTTCTTGAAAATTAGAAGCTCTTTTGATTTTTTTTTTCCTTCATTTTAAGCCAGGACATTTCCAGTAAATTTCAACATGTAATCTGGGCAAAGAAGACACATTCTCTTTATTTGCGTAAAGACCCACTACTTCACTTAAGCCCCTGAAAAACTGTCTATTTGTTAAGCTCAGCTCCCTCAAGAACATCCTTTGAAAGGGCCCAGAAGATGTGAACTTGAGCAGTAAGAACTGGCACGCCGTATGAGTTCTTTGGAAAGGGAGAATGCCTCTCTCTCCAGGACCTGAGATTCCCAGGGTCTGACTTGCCAGCCCTGAAAGTGGAAACTCTGTTCCTGAAATAAGCAAAAACCTTTCAGCCTGTGGCTAGAAATTCCCCCTTGCCCCTGGCCAATGCTCTCCAGTTAAAACTGGATCCAGTTTTCTAGGGTGACAGTGAGAAAATGCAGAAGCGGCTTTGTTTCGGAGCTGTTTGTCAGATCTACAGCGTAGGCCGCTCTACGGCCAATGAAGACTTTCCAGGAAAATCGACTCTCGGTTTCCGAGGCCGCTGGCATGCTTCTGCCCAGCCCAACCAGGAGATTAGCCACCGCATGCCTGCACTCCAGCGCTCTTGGGCCACCTTTGAAGACCCAGTGCCTGCTCACCTTAGCTTGGTGCGCAGGAGCATTGTGCCCACAGCTGGTCTGAATGTTCCAAAATCCCAGGGTATGTCTAACGGACCACAAATATCACTGTGCTTCACAACCTTTGGTGCTACACACCCTTTGGTCCTGGCTGCGAGTTTTGTGGGGCTTGTTTTCTTTTGGAAGGAGAAGGCTACTTGGTCATGCTGGCCCCACGTCTTTCTTCCAATTCTCTCCCTGGCTATGGAAAATGTTCAACGACCTTTTGACTTATGGGCAGCCTGCATATTTCTAACACGCAGGCTTAATCCTGCTTCTTCAGGCATGGCCCTGCTTGGCTTCCGAAGGTGCCCAAACACTGCCACTTGCTGCGACAAAACCTTATTTTTCCATAAGACCTTGGCTCAGCCCCTACTGCACCCACGTGGCTGATTCAGGCTGGGCACAGGCAACTGAAGGGCCTGCAGCTTAGCAGTCATGATGCTTCAGCCACATACAGGGCATGACCAATCTGTCTAGGGAACCGAGGCACCCACATGCCCTAGACAGAAAGGAGAGGAGGGGAAGAATTTGGATTAGCCTCCGGGGCTGCATAGGATGGGGCACAGTGCATCCAACTTGGCATTGTAAATAAGGGATTTCAGATGTCTGCTGGAAGGCTGTCAGTGTAAATCGGGCAGAGTGTCGGCTTCCCCATCTGAATTACAAAATTAATTGAACACCGTGCAGTACTTCCTGTTGGGCAAATTGGATGCATTGTTTGCAAACACAGACATGCACATGCAGCTGCATCTGTGTTTCCCTTGTGAATATGCGGTGTCTATACAGAGGCTCTGTTTTTGCAACACACACAGGTTGGTCAGTGGACGGAGCTACCTCCTGCGTTCATTAAGCCACATAGACGCAGTGTGGGCTGGGTTTGCCCACTGTACTAGGCCACAAAAAATGAACCAAGATTAAAAGCAAGCAGGGTGATGCAGCAGCTAAAAACACTGACGCGAACTTGGGCTGCACCAACAGAAGCCCTGCGTCCGGATTGTACGAGCTCCTTGGTCTGCTGTGCTCTGCAGGGACCATTCTGCATTTGGCACACATGTCCAGTTCTGGGGACTACACTTTAAAAGGAATATGGAGAAGACGAAGCAGGTTGAGAAGAATGCTACCAGGATGAAAAGAGGTCTGGAAACCAAGGCCTAGAAGGGTGACCAAAGCAAGTTTAGCTTGCAAAAGAAAGGGCAAAGAGGGAGATAATGAAAATTGGGGAGCTGTTCTCGGTTGAAACTGTACAGGTAGTCCTTGCTTAACGACCATACGTTTAGCGACAGTTCAGACTTACAACGGCGCTGAAAAAACTGACTTACGACCTGTCCTCGCACTTATGACTGTTGCAGCATCCCCTCGGTCATGTGATCGCCATTTTCGACCTTCCCTGCCGGCTTCCAGCAAGCAAAGTCAATGGGGAACCGTGTGATTCGCTTAATGACCACGTGGTTCGCTTAACAACCATGATGATTCACTTAATGACTGCATTGCTTAGTGACCGAAATTCCGGTCCCAATTGTGGTCATTAAGAGGTCATTAAGCATGGCTGGCTGGGTAATTCTGGGAGTTGAAGTCCACCCATCTTAAAGAGGCTGAGGTTGAGAAATGCTGCCTTAAAAGCACAGGGAACTGCCCTCTGTCAGATGAGATCACCTGTCCTTCAGCCCAGTGTTGACAACTGGTGAGCAAACAATGCTCCAGAAATACACTGGTGTAGATTTCCACAGCTGGCATCAACAAAGCAGCGAAGAGCTTTCGGGGTGAACGGCCGTGGTCAGAAACGTCAGACCAAAATAAAACCAGACCACAGCTGTTCAGCCCAAAAGCTCTTTGCTGCTTCATAAATTCTCCAGAAACCTCTGCAGAGTGAGGTCTTCCCCATCACCTGTTAGCTGGACTTTTTTCTTTTGTTTTTTTCTCCATTCGATCGTGTCCAATCTCAGCGACTGCCTGGACAATCCCTGCAGTTTTCTTGGCAAGATTTCGGAAGTGGCTTGCCCTTGCCTCTTTCCTAGGGCTGAGAGAGAGGGACTGGCCCCGGGTCACCTGGCTGGCTTTGTGCCTAAACCGGGACTCAAACTCACAGCCTCCCGGTTTCTAGCCCGGTGCCTTCACCACGACACCAAACTGGCTCTCATGGTCCTTTTTAGGAAGTGGGAAATAAACCTGCCACTTTCTGCTTCTAAAAGGTGGCCACTGAGCTGGGCTCACCCCATATCCCTGGTTGCATCGGATGCTGCCCTCTGTCAGGGACAGCATTCCTCATCAGACCCACAGCTACAGAAAGCTTGCATGAATTCCTTCCTGGAGCGTGATGCCACCGCTCTCAGCGCTTTCCGTTGCAGGCCGTTGAAAACTGAACAAGATGTACTCCCAACACGCTGAAACCTGAAACAGCTCGGCCTTTTGTTCCCCAAGGGAGCCATCCGGATAATTTAGCACCCTGTCATGTAAATCGCAATTCTTCGTTACTAATTCAGAGCATTTCATTTCATGCTCAGTGCACAGCTTCCCCTTGTAAATAATAAATTTTATAGGTACCCAATTTCCAGCCGTTTCGCTCCTGCCAATTTTGCCCCAGTCAAGCCTCAGCTGCGTGTAAATTAAGGTTAAGGCTGACAAATGGCAAAATTTTAAAAAGAGCAGAAGAGAAGATCAGGCGCCAACCATAACAAGAGGGAAATAAAGAAATTCTGAGGGTTGTGCGTGGACCTATCAAAGGCTGCCAATCTTCATTCTTACCAGCAAAACACGATATGGATGGAACTGGGTTTCCACTGCATCATTCCAGACTCTGGGGGGAGATGCCGACATAAAGTGAATCCTCCTCCATCTAGTGCAAACTCCCTGCAGGGAGAAAATTAAAACCCCGGGAGGAAAAAAATGCTCATTTTCCTGCATGCAGGGAATTTGTTTGGGCTGAAGGGGCATTTAACTGCGCTGTCCTCCAACACAAGGCCAGAGGGGCATCCAGATCATCACTCTGTTCTTCAGAGTTGCCAACAATTCCGCAAAGCCCCAAAGCAGGAGATCGCCACCTTCCCAACAGTTGCTATCCAGATGATCATCCGGAGAAAGGCCCCACGATCTTGGAATTGTCACCAAATCTCCAAGGAATGTTTGGGGAAAATAGGTCCTGTAATCAATCGCACCCAGCTGCAAGAGGCCAGTCAAACATCGCTTCGGAGCAAAGACCTTTGGCACGCTGGAACTCCAGCCTGTTGTTCTTTGAAAGCAATCAGGGTTCCTTTGGACACTACAGGGTTGTGTGTCAATTGCAGACCAACATCCCTGTTTCCAGCTACAGCTGTTTGGGCCCAGACAAATCTGGGAGGTTGAAGCCACAGCAGAGCATCTGTTGCAAACTCTTCTCCTGAGAAAACTCACACTCCCTTAACACACAATAAGAGCGACAAGGCTCTCATCCCTCCTGTCCCACCTGATTCAAATGTGACTCAAGAGCTATTTCCTCCGTAGAGTGACTTGCAACATCCAAGACATCTTGGATTGCACCAGCCTTCTCCAACTTGGTGCTCTGCAGATGTGTTGGATCCAGCTCCTAGAATCTGCTCAGCTATGCTGGAGGGGAGATTTTTGGAGAGGAAGTCCAACGCAACTGGAGGTCACAAAGTGAGACAGGTGGGCTAACCAGTAGAACTACTTGTTCAAGGATTGAGTTAGCCAGCCTTGGCTAACACCACCTTTTCTAGGCACCTCCTGCTTTGAGCACTTCTACCGCCATCCTGATGCCAAATGTGTCTTTTACAGTCTTGTTAGACAGCTGGCTGTAATAAGAGTTACTGATGGGCTTTCAATCTGCTCCTATTTCATCCCTCTTTCCTTATTTTCTTCAATCCCCTGCAGAGTTTCCTGCTCATTCTAAAAATGTAGGAAAAAGAACAGAACAGCAGGAAAAAACTTGGGTTTCCCAGCAGAGACCACTCATAAAGCCATCCATCCATCCATCCATCCATCCATCCATCCAACCATCATCTCTGCAATGACAGTAGTCCACAACTCTTCATTAGCCACTAGGCACACCTGGAATCTGGAGAATATGTTAATGGACACACTCACAGAGCAGCTGTCATACCAAGTGTGACCCATTGTGGAACCCCTTCTACCAGAGGCAGGCAAAGCCCTGGGCCCAGCCTCCCCCATCTAAGAAAATATTGCGGATTCTAAAGTGGGGTCCACCCAACACCATAACTGAAAAAAACTGTTGTGCTTGAAACTGACCCTTTTTTGCTTGCTGCCTTAGGGTTACCTTGGCACTGCAGCCCCTCCCGTCCACTCCTTGCAATTAGTGAAGTTCCAAGTGGGTCTTTAGGCTGCCTCATCCACAATCCTGGGTTCAACTCTTTGTCATTATTATTATTTCCCAGATCCCTCCCTCCATTGTTAAAGACGTCTGGGAGTTTTTACCGAGGAGGAGGAACTGTGGAGTCCTTGGAACTACATTCCAAAACAAACGGCCCCAAATCTACATTTGAAAGCAAGCTAATTAGCTATGGGGAAGAGCCATTACAATGTTGCCATGCAAATATCTATTAATAAAGATCAGCGGCTGGTTCCAATTGCCCAGATGTTAGAAATGAATGCAGCCTGGCATCAAAGCCTGACTCTACTAAATCTAAGCTGTGCCGACCAACCACCACTCGGAGGGTTCGGGCTTCTCTGCCTGACTGTGTCCCTCCTCCCCAGCTCCCTGCCCCAATTTGCAGCTCACTTTCCTAGTCCTAATCCTCAGAGAAGCTTATTGTTGAACCAGTCCTCCCAGGAACTGAAACAAAATTCAGGTTAGATTCTTCTTTAAAAAGGTGTTTTACTGCCGCAGCAGTTAACACATTTTAATAATGAACTACCCCTCCCTTCCTCAAAATATCTAGGATCATTCAATTCTTTAAAAGATTTTGATCTCCTTCAAGTTGAACTCAACACCTGGAAACTGCCCAGAGTCCCCTTTTCGGGAGAGATGGGCAGTGATAGAAATTTGAAAAATAAATAAATAAACTTCATACACACTTCTGTGTAGTTTTCTTGGCAGCAGAATGGAAGTGGCTGTCTTCCAGGATGGTGTTTTCCTAAATTTCCCCAAGTATCCTTTCCCCCTGGCATTTCCTAGTAGTCTCCCATCCAAGCACTCCTATATTGTTGTTGTTGTTGTTGTTGTTGTTGTTGTTATTTTATCCCACCTTTTTAATATATAAGTCAAGGTGGCAAACATACCTAATACTCCTGCCTCCTATTTTCCCCACAACAACAACCCTGTGAGGTGGGTTGGGCTGAAAGAGAGGGACTGGCCATCCCTGTTAGTTTCCTGAGGTCAGCCAAGTTTGGTTGGGGCCACTGAGCTGAGCTAGCTAAAAAACACCTGGGTTAATCCAAGTGGTAGAAAATCCACAGTAAGAACATGATTTTAAATTCCTCAAACTGTGCTTTTGAAGTGATTTAAACATTTTTAATGTAGTAACATTAATATTTCATATGATTATTTTTAAAGTAATGAAATAATGCAGCCATTGGTACACTTGTGAAAAGATGAGAAACAAAGAACAGTCTGGTAGAACACTTGTCCCAGCATTTAAAAATGAAAATATATTTTATATTAATAAATCACACGCACATAGAAACTTCGGGACATAAAGAATGCCAGTTCTCAGGTGAAGGAATAGAGTAAAGGAAGGAGGAAATAAGGCCAATGTTATACGTAGTAGAAATATCTTAAATGGAGAAGGAATTGTGGGATTATCACAGAAGTAAAGATTAATGACAATTTATTTTATTTTACTTTAGTTCAATTTTATTTCAAGATTTTGGGTCTTCAGAACTCCATCCTTGACCCCAGATCTTCCTTAAGGGCACCTGCGCTTGACTTCAATCCCAATATGAGCCCAGCCTACTCAATCTGGATAGCATCACCAAGGTTTAAAAAAAAAATCAGAATGGTGGCTATTGCAATCAAAGCCTCACCTTTTTTTACATGCATCACATGCACAACACAGGCAGAAAAGGAGTGGGGTTTGACTGCATGTCCATCTTGACTTTTTTGAACCCCCCCATGGACGCCCCTGGTGCAGCTTCTGTTACCAGAGAAGCGACGACTTGACGCCTAAAGGCTTTTTCAGTGTCAGCATCTGAGCATCCTTCCAGTAAGGTGAAGCCCTCACGAGCCTCTCTTCTCTGATGCACAACCATCCCAACGCATTCCAAAAGCCAGAGGGCTTGCCTGCCTTTCCTTTTAGCAAAAGTTGGCTGCCTTTTGTCTAAACAGAGATATTCTCACGAACCTCTTCCAAGTCTTCTTCGCTGAATTATTATTTTCTGTTCTGATTGCGCAAATGGAGCCCCCCCGGCAGGTTGCCTAGCCAACTTCATGAAGGAGCTATCTGTATATTGCGCCGAGGTGTAACAACGCGGAGAGCCAGGATACGGTGGCCCCCAAGTCCTTCTGGCTGAAACCCCACAGAACGAAGAGAATGTTCATATCCAGACCAGCCAAAATCCACTGTGATCTTACCCTCCCGTGCATGCCTCAGCACTTCTTAAAGAATTTAAAAAAATACAAAGTCTGCACTTCTAAGGGTCCTGAAGAGTTCAACTCTTCTGAAAGTTCATCACTCATCATAAATCAGAATGCCATAGCCAGCCTCTGTGGCAGTTTTGGAGAGGTTTTCTGCCTGTGTCTAGCACCTTCAGGAGATGTTGGGATGAGGCAAGGGGTTCTCGGGGAATCCCTATGGATGTTCAGTGATCCTGGATCTCCAGTTTGCTCCTCCTTGGTGTGGAAGAGGTTGGTGACGATTGGTGATGGCAGCCTCAATCCTTCCCAGCAATGGATTCTGCAAACCAGTTATGAGTGAACATGAACCTCTCAATTTTTTAACCTCACAAACACGCAGGAGAATTCCCTTGGATTTGTGAAGGGTTACTAGTGGTAAGTCACTTCTACAAGACATATAATTTCTACTCCCTGGTGATGCCATTTATAAAACCCGTATTGCAATCTTGAAAAGAAAGCCAATGACGAGCTGGCAATGGAGTAAACGCCTGTCACTAGCTCCCAACAGAACATGAAAATACGTTTGAGAAGGTGGAGTAGAACACACTGGGAAGTGCACATCAGCCTCTCGACAGGAAACTATGGGGTGCTCCCATCTGGAGCACAAAGGTCCACCAGAGAGTATTCCTTTGCTCACATTTCGGAAAACAGCCCTCTTTTCTCCAGTCCTCCAAAGAGTCAGGTGACCCTCTAGCTGTCCTGCTAACTCATTCCTGCCTTCTTTCCTGGCTGCAACCTTTCCAGGGCATCCAGCCAGGAGAGATCTTCCCCACTGTCCCCTCCCTTATTCTTTCAAACAGAGGCACCTTGGATTGAAGTGAGCCTTTCTGAAGGAAGAATGAACAATTCCTGAAAGATTTCCTCCCCTGATGCATCCAGAGAGGGCTGAACTGGTTATGGGGTCTTCTGCACAGCCACCATCTCCCATGACTCTTTGCTCATTGGACTGTCCAGGGCCCTGGGCTTAGGGAAAGGCAATGCTAGGTGACCTTTCTACAGCTGGGAGCCGAAGGTCTCAGTTGGTCAGACAATGGGCAAGCTGTCATTACCCAAGATAAGGTTAGATTAGACCAGAATTTCCCCTTTAAATCCTTTTGTCCTCCCCCTTTGGTTATGTGTGGACGTGGGAAGGGCAGGAGAGGAACATCTTTACTCTTTACAACTATGTTAGGTCTATTTTAAGGTATGTACTCAATATTTAATACTCTGTATTTCCATTTCAAAATGACAGGAAGCTATGCAGCTGATTTTTTAGCAACGAAATATCCCCTCTTTCATCCAGGAGGCTAAAGATGGGGTATTTTGCACTCTTCCTTCCTATCCCTTCCCCCAGCAACTACCCTGGGTGGGTGGGTGGAGGCTGAGCTGAACAAAAGTGATTCAGCCAAGTCCCCCACGCACTTCCATGGCTGCAGGGGGGCAAGACCTGGATCGCCACTCTCCCTGTCCCCCCTTCCCCACCACATCAGACCAGCTCTTGCTGCACAAGGACCCAGCAACAGTGGAGAAGGCCGGAAGGGCTTTACACTGAAATTGCCCACCCGGGGGCTGGGGTGGGTTCTCCAGAGCTGCTCATAGACCAGGCTGTCAAATGGTCACAAACAAAACCGGCCATGCCAAGGTTTTAAAAAATCAACCCTTTTCCTGTCAATGGCTATTTACTTCCGCCTTCCTTTTGCCTTTGCTCAGCCTGATCCCTGGAGAAAGAACTCTCTATCGCCAGCCGATGCACGGAGTTACCACACCCATCATCCTTTTGGCTGTGCTGGATGGGATGATGGGAGTTATTGCCCGACACCTCTAGAGGGCACCAGGTTGGGGAAGGTGGATGTGAAAGCTCATTCCGGGTATATCCACTAGAGGGCAGCGCGCCTTAGCTCAACGGGAAGGAGGGCTGTAGGGCACGGTCCGAAGCGGCGACGGCTGGCCCACAAGCCATTCGAAGATACTCGGGAGCAAAGCCAGCCTCACATCCCTGTGTCCGAGATGGTTCTCTCTCCTCCAGACAACTAGCCTTCCCAGCATCCTTTCCATCTGCAAAAGAGCCAAAGAGCCTTGTCTCTGAACAGTCCTTATCGTGGCTTAAGCAGATGTCTTGGTGGAACTAACTCAGCCCCGGGTCATCATCAGCCAGTTCAGCCTGCTGCTTCTGCTGCACTGGACCTCAAGCCCCTTGTTTTCACTTTAACTATTCCCGGATTTCAGGGCGCTCTGGAACCAGAGCCAGAGGGCCTGTTGCTTGCTTGAATTGTAGCCGGAGGCTCCTGGGGCAGATTCAAGCCTGACCGAGAGAGGTGAACACAAGAGGCCGCAACCTGGCACGAGGGAGGGAGGGGAAACAGGTGCGGTCCTGTCCCGCCCCTGATCTGTTCTCAGCTGACATGCAGTGGCTGGGCCAAAATGAAAAGCAAAGCGTCTGAAAACACTTTTATGAAAAAGGAAACTTCCTTCCGTTTTCTGAAAACAGCCACCTTCTCTTCCTCCCTGGCAGCCCAGTTCTAGAATGTCAAATAAATCGTCGTTGTCGTCGTCTTGGGTGCAATTCCAAGACATATGGAGCACCCTTTGAACACCATTGGCACTGACAAAAATTACCATCACATCATCAAAAATCACAATTGCAAAAGGCAGCTTTACTCAGAACAGCTTGCATCCTGCAACGGTACCTTTAATGTTATTAGACAACATCTGCCTATCCCAGGTCCTTGGGAAGGACTCAATAGATGGACAAAAATGCCAAATCCAGTTTAAACATCTGGCGGACTGTGCGACCAACCATAACAACAACAACAACAACAACAATAAATTTCTGAATACAAACTAATAAAGTTTTGGTGCATAACACCAGATTTAACTGTGCTTGAGAAGAAGGAAGTGTGGATAATTGATGTGGCAATACCAGGAGATAGTAGAACAGAAGACAAAGAACCGGCGGAGATCACAAAGTATCAAGATCTGAAAACTGAAGTTGAAAGATTACGGCGTAAACCGGCTGTGGTGGTCCCAGTTGTTATCGGCATACTGGATTCCATTCCAAAAAGCCTTGGATGGCCCTTAGAAAATCTGAACATTGACAAAATTTCCATCTGTCAATTACACATGGATTACACTACATTCCAAGATTGAGGATGTCCTACTACCCAGCAGAAGTGAATGTCCAGGAGAAGCAGGACCTCACTGTTTCTTTGCTGCCCTTATTCTGCCTTCCTACTCCTAATCTGGGACCTCCAGATAAACTGGAAGACAACCTTCATTAGGCAGGGCTGCAGCCAGGAGCTAGACCAGATCACCTGTGAGAAAAGATGACCGCCATTAGAACTTCTTAGATGCATCAAAGGCAGGTGAGTGGTGTAAAAATCATCCCTGGTAGGAAAAATTTCTTCCTGTTTCACAGGGCTAGAACTGGGGCCCATCCACTGAAGCTAAACCTGGGGAAATTTAGGAAAGGTCTCTGTTGCAAAATATAGGGTTGAATTAGGGAGTTTATTAGCACCAGATATGGTGGCGATGGACACCAGCTTAGAAAGTTTTGAAAGGGGACTGCACCCATTAATGGAGAAATTGGCTATCCTTGGCTGCTACCTTTAAGGGTCTTAGACCATCCTGGATTTACAGGCAGTGCCCCTTAAATATCAGCCACTGGGGAGCAAAAGTGTGAGCGGGGCCACCGTTGCCTCCCTGTCGATCTTGGGGAGCTCCTTGGGTTGAACACTTAGCACTCCTATGCTGCTGCATGATTCCCCAAGAGTGCCCCAGGAAGATTAGTCTAAACTCAGTTTTAACTCTGTCAAATATGGTGTGACAGGACCTGCCATAAAACTTCCCTGTCCTTAAGTGGCCCGTGAATGCCATGCTCTCATCTAAGCTGAGGAGCACAGAGCTCTCCGTCACATTCAGCATCCACCGGAAGATTCGTATCTCCCTGGCCACTGCTTTAGAGCCATTAGCACGGAGCTGTTATTCTACCATTTGTGTATATCATAAGGATGTCTCAAACATCTGTTTACAGTTAACAGCTGAGGTAGGAGGGGAGGGGGAGAGAAGGGGCCCCCATAATTACAGATTTCATATTGTTCTCCTTCTCCCAACACCAAACGCAAGAACAGATGGTTCGCCACAATCTCCAACTGATGATGGAAGTCACAGGACAATATTAGTTGACTGCTGAGAGGCCATTTCCATACCACATGTGGCTGAACGCCCAGGATGCTTCCCAGAGTCAACTTCAATCCCAGATTTGGTTTCATGGCAGCTACTCACAAAATGAAACGTGGTTTGCAAAAAAGCTTGCTCAGATGACCTGACCAGACCAGCCTTCCTTGGGTTTGATTGGACAGACTGCTTGCACCAGACGGCTGGTACGGAAGGGGTACAGGGTCTCACCTGAGCTCCTGCGCCTTCTTCTTCTTCCCAGGGTGGGGAGCCTCCCTCCCACTGCAGTTCAAAAAGGGCCTTCAATGGACAGGCTCGTGTGACTCTTTTTTGTTTTCTTCCCTTGAAAATCTGCTTCATGAAGTTTGAAAATTGGCTTTGGTTTAAATCAGAAAGAAGAGTTCTCAATAACTCAGGAACTAGCTTCCAGTATACCCAGCTTAAATTGTCCAGTTAGAAGGTAATGCCTCCTTGCTCCATGTTTTCTTTCCCATTTGGCAGAAACAGAGAATAATCCAACCCACTCCCTGGTATAATACAAGGAGTTTTACTACCAGCCACTCCACCTTTAAGTAAACGGCACATCTGTTTCAAGGCCAAACCCAAACTTCAGGGAAAGACGGTCAAATCTTAGATGTTCTTTGTGCAATTATTTAAAAAGCAGAAATTGCCTCGTTGGTCTCCCAAAGGGCAAATGCAAAGCTTTCTGGAGCTTGCCAGTAAAACATTCCCTGATCAATTGATTTAACTGATGAGGGGTTTAAACTCTGCAGCCCCAATTATCTTCTCTGCCTTGGAGGCTTGAATACCTGATGTCTAACCTTGCAATATCCATTAATATCTGCTTTCGCTCTCACTGAGCAGGGCTGCTAGAACATCTCTCCTTCCCCCACCCAGCAATGAACCAGACAAGGAGTGCTCGTTGGAAAGGAATCTTCTTCTCTCCTCCGGGCCAAGATGGGGCCTCCACATCATGTCAGCCGCAGCCAAGGACATTGCTGGTGACAGACAAGCCATACGCTGGCTGCTCTCTCCAGAGAGGTGGCTTCGCCCAAGATACTTTTAAACTTTGGCTCCCTTCTCAAAGCAGGACTGGGCCTCTCCGAGCAAACAAGTTGTGAATAATGTTCAAAGCCATCAACAGCCAGAAAGGGACCAGGGAGATCTCTCTCCCACACTGGAGAAACCCAGCCCAGCCTCCTGACCGTTCCCTTCCACCCGCAGCCACTGGGGACGGGGCACAGCTGTGCCATTCGGGGCCCAGAGTTAGGCAAACCGGTTGGGGCTCCAAGGATGAGAAGGCGGGGCAGCCATGCTGAGGAATCAGGGGCCCTTGCGGCACGTGAGTGTGTCTGCACATGTGCATTCCTCTTGCACACATTTGGTGTGTAAGGACAAGGGATGGCTGCAAAGTGAATAGGATGCCAAGAGGTCCCCAGCTTGCTCTTCCATGCGTTTTGGTACTTTCCACAGTGGGAGAAAGAGGTCCCTAGAAATGGATCTCAGTGAGGATTTGTAGAGAGTCAGGAAAATGACTTTGGTGGGAATAAACAGGAACTGTTGCTTAGGCAAAAGGGGCTGAAATATTTTTTAAGTCCAGAACCACAAGGTAACACCTGGAAGTGGCTCAGACAGACACCTCCCTAATTCACGGGAGTATAAGAAGGGGGAGGAGGCGCCACATAATCTGACTTTCAAGATTTGGTTATTGGAGCCAATCTCAATGAAAGCGGTTTTAGCCTTCCTGTGGAGTGGATTTCCTGGTCTGGTCTTCCTGGTGGGGCTGGCAAGATTACTGCAAGAAGAGATATTTGAACTATTGCAATCCATGCATCTTAACTGTTAAGAACCAGCCCTTCAAACTGATCCTAGATGCAACTTGGCCCCCAAGGCCGTCGGTAGAAAGTTACAAGTTAATCCTTCCAGCAGTGAAGCTTGGCATTCAAGGAGATTCAAAATCAGTCCACACCTTCTGCAGGGGGAGGCCATCAGGGAGCAGGAGGGAGAAAGGTCTTTCTCTGCCCCTACCTCTAGGAAGCCCCACCCTCAGGAGACCACATCGGTCTGATGGGGCAATGAAGACGCTGAGAAGCAACTGGAACTTTTGGGAAATCATTTTCAACTGGAGCCCCTTATGGACTGTCTGCGGAGTGCCATCGTGGTGACCCAAGGAGACAAAAGGTCTTTGCTCTTATTGGTTGGGTTTTTTTTAAGTTCATGAAAAGAACTTCAACAATGCTTAATTACATGGGGAAAACGATGGGGAGGAGAAAAGGACTTATGCAAGAATAAAAATCCTGTTAGATGAGACTCACGACTAGCCGTCCAGCATCCTGGTGCCTCCAGGAACCTCGGGGCTTTTTCCCATGCTAGCAAGCCCCCAATGGTAGCAATTTTTTATCCTTGTTGCAAAGCTGCTTCACCTCCTTGTTTGTGTTGGTTGTGCATTTCTACACCTTCTCCAGTCCTTCAAGGTCCCCTCTTGGGATGAAGTAACTGAAGTGATTCAGGGCATTCCAGATGTGATCCTCAGAAGATGGCAGTGATAAAGGTGGTCTGCCAGATCCAGCAGCCAATAACTGAAAAGTTATATTTGGAGAGGAGAGAGAACATTTATAGGCATTTCTGAAAGGCGAGAACTAATAAACTAATAAATAAATAGGTTTTTTAATGTCCTGGATGAGGATGGTAGAAAAGCAGCCATTTTGCTAGGTATGAAAAAGGGGGACATTCCCCCACGGAAGAGGCACTTAACCAGTTGCCTAATGAAAAGTCCTCGGCTGCCAGGTTGAGATTTGAACTGATTTACCAGGTGGAAGAAGACAATGCAGATAGTTGTTCAGCCCTCCCCGAAATGGTAAAAAGAGCCGTCTCTGCCTCTAAAATGGGAGGATTTTGCTCACTTATTCAAGAGTCGTTCAGATTCCTCCCAAAGGCTCACGAAGCTAAAGTAAATCCATCTGCAGACAGGTTCAAAGGGAAGTCGAAATCAGTTGCCACTTTGCATTTCTTTCCGTGCTTCCGTTTCCAGGAAGGTGTTCCCTGGCTCTTCTTGAATGAAGACGATCGTCTCAGCCACAGATCAAAAGGCTCCCTGCCCAAACCCTCCTGACCATTTTTTTGTGTGTGTGGGGGGGGGGACGTCGGTTGTTTCCAAGAACTGAACGATTGCATCAATAAACGGCAGCGTTTTTTATCTAGGCTTTTTCCAGTTGCATTCCTCCAAATAAATAACAGAAAATAAGCTGGGCTGTGCCAAAAGGGGGACTTTTCTTAGCAACTCGGTGGAGCAGTCTTTCAGAAACTACACCCTGAAGGATGGGAAACTCCGGCCAAAACCAGGGAAGGCAAAGCAGCTGGAGCTCTGCCTGGATGGAGTAACCCATCTCTAGCTTAAGCAGCTTTTTCGTTCCTGGTTCTCGCTTAGCTAAGCCTGACTGGCTACAACACGCCATGACATTATCACCTTAACCATATAATCCCTGACAGATTACATCAACTCCAGAGGTGCCAGAAGAGAGGAAGAGCCGAATGACAATGGTCTAAACAGTCTGCTTAGAAGTTGGGAAAATTTTCTGAAAATATTCCCAAAGTTCCAGCTTCCAAAACTAGATGTGTTGATGTTTGGCAGAGCCTGCTTGAGAACAAAAGAAACGATGATTCCTCTAGAGGTCTGGGCCAGTATCAAAGTAATCATGTGCTCACTGCTGAAGGTTGAATCATTCAAACGTGAGTGTTCCTAAATGTCCAGCTTCCACCCTTATCTGTCTCCTTGTCCTCTGATACCCCTGCAATAGCTTGATTCCAAGGCCTGCGTTGAATTAAGAGGGAGACCAGAATAACAAGGCTACCACACCTACCATATGGGGTTGCTGGAAAAACGGTGCTGAGGTCATGCTTGTGAAGCACTTGAGAGCGTTCATACCTCTGTTCTTCATTCTTTCCCCCTTCCGAGTGACCTTCCCTGGCCACAAATTGATGGGGAAAGTTCAGCCCCAAAATTGTAGGGATGAATTGCAACCTAAATTGCACCCGCTGGCTTGCTTCTTCAGAGCCACACAGATTCATTCGGATGCAGAATGTGCAGCTCCTCCGGCTGCTGATGGCATTTGAGAGGATCCGTGCTAATTTTGGAGGAAGGACGAAAGCAGGGAGAGCAGCCGAGATTCCTGCTTGCTCACCCCCGTTGGTTAAGGAAGCAGCTGCAGCGCCCCTCCAGAAATTGGCCTCTTGGAAGAAGCTGGTGGAAACTAAACAGGGCCAATTCCAGGATCCACATAGCATATGCTTTATTTTCCAAGGCAAAAGCCCAATTTCATTCCGCCATAAATCAACAGCCATAAAAATTAACTTTTAGTAGAGAGCTGCTGCCAGATATGAAATTTATTCTTTTTTTTTTCATGTTGCCAATTTCACTTTTCTATCTGTTTGAAACAACTCTAAACTTGAGGTGATTGATTCCATTTGTGTTCTCTCCACCCCGCAAGGAATTCCAAGCGGTGTGCCTACTCTTGATTTGTTTCTCCTACTTAAGGACCCTCTAAGGTAGGAGGAGAGTCCCAGGCCGGTAGACAAGCATCAGGGCTGGAAAACAGTTTGAACTTCCGTTGTATTCTTGGCTTTTGTTTTTGCAATAAGTAGCCTCACCTCTCTCTAAAAGATGCAAAAATAATTGGGATGAAATGTTAGGTGGACTGTTAGTGACAGGACAAAATATTTAATCTTCTAACTCTTGGCCTCCCTGAGCAGTCTAAAACGATTTTCAGTATTAAATCTAAAGTACTATGTACGACTGGGAAATAATCATATGGGCTATATTTAATTTTAATTAAGTGGAAATAGAAATGAAACCAAGTTTAGTTTTGTCCTGATCCCACCCAGTACTTGCGAGAGGACGACTGCCAGGTTGTCAGCCAAAGACCCAGAGTAACCCCAGCTGGAAAAAGTTGAGCACCCCTGAAATAATGAAAGAAGAGGACACGCGCTGGAGGGAATGAGTGAAAAAAGAGGAATCCCAACAGGCAGTAAGAAAAGTTTGTATTTGGCTTACACAATTCAGAAGATGTGTGGTTTTTTTAAGGGTGCCGAGAAAATCAGCAAGAGTCGGTTTAGAAGGCAGCTGGGCATAAACGAATGGACAAAAATAAATAAATCAGAAACAATACCAAAAAGGAGACAAAAATGATTTGCAACATCCTTATCACAGAACCTGTTTTCTAAAAGGGGTAATTCTTCTTGCGTGCACTGAAAATAGTTCAGTAAAAGTCTAGATCTGAAAGACACAGAGATACAGAATTGAACTGTTCACACACAGCATTTGGTGAGTGGTTCTTCACAAGACCAGATTTTGAGCCAGATGCCCCAAGCTGTGTCTAAGTTAACTTTGGAATGCAAGAATATCTGCCTCTGTATTTATGGCCTCTGACACATTACCAGTGACGCAATGACTTGAGAAAAGACTAACATTATTATTTATTAACACCCCTTGCCTGTTTTTGCTTAGATGGAATGATGAGTATGATTCTCTTTTTTGCTTGCTTTTTTTCTCAAATACACTCACACTCACATCAAGAAATTAGGTCCCTTGCAATTCCAACCTCTTGTATGCATTATGAGAATCCATCCTGTCATGATAAATAGCTCCAGAATGAACAAGCTTCCTCTCCTTTTTAGCGCAAGTCCCGAGCCAAGAGCCTCATGGCGCATCCAGGCCATGACATGTCTAACGAATCCAAACCTTTGGCAAATCCCCAAAAAATTCACAGCCAAGGTATCCAGCCACTTTGTCCAATGGGAAATCAGTGGACATTCTTGTGAAGCAACATGTCTGCTCTAGCAGAGGAAATGTCAGAGGAATGCTAATCTGTTTTTTGGCATTGGGCAGTGCTCACTCTTCTGAGAAAGGAAGCCTAGATTGGCAGGCCAGTAATAGCAATCGCTGGGCTTCTCTTGCCAAAGAGAGATAAGAAGGAAGTTGGACAAAAGTAAGAGTTGTCCATCTGAAGGGCCAGTAAACTGGCATGCTGTAGCTTTCCATCCTAAACCACCATCTGGAGAAGGACAATCTTCCGCAGCCAAGACACCGCAGCCAACCCCTCACTTGGAAGAGCAGTGTCAACGGTATGGGAAGGTCTCTGCTTCAGTTCCTGAGGTCCGCACGAATCGTGTTGAGGGGGGCAAGGAACAAACTGTGCTTTAGGTGCCTTCCAACATTGCTAGCAAATTGTAGAAGAATCACTGAAAGGGGATTTGAAATCTACACCTCCCCCTTTCCCCCACTTCTTAGGATTAACCACCAGACAATACCATAGCCATCCTTTCTAAAATAGCCTGGAGAACTAACCTGAGAGATGTGTCACCCAGGCTTGTGACAGACTGGACAAATGGTTCTATCACAAGGACAATTATATCCAAGCCTCACATCAATCACATATGGTGGTATAAAAATCACCTGAGTTGGAAAACTCGGAACTGCCAACTTTGATCAGCTGGTGCTCAGGATAGAACAAACAGAGCGTTCTGGGGCATTGGGCAATAGTAGTGATGGAAAAGTGGACCAGTGGACCACATATGATGCTTTGTGGCCACAGCAGGACCAAGGAAACCACAGGAACGAACCCTAATCTCCCCACAGAGAGCAGCAGCCCATCCCAGATCCCTGAGGGAAAGCAGTTCTGGTGACACCATCAAATCGCCAGAGGACCTCTTGAAATCCTGCCAAAGGTGAGAAGGCTGACTTGTCCTTCAAGGTTGGCCCTGCCATTCTACCAGTGTCCCCCAAGACCTCCCATTCAAGCAGAGACACAGCGGGAACCGGGAACAGCAGGAGGGGTCCCTTTGCAGCTGACGCAAAAGATGAGGCCAGATGAAGAGTTTGCTCAGAAAGAAAGGTGTCCAAAACAGTGATTTGTGAAAATCACTAACAAGCACCATCCTCTTGGTGGGAATCCTACAGGCCATGTCGAATCGGGGACTGTGGGAATTAAAGTTCCATGGAGCTCGAAGACACTGGTTTGGAAAAAGGTACTTTTAGGGATGAGCTTGCAGTGAGATGATTTTGCAGTGAGTGATGCTAACTCCCAGATTTTTCAAAGTTCCTTGTCCAAAATGTTTCATCCTATTGAGGACAATGAAGGCATCACTTAGGAAACTGAACATGTTGTGCAGTTTTTAAAAAGCAACAGACGGAGAGACAAAAGCACACCCCTCCCCCCACCCCCACCTCAAAGAATCTTTCCGATCAAAGAATAAAATTAAGTTGGAAAAGATTTCAAATTTTGGCACTCTCCTCCACATCTTTTCCATCTGTCCTTGAGAACTACAAGATAGCAAAATACTAGCTGGAATAAGAACAATATTTAAAACTCAATATAAATATGGTTGACATTCCCTGTGATGCCTCACTCACCAGGGCAAACGTGTTCCATTAATCATCGTACGGCTCTTTTGCGCACAGTATCTTATCTTGGATCGCTCCCCACACTCACCAGAGGACATCTTGTAGCTGCAGCGGCCCCAATAAAATATGAATTAAGATGGTAAATATTTAACTGATGGACACAACGCATGTTCCCCAAGGGGCCAGGGCCCTGCTGCACACTGCTGCAAGCCTCCGAGACCTCTCTCCTCCGTTCCGCCTATGAAACTCCAGCGTGCAGGAAATTCGGCCACGGGGTCAGTCTCAACAGTCCCGCCTTTGCACCCAGAGGGTTCCAACCCCTTTCTGAGACAGTCCCGATGAAGAGGATCCCAGGCTTCCAGCCCAAGATCCTGAAAACGATTATTAATCCAGCTGAGCCCAAATCGCCTCTCCACCCATCCGAGTTCTACGAGCAGAAGAGAAAACGTGTTGTTTCCTAGATCCCAGGGGGTCCCCCGAGATCTGGGTGGTCCCTGTGTGTTCGGCAAGAACCTTTGCGAAAGGGGAGCCTTGCTTTCCTCGCAAGGCACGGCCTCAAGCCTTTCTATCATGTTTTATATTCCAGGAGGCGAGTGTGCCATTCAAACTGTCAAAACACGGCAATAATTATTATAAACTGTTATGCCACAAACCATCAGCAATCCTCCGTTAAAACAAACATAGGAAATGATCATACAAGCAAGCCGAAACCTGTTTTTAATATTCACCTCATTCCAGGATAGCTGTTTTTCCTTCTCTCTTGGCTTTGGATAATACGGTCCTCGGCACACTTCGAGCTCACGCGGTGAGGTGGGTTTGGGGGGCCCAATGTGGAACCCCGAAGGGGGTCACTTGTACTGCAACTTTAATGGGGGGAACTCGGCATCCTCATCCGCTGCCATTTATTTATTTATGTTCACTTAGGGTGAGCTACCTGGAGCACCAGCCATTCAACTTGGCGCACACATAAAATCTAAATTTATTTTTAAGGTAGTAAATTGCCTGGCTTAGAAGTGAAAGAGGAAGCGTGTATGTTGGCCAAAGTTCTCATAGGCTGGCAGGGACAAACAGGATTATCTTTCTCAGCCCGCACCACCCAGGAAAGTTAGAGGTGGAAATCTTTCCATCAGCCTTAATGAAAATGTGGAATGGAAAAGTGATTCCATGAACTGTTCTCACTTTGACCAACGTGAACTGATTTATTCCTTGCATCTCCATAGAGCTGAGTCTTGGCTGGGCTAAAACCAAGCTTCTAAGGTCTTCTGTCTGCTAGACTGATCCACTTTGCAGATGTATCTTGAGTTACACATCTCTACCCCAGGGTGGCCAAGCGATCTTGTCAAGATTCTTCCTCATTGTATGGAGGCTGTGTGGACCACGATGGGAAGGCTTAGGCTCAACCCTGGCAAGGCTGAGTGGGTGTGGGTGTTAGGGCCACCTGAATCTGGAGCCTTTCCATCTTTGGTTCTGAATGGGGTAGCACTCCCCAGACAGAACAGGTACGCAACTTGGGGTCCTCCTAGATTCTCAGCTGCTGCTCAAAGAGCAGGTGGCCGCCGTGGCTAGGAGACCCTTTGCACAAACCTATCTTGTGTGCCAACTGTACCCTGTCCCTGGACTGGGTGGCCCTGCTCACAGTCACTCACGCTGTGGTCATCTCTTGTCTGGATTACTGCCATATTTGTGATCTGACCCATTGGGATGACAGTGGGTCAGGGAAGATGGCGCTACACCAACCCTGATGAGCCTTTTCCCAGGTACTCATTTGTCATAGAAGCATGACTGCCAGGCTAAGTTATCAGGGTTTCAGGGTCTGGAAAAGGGGTATGCTAAGGAAGAGGATGCACTTGAGCATGTGCAAGTGATTCCCCCACCCCAACCTGGGATTTCTATTACTTAGAGAGTCTTCAAAACATCATGATTTCTGGTGAAAATAATGCTTAAGTGATGAAGGACATTAGCAACCCAAAGAAAATGAAGATTGTTTGGAAGCCATACATAAGAGGAGTGGTATGGATTGGCCATTTAGTTTACCGAGCCCAGTGATCTTCAGGATGTGAAAACTTGGTTTTTATATTACAGTAAACTATAATATAGTTTGCTTGGTTCTGACTTACTACAGTGTATGATCCTGGCCATTTTCCTTTATATATTATGACATAGCCACATTCAGTAAGCCAGTGGCTTAGTCCAACCTATGTATTTGCATGTGTGCAATCAAGAGCATAAGAAGGGTTAAGGATTTACCCAATCCAGTGGAGCAAAGTGAGCTGAAACCAGAAAGTCAAACTCCAGCCCTGTGAAGGCCCTTCTAGGACACTGTCCTCACTTGTGGTCATCTGGGTACGATGTCATTTAAATACCACCAGACCAGGACACACTTGAAAAGGATGTATCCACATTCATGAAGCACTGCCTTTCCTGTCACCACACCTCATGAGTGATGGCCCTCTCTAGCTACTGCTCCCCACTGAAAGGCCGCTCTGCACTCTTTTTATTGGTGTGTAGATGAAGGCAATGATTTATTTGCATCCACCAAGGAAAAACAAATGGGATGTTTTACATATTTATAACTTAAGACCATCTGATGCATAAGCTGATCAAAGAGAACAGAAGATCTGGAGGCCATTAAGAAGTCAATTTGCTTAGCAGGGATCACCTTGTTTGTGAGATGGATAAACAGGCAGGTCTGCAGAGCAAGTGTAGAAAAGAAGGTCTGGAGGAAGAGGGGACAGCAAAGGACAGCTTCAGCGCCAGAGGGAAGGGGAAGGGGGAGCCAGCATTGCAAGGATGAAGAACCCCTGGCTTGAACCAGCCAAAGTTTTTCTGCAAAAAAGTATCAGAAGCTGCTTTATCTCAGCTTTGGACATGATGTCCATCTTGCTTGATAAAATCCACTTGGTTGGCAGGGGACAATCCTGGTCCTGCAGTTGCAGACCCTTTTTAAATTGGAAACGCTGAGGCCCAAAAGTTGGATACAAAGCTGTAGCGTGCACATGCTTCACAGATTTGGAGCCTACAGGGCTTCTCAGCAGGAAAGCAAGGAGGTATTTCTAAGAAGCGCCGTTACAAATATTTTAGGCACGTGGAAGAAGGCACAGCAGTTGCATTTGAAATCTGTCAGGAAACTAGAACAACGGCTCAACATTCCACAGCGTTTATGGGAATAGCACATGTTCTACAAGTCTGCAGCTGATGGAATGAAGCTGCTTCTTCTGGACTTCTCCAAGTTCACGCAACAGCGTGGACGCTACCTGATTTTCCAAAATGTCTAAGTACGCTGGGAAAAGGTTTGAAACAGGCTAACTGGGCAGCCTGAGTCAATGACCTGTCATCCACTTCCTGCTGCTGTCAGCCTCTAGTTTTCTAAATGGAACAATCAAAGGAGTCCTCCCAAAGTTTAATCACGGGTAGACTGGCCATTTCTGGGAACAGCCCCAGCCCATGAAGAATGGCTGTTACGTCTGCTGGGTAACAGGTTCCCGGCATCCTTCAGTACAAAAACCCGTATTCCCATCTATCCGGGAGCCCTTAACTGATCTGCACACCCTCCAGGTTTTTGAGCCTGCCTCTTGAAAACGAAATGAAAATGATCTTTTGGTCACTTCAGAGGCTGCAAATGAAGTACATAACAAATTAAGTCGATCTGTCACTGTCAGTTGAAGTTCATCCTCAGAGGGCATGCATTCCAATTTCAGCAGTCCATCAAGAGAAACAGATAGATGCGTTTCCATTCATGCTGCAAAAAATGGAGAGACCTTCGTGCTTACAAAGGGGCAACAGAAACGGCACTACCAGTTAGATTGAAGGTCAGGGAGACACAAAGGCTGTCATCAGCTACCCTCTGATGGAAGAGGCCACTGGGGCTCAACTTTCAACCTTTCGAAAGGTGGGAGGTTTCCAAAGATAGGAGGGTGAAGAACATGCTCCATCCTTACCAGCCTAAGTTGGTTAGCAAAAATTAAAACGGGGAGGTGCTTTTTTGCTTGAGGTTCAAGCTGGGCCAGATTTGCTTTTCATCTGCAGGCTTAGGGGCAGGGCAAATATAATTCTTTACTAGAGAAAGAGGCTTGGAAGGTCACTCGTGAAGTCCCAGAAGCACCGACCTTCATCTTGCTGGCCAGAGAGCTCGGCAGCAGAGACCACCACTTCCAACTCCATAACAGCAACAACAACCTCCAGTAAACACGGGGTGCCTTTATCACTGTTCTGTAAGGGAAGAACGGCATCTTCCATTTTTCTTTGCTTCTTATTTTATTTTGCATACCCAGTTGGGAATTATTAAACAATTTGGGTCAAAACATTTTGATGCCTAACAAGGATTGACTTCTTTGAGAGAAAAGTATTTTGCTGTCTCGCAGCAGATTAAATTCTGGTATTCATTGGACCATAAGGAAGGCTGAGCGAAGGAAGATGGATGCTTTGGAACTGTGGTGTTGGAGGAAAATTCTGAGAGTGCCTTGGACTGCAAGAAGATCAAACCAGTCCATCCTCCAGGAAATAAAGCCAGACTGCTCACTTGAGGGAATGATATTAAAGGCAAAACTGAAATACTTTGGCCACATAATGAGAAGACAGGACACCCTGGAGAAGATGCTGATGCTGGGGAGAGTGGAGGGCAAAAGGAAGAGGGGCCGACCAAGGGCAAGATGGATGGATGGTATTCTAGAGGTGATGGACTCGTCCCTGGGGGAGCTGGGGGTGTTGACGACCGAGAGGAAGCTCTGGCGTGGGCTGGTCCATGAAGTCACGAAGAGTCGGAAGTGACTGAACGAATAAACAACAACAATTCATGGGCCTCAGTTTGGTTTTGTGATTCAGACAGCTGGATGTAACTCTGCAACAGGGGAAAAGTCCTAACAACACGCTGTCATTAGTACAGGAGACCAGTATCTTGACGCCTTAAATTCATGCCTACGTACGTGAGTCTTTAATATCTACATTCAAAGTTCCTTAATCAGTTAGCCTTGTATCATCAGGGGTTCCGTCCACCCCACCCACCCACCCTCCCATCTACAGATGCATCTGAAGTAGATAATTTCCATTTCCAGGCTTAAAGTCCCTCGGCTGCATCCTGCAGAATCAGACGGACAACCGAACATAGCAATTGTATCAACTTTTGAACTCGGAAGGGAATCAAAAGTGCAGATGTTCATTAGTAGCAGGTTCAACTTCAAAAGAAATACTTCAGCATAAATCACACCAACTGAGCAGAATAACAAAATAACGGAAACAGAACTTCACCTAGGCTTTAAAAAAAACACCCAAAGAGGTTGTTAACCAGAAACTGCTACATTTGACAGATGAGAGATGAAAATGTTGCCAAGGCAAGCATCTTAGCTAATCAACAGCACATCCATAAAAAAAATGCATTTCTTCCCCACACAGGGATAAGGAGGTGGACGGTTCAGGATGAGCAGAGGAATTGATCTTTCTCTGTCTTTGATTTGTAGAAGTTGACTATTGCCTGACATAGATAACAGGGAAAGAGTTGCATCTGTCCATGCTTGGCTTTCCAGCTGTTAGCTCAGCCTTGGACTCCTACCCCGCCCAGCAAGGTACTTCAGTGCTCTTGTGTAAGTAAGCTTTGATAACGTGCCCATAACACCATGGCGGGAGCTGAAGGATTAATACACAAGGCCCTTCAGGATCAGGAATGAAAGTCTCCAAATCTTTCTTCTGCCTTCCATCAAGTGGGAGAGATGTCAAGAGAGGAGAAGATGGGTATGGCTCAGTTACATGCGTGAACCTTTGGACACAGCAACAGTGGGACCTGCAGCATACGGAGAGATTCCAATGAACTTGCACAAGAAAATGTATAGAGCTGCTGTTTTCACCTACTCAGTATTTTCAAAGCTGCAAAAGGGTTCAAGCTTTTCCCTTTCCCCTTTGGAAAATCAGGCAGGCCCTGGGTCCCCATCCTTGTGCGAAGGTGCTAAAGCAGCTTCAAGAACACCAGAGGACAGACCCAGACATGTATACCCGTGCCTGCCATATTTCTAAATGGAGTAAGGCAAGGAATTACATCAAAGAGTCTTCTGCACATAGGACCATGTAGTTGAGCAGTCTTCTGCTCCAGTTTCTAGTCTTAAAGGAGAGAAGAGAGGGCTTGGATAATGTTCAGATGCATCATGATCCAGGGAACTTTTAATTTTAAAAGGCACGTATGGAACTTAAAGCTTTGCATCAAAGCAAGACACTGGGCATAGTATCGCATCTATTTTACGAGCCAGTCTGGCTGGAGTTGAATTAATGGTGCCCACTGTTTGTCACCACAGAAAGAGAGAACACACACTAGAAGGAGTGAAATCGTATAGATCACCAAGAAGAGAGACATGTTACGGTCCCCGCCAAGGAAGAACAGACATATTTCCAGCTGAGGTTGCAACTGGGAAGTCAGGAGCTGTAATCCATATGGCCAGGGGAGCAGCTGAGAGGGGAACTTGTGAGGGCCAGAGAAGTCTCTGGTGCCAAACACATGGGCACCTGCTGTTGCAGGGCCCGGGTGGAAATCAAGGCACTCATTAATGCAAGAGAGAGCTGAGTTTAGAACGAACGATAGGGCGACTCAGGAACAGTCAGAATCACACCGAGGATTCTGAACAGCAGCAAAAGTATCCAGATCCATCTTTGGAATAAATGATGGACATCTAGTTAGCTTTGCTCTCACGGGGATCAAATACGTTTTGCCTCCGTTGGTTAGGCTAACGTGGCGTGCTGCAACCACCCATGGGAGGAACTCTGATAAAGTTCTGCAGCACCCCACATCCTCTGAGGGGTAAGCCAAGGGGCAAGGGGGATGTAAAGAACTCTCTGCTTTTAGGTGCCCACATTTCCAGAGCTGGGTCCCAAAAGGAAATGAGAAAGAAAAATCACCGGCCTGCCTGATGCTTACAAGCCCATGCTGGTGTGGGCATCCAGGGCCCAATCAGTGCCAACTGTTTTTAGGAGAGACTGTGTGAATCGTGTGCTTTCAGAGGAGAAGAAAAAACTAGGGAGGATTTACACAGACATACCTAAAAGGAGATCAGTTTTACAACCCCCACCCCACCCTTCTGGGCATATTGGGGAGTGGAGCTATTGACCTGTGGACAAGCCCTAGCATGGCATGTAGAATGACCCATGTTCAGGGCCCAACACGTCCAACTAAGGGGCTTCTGCAACAGAGCCAGAGCTGGGATCCTGCCACACGCTTGCTTTGAACTGAGGCCTTTCCTGGGCTTGCAGAATACTCCGCATCATATGGTCTGGGTTCACCCAACACAAAAGCCATGAAAGCTAGCCAGGCTGAGCAAGGTCATGATTGATCAGGGTGTCCCCAGGACATGGTCAAAAAAGTCAAGAGGTTAGCCACAATGGGGCGATGGAAGCTCTACCTGCTTGTGTGCTTCACACCCACCACACACGTAACAAACAGGCAGAGCTTCGATCGCACCATTGTGGCTGCCATCTTGACTTTTTTTACCATACCCTGCAGTTACCCCTGCATTGGCTGTTGTGCAAATACAACCAGAAAGTAGAGACAACCAAGAAAGATGGAACAAAGCTTTGGCTCTAACAATAAGGCAGCTTTACACAGGTTGCACTATGTTGTAACATGGAGTTGGTTCAACTTGGCTTTACAGGTTGTGTAGACATTCTAGTTGGTAAATCATAGCTTGTTTATTTATCCAATGGGTACTCCAACTTTCCATTCAATCAAGTAATTAATGGGGCTACAAAACACCATGTTAAAATATGAATTGAAATAAATATTATGGTTTACCATGCTGGGTTAACTCAACCACTAAACCCCTTTATTGAGTCCCCCTTTTCAGGGGGAGATGGGTGGTGATAGAAATTGGAAAAATAAATAAATAAATAAATCCCATTTTCTGAGCTTGCAGAATTAACCGAACCATCAACTAAGCCAAAGGATTGTGTTTGCCCAACACCATAAAATAATAACAACAACAACCAAGGTTAATACTATCCAGGCTTTGCACACTATGTAAACGCAGCCACTAATATGAATACAACTTATGTCACTGAAACAAATCTCTGTCTGCAAAGAATATTAAGCGATCTTCACAGGCTTGAACCTAAGAATTTGGGATACCAAATATATACCTGATTACCTTAAGAGTCCCTCAATCTGATATTTGTTATTTCCAGGAGCAGCCATGGGGAAGTGCAGGATAAACCCCTCAGCCTCTCTTCCAAGATTCTTCTGCCTGCCCCAAATACAGCTTAACACAAATCCTGCAAGCTGATCATCAAGATATGTATGAATATAAATAAATAAATAAATAAATAATCCACACAGCGTGCATCTGAACCATTCTGTTTGAGTGTGTAAGCACGAGTGTTCTTTCCTTCTAGAGGCCAAAGCAACTTGAGGCCCTGCGAAAGGAGATTCTGTTTTGCACAGGAGACCCATCGCACAGGTGGCGTTCCCTCATCCCATGTTCCTGACACGCTTGTTTCATTCGTTCTCCTTTGGGGACCTGTCGAAAGCAGGAAAGGCATGGACCGCCATCTGGTTCCTTCTAGAGCTGCTGGCCACTCTCTGCAAGGCAGCAGGTGGGGATCTCGTGTGCCGAGGCCAGACAGTTGCAAGGGGAAGGCTCGGGGAGGAGAGCACATAAACACGTTTTCGGCTCTCAGGTTTGACGGAGCACAGGGAGGCTGATGTAAAAGCCTTGGGAGTTTCGCTTGCCAGCCATGTTGTCAAAACCAAGATTTGCAATCAAGCACACCCCGGCCGTCGCTTGCCGCGCCCAGGCTGGGATACTTGTCTTGATGAGGAGGAGAGGATCCTCCATGCCCCAATGAAAACCACTGAGCCTGACTCACTTCTGGATGCAGCCCCTGAGCCCGAAGCACAGAGAACTGCCCAACAGCCACTAATCAGACCAGGTGGAAGAGACATTTGCCAAGGCAGCAACTCCAGGGATCCTCAACAGTCCTGCTGATTGTTATCAGTGCTGCCTCTTCTGCAGATGGCTCGGAGATGGCCCACATCTGACTCTGATTAGCGGCACATTGAGATGTCCTCTTCCTTTAAAGCCTCAGAAAGGCCCCAATTCCCTGCTAAATTTTAGCCATCATCTGCTTCCTCCTTCATGGGTGTCTGCAGCAAAACCCAAGAGAGGAGAACAAGCAAGTAACCATTTCGACAACAGACAGGATGACCCCCCATCAAGGCATTCAGAATACTGACTTAGTTGTGTTACCTGACAAGGACTGTCATCATCCCAGGCCCACTCCGATGAGAACAGGGCACACTCTTTGATGTGGAAAACTACCCCTCCAATTGTACTCAAAGGTGTTCAGCAGGAGACATTCCTCAACAGTGTTGGCCAAGCCCCTTTATTATGTTAGCTTCTTGCCTGGTATGTGAATATCACTGTGGAGAGCAATCCATAGACTCTTCCAAATCCAAGTGGGCTTGGAATGAAGTCAGAAAGCCCCGTAGGTTCAGAGTTCTCCAACTCAACTCTTTCCATTCTAGGTGACCCCTAATCATCTACGGATTGGTCTTGGGCTCTAAGGGCATCTGCCAGTAGTGGCTGGCACATACCTTTGTAAAAATATGGTAGATCTCCAAACAATCTGTGGTAGGTAGATCACCAGCAAAACCAGTGGCACTATTCCCAAACTGGGTGGCTGAAATGGATAACATGTGAAAGGCAAATAAGTTGCTGAAGTCGCCCATCAAACCATCAGTTCTCACTTAAGGTGATGCATGACCCCAGTGTTAGACAGCAGGCCACTATGGCTCATTCAACTAAACATGGATAAAATGAAGAACTGCTTAAGGCTAAGCCATGATTCATTTATCTCTGCAACTCATGGCCAATTTTTAAGCAAGAAGAGGGAGGCGCAGGCATCAACGCATATCCATTTATTTGTAGGAAGGAAGAAGGTGTTTAAAAAAAAAAGGAGTACCAGGCCTTCCAACACCAAACTGCACAGAAGAGGGCCGTGAGTTTTGCTTCCGTCCTTCTCCACCACATTTTGTGTCCAAGCTGATCGAGAGTTTGGCATTGTAGAGAGGGAAAAGGTAAATATCCTGGCAAGCCCACATAATTAAATCCTCCTCAGCAGTGTTTACACTGACCCTTTTATAAGCCTTTCGCTCTAAGCCAAAGAACGGGGCCAACCCAAGAGGATGCAGAAACCCAAGCCAGCTCACTCCAGCTTGTTTGGTGAGCCTCAATAAAAATGATATCCAGTCAAAAGCACCTCGGTTTTTGCCTGGAGGTGAATTAGCTGTGATGGAGAAAACAACCTTTAGCGCATTTTCTAGGGTGTGCTGTCCAGGAACTAGCCCAGGGGTTCAGTTGAAGAAAATCAGTTACAGCAACAGAGGTGCCAGAGGGGGGTCAACAGAGCATGACCAGTGAATCTGGGCAGACACACACACACACACACACACACACAAACACACATACAGTTTCAGCAGAATTCCTAGGATGAACAAATTTACCATGCAACTCTATTGCATGGCCCAGTTGCCAGAACATCTTGCAGAAGAGCCAGAAAAGTGGCTTCCAGGTATGGAAGCAGCCAGAATCTGTGAGTAAATGTTTGGGGCACAGTTTTCACTTGGCAAGGTTGTGCATCCAAGTTCAGGCGTGCTGGAGCACCAGAGGATTGCTCTAAGCCCAGCCACTATCCCACACTGCATTCTAGAGACTGCAGGTTGGATGCACTACGCGTGATTATTTTCGTTACTGCTGCCTTCCGCATCTCTGTTGCAGTGAAGAAAAGAGGTTGCATGCTGGCAGAGCAGCCTGGCCATAATACAGTAGGTGTACAACTTGGTAGATCAGTACTAGGTGGATGTAATTGTTGCCTTTGGCTTGGCTTCTCCTGGATCACAGTTTTTGCAAACCAAAGCTGGCAGCTCTACTTCAAGACGTTCCCTGCTTACGGCCTGTAGTTGCGTACAGGCAGTAATTATGTCAACAGCCCTCTTCTGATCCCTTTTTGATGCAACCTTGATTTGGGACAAAGAGATCAACTATCTTAAAAGCTTCACTCCCTGTTAATATCTTTATCTTAGGAAGGAAGTTGCCTTTAGAGAAAGGTACTTTCTCAACCTGCAAAGATAGGACAAGAACTGCATTTACAGGTAAGATCTGCTTCTCAGCTGCATAATGTCGTAATCTAACCAAGGGCTTCTCAACCAGGGTTCCGTGGGAACTGCGAGAGCTCACTAGGGGTTTCCTAGGAGATCACAATTTATTTAAAAAATTATTTCAAATTCAGGCAACTTCACGTTAAAGAGGTATATTTCATTATTTATTTTCAGTTTAAGAACACCGTTGATGCATCTATACAGGCCTACCCATGAAACGAAAATAATGATTTTGTAACTTCCAGCCTATCTTTGAGCCTGAATGGGCAGGGGTTCCCTGAGGCCTGAAAAATATTTCAAGGGTTCCTCCAGGCACACTCTTTAATGTGATCCCCGCCCCCATGCCATTCATTAAAAAATCATACAATTTGATGGGATTTCCACCATGACTAACCCATGAAAGAGATTCATTTCTCCCCCTTCAAATGTACACAAGCTTCAAGGGAGAGCGCGTACAAAAACACAAAGCTAAATTAACTTTTTGGAGGAGGACCAGGATAATTGGGAAAGCCTCAGTTCTTACAGAGCCCTCTGCTAATGCTTGATCACTTAACGTTTGTCTAGTGCAGCACATGAATAAGCCCTGCAAAAGATGCTGAGGTTCCCACATGTTCCAGCTTTGCAAATTAAAGCTTGGACAATGACATAGAAAGGTTGGCAATTGAAGGAGTTTTCCTCTGGAGTTCAGGCTGAAGCTTGTTGGCTGACGTCACATAGCCTTACATGGTTTAATTTTGACTTAGCATGATGTCAATCCAGCCGCTGCAGTTCGTAAATCATGGTTGACAGTGCAGCACAACAAATGGACAGAGGCAGCAATATTCTGGTGACCACAAGTTACGTGGAACATTTTTTAGGAAGCCGAGAATCATAGTGATATCAATGATATCAAATAAGCAGAAGATGCCACGTGTGGGGATTTTCTACTTTTTCGTGAGGCTGGTGAGGATATGATATATATACTTAAGAACTATGTTAGTTTTTGTCCATTTTCCACTTCAGCATGGTAGACAATCAAGTTATTGATTTTCATCATTTATAGCAGAGGAGGCTCCCCAAAGATTTAAGATTTAAGGGTCTCATACATGTCTTGGGGGCCCAACCCTAGCCTATGTGCAGTGGGCATTATGTGTGAATCTGGCCATTGTAGACAGTTCCACAAACCATAGCTAGTGTGGCTCAGTGCAATGTGCAAGCTCAGCTGTAGAGTTCAACTGGCTTAAACTGACTTGGCATTCTGGCTTGTTGACTTAAGGATTAACGGCCCATCTGTACCATCGCTGCAGTTGGGAAAGATTTTAAACTTCGGGAAAGCATCTGCTATACCTCTGTGCTCCATCTCATCTCCAGCTGGACTCAGAATAACACAAACATAGCATTGTAAATAAAATTAAGGGTTTCTGAAATCAATTGGAAATCTCCCACATCTCCATGACTGTAACAGATGCCTCACTTGAATCTTTCCTGCCCCGCCCTCCCAAAGGAGACCACACTGAACGATGCCACACCAACCATCAATCTACCTGCCTCAGTGCCACCTTTTTTTCTGAAACCCTCTGCGGGAATGAATGGTTTCAAGGAAGCTGTGGGAGGGAGATATTTAGGCTTGGAAAATGTGACTGTCCCATTAGTCTGTCTCAAAGCTTTGTAATGGAAAACAGGCACTTAACAAAAGCAACATGGAGAAAAGGGAAAGGAAATCAAAACCATGCACCACACAGAGAGGGATGCTGCATCTTGAAATAAAACAATTATGGGAAACGGGCATAAGCTGGTGCAGTAAGATCAGGAGAGGGGCAAGTAAGTGGCCACTCATAATTTGGGCGAAAACCTGTGTTTCCCTCTGGAAAAATATTGTGGGAGGGATGAAAAGGGATTAAACGGGAATCTTGCCATACCAGACAAAAGCGGCATCTAAAGGTGCACCTTGTTTCCATAGCAGTAAAACAAACGTCTTCAAAAAGCTCAAGTGCAGGAGAATCTCAGGAATTGGCACCAAGACCCCAGTGCCTTCACTTTCACAGGCTTCTCATACTAGATCCTGTAAGATCTTGATCCTTTTAACTACCAAAATGATCAAAGAAAAACCAAATACCTTAGACAAATTTGCATAAGCCTATTCATTTCCTGAGATGTCCTTTGCTTCCTCGGATCAGAAGGAGGGGTTTAAAACAACAACACCCCACTTTATGCTTAGTCTCCCATGTTCCTGTTTCTCGTTCCTGGCACTTCAATAGGCTTTACCTGCCCACTTTCTGTCTGCCATTTTAAGGGCTGTCCAAATAACAGAAGTATCATCTGCCCTGGCTGAATGTGGAAGAGAGCAAATTCCACACCTCTGGTTTGAAAAAAGTGCCCTGCAATTACACTCCATCAGCTGAGACAACATTTGACAGCTTGTAGAACTGATTTGCTCTAAAGGATGCTGCAACTGAACCACAGATAGACAGCTGCTAAATAGGACCCTTGAAATGTACGGTTCATCTGTGCAGAAGTGAAGGCATCAATACACTCATGAGAAGCCCCAACTAACCCTTGGTGGATGTGTTGGGAGGTGTGTGTATTGGGAGGAAAGCCTTCAGCCCCCTTTAATTCTACAGGGCAGGACAAAGGCTGACGAAGGGCAAGATCTTCTCCTTCTCTGGCCCTTCTTTTCACCTCACACCCACGCCCAGCCTGATCTTCTTCCCCCAACATGGCTGCAAGAAATGCCTTGCCATCATCTCATGTTCCAAGGAGATGCCAGATGTTTATAAAGATCCTCAGCGGAAGACATTCAACCCCTACCACCAGAGTGGCAGCTGCATTCCCCAAACCAAGTGCTAAACCTTTTGGAGAGATGGCCTGAATATTCACAGGTCAGGGGCATGGCATTGCGCTTGCTTTCTCTCTGAATCTTGGCAGGTGTGAAGGGATCGGTTTACCGGGTGGCAAGAGCGTCTGCAGAGATGGCAATGGGACTAACATCTTGTTCTTGAGCCACTGATACCACAGTCTCCTCTTTGAAAGGTTCCTCTCCATTTCTGGAGGGTGGGCAGCTCCAAAAAGAGGGCTGCACGTTCTTCACAAAACTATTTCAGAGACTGACACTTTTCTTTCTTTTTTTTTCCTACTCACCGGAGTCGGAAGTGATGGCATTACATATCTCTATTCTCAGTGGCGCTCGAGCTCTCGATGCTGGTTCTGCAGACTTCCTTTGACATGGTTGCTGAGTGCAGCGAGGAGGGTTGTGACGTCTGCATCCCGTTCTCAGCTGGAAGGTCTCAAGTTCCGAACTAGGGATTCCCTTCCTCTTTGCACATGTTTAACCCTCCTTTGGCTGGAAACAAACAGAAAGAAACATCCTCTGTAGATTCCTAGAGACCAAGAGGAGGAGGAGGAGGAGGAGGAGGAGCAGTCTTGTGGGAAAAGACTGAGACATTTCTGCTGTATGAATTCAGCTCTCCAAACACACGCCAAGAGAAAATAGCGACTCTTGGCTTCTCCATGGTTGGATTAGCACAACACACTTAATTTGGTTCCTGAATTAACCCATCTTCTGCATTCATACTCTAAATAGGACCATAGCATAACCGAATGGGCTTTGCTCTCAAGTTACATTATAAGAGAGAGAGAGAAAAAAGCAAGGTTAGCATTTTATACAAATTCAGCTTCTGGCTCTTGACCTAGTTAAACCTGTAAACCCCAGCCAATATCTCAAAAACTGCTTTTAGGTCACAGCAATTTTTTTTTTTTTTTTTGCAACAGTCATGGGAACAAAACCACCTCCTATATTTGGTGATTATAGCTTTTGCATTTTTTTTTTGGCAGCATCTTTTGCTACAGCCTTTGCAAAATTGTAAGCTGGTAGCACCAGAAACATTATTGCTGATGCCTGCTGGATGACTGAGGAAGCCAAAGAATACCAAAAAGAAGTCAATATATGTGCTTCATGGATTATAGAAAGAACTTTGATGCCAGTAGCCATACCAAGCTGTGAAATCCCAGAATGTCTCATTGTCCTTACACAAAAGCCACACTATGGACAGAAAAGGGCAAAAAAGACTGGCTCCAGGCTGGCTAAGGAGGGAGATAAGGCTGTATACCATCCCTTTTGTATTCAACCTACGTACAGAATAAATACTGGGGAAAATGAGCATAGTTTTAAAATTGGAGGGGAAAAAATCAGTATGCTGATGACACTGCTCCAATGCCTGAAAACACAGATGATCTGCAAGCTAGCCGCTGAGAGGCAAAATTGGAAGAGGCCAGCTGCTTTCCCCACCTATATTCCCTAAATTCTCTCTATTCTCCACTAAAGCTATGAAAATAAAGCATTTCCCCTCTTGGAGTTTAATTGAAGCCAACCAGTTTTAAATGCTTGCCTTACTTCTAATTAAGAAAAAACTTGTTAACTAAGCTTGGCATCAGGAGGAATGATTTCTCACTTTGGAGCCAGTTTTCATCTGCCTTCCAAATCGCTTGTGGTATGGAATGGGGTTGAAATGCAGCTTGGAGAGTCACTGGATAAAAAAAAAAAGGGCTGGGTTTACTGCTTTGTGTTTATTTATTTATATTACCATTAACCACCTTGGTGCTACTTATAGGCAGATGAGACTCCATGTGGCTTAATTTTGCTGGTCACAGGCAGAAACAATCAGCTTTCCTGCGTTTGGGTTGAAAGACCAGCCTTTAGAACAGTGTTTCCCAACCTTGGCAACTTCAAGCGGTGTGGACTTCATCTCCCAGAATTCCCCAGCCAGCATCGCTGGCTGGGGGAATTCTGGGAGATGAGGTCCACACCGCTTGAAGTTGCCAAGGTTGAGAAACACTGCTTTAGAAAAAGGAAGGATTGCATTTCACAACTTCAGAGCTTCAGCCTGTGACTTCCTACAGCTCCATCCAGCAACGTGGAGTCAGACAGCCATGGAGATACCCCTTCCTCGTCAACCCAAAACCGCACCAGCCAAATGGGTTGTAGGAAGAGCTTTGAAAGGCTTCCCAGAGAAGCAAAAACGGGACTTGGGCAAACTCTCCAATTCGGCAGCAGAGATGCACACCCCTCCCGTGTGGGAAAGATGCATGCATTTTCTCTCAGATTTGTTGTTATGATTCATTAGGAATACAAACGAACAGGGGCCTGGCCATAACTGCCTCCTCTGTGTCAACCTGGAAGACGTCCAAACCGCCCACCTTACGTCTGGGTCGTTCCTGAGTGAGCTGAGCTCACTGCCCAGGTAACCGCCGTTTCAGATGTGGCCCAGCCAGAATCCTGGTTTGGAATGATGGCTTAAGCAGCCCCGGTCTCTCCTGAGTGGCTCCCTCACCAGGGAACCGGCTGCGTTCGCCCAACTCGCCAGGCTGCAACTGGGTTGGCTGACCGGCATTGGGTCGTGCAGACTCAGGAAGCACGGCTGGGGTCTGCACAACCCCCTGGCCCAGTCCTCTGCTCCCCAGCCTGCAGCTAAACCACTTACCATCCTAGCCACCACCTTTTGGCAGATCAGGGCCACCACAAGCGGCCTGAGGAGAAGGCCGGCCTCCCCCACCTGCCTCCTGCAGCTGAGCACAATAATCCTTAGCGAGCCAAAGAGGTGGAAGGCCCAGACTGGACCCATTTCACAGGCTTCAGGCTCTGCGCAGACGGTGGGGAAACCCCACCGTATTTAAACTTTCCTCCCAGGGAGGATTAAGGGAAGCAACCCAGAACTAACCTAAGATTGCTTGGGGTTACTCGGAGCCCAATCCTGACCTGGAAATAAGCGGGTTTCCAAAGCTGCACAACATGCTGGCTGGGTTTACACCAGATGCCAAACCCGAAGCCTGATTTAGCCCAACATGCAAGGCCTAAACAAACAGCATTAGAAAGTCACAGGGTTGCTTGGGTTATACAATGTGCCAGGACAATGGCAGGTTTTCCAGAGCTGAACCACAAACCAGCCTTTTTTAGGCTAGTTGCTTCTGCACCAGTTTCAGGCAAGAGAGGGAAGTTTAATCTAGAAACTGAGAAACTTATTTCCTTCCCTCTCAAAAGAGCTAGAATGATCCATTACAGATTAAGAAAGACAGTGCTCTGGAAGGACAGAAAGAATGCCAGATGATCATATTCTGCTGTAGCTTTCCGTATCTTGGGCGATATTAGGCTACTTAAAGATGGTCATCCAATTTTTAACTGTTTTCTAGATTCTAGGATTGCTTTTTAAAAGTTTTCTCCAGGTGATGTTTTGGGGAACTAAGAGGCTTGTATTCTTGGTGGTCAGGCACACCATCGTTTTTCCACGCAACCAATACGTGCAAAGTTCACATGGTTAACAGTTCTTAATTTGGCTTTGTTTGGCAGAGAAATCAGAATGCCTTACTTCCTTTTTAAAGAAGAGGCTTTTGAGTCCTTGGGGTAAACGATGACGCCCAAGGTCATGCAGGAAGCTGGAAACCTGGCGAGTCAAGGCTCTTAATCTTCCTTCTCCTAGATTAGAGTTTCTATCCATCTTTCAGGTTTGCTCAGTCTGGCTTTTCCGTTGAAATCAGTTATAATTTATTACCAAGAACGGTAGGAAACAAAAATTTATCACAACAGAACGTCAAGCCCAGAACTTGTTTTTCTTCAGTCAGATAAATTTTCTCCTTGATTGCAATTTCCCGTATATATCTTCAGCTAAGCGCAACGTGTTTGTACAAATAGAAGAAAATTTTTCTTCTAGCCAAATTGCTCATACTGCAGAAGACAATACTAAACCTTCCTGAGATGTTTTTACAAGATTAAGGGAGCTAATTCTGGACTTCTGGCCACCTTGTAAATGCCTGATTGGGTTTTGCCTGGCAGTGAAGTTTTCTTCCCAAGTTGCCACTGTTACACCTTAGTGTAATGGATGCTGCTAATTAATTGCACCATCAAAATAGCATTGCCAACTAATGAGGTTGGGTTACAGTGATCAAGCCCGATTGCTCATCCTTGCACATTACAAATGCCCCCACATTTCAAAGCATCATTTTCCAGGAATAATCTTTGCACAGAGTCATTCTTGTTTAGAGAAAAAACAAACCCAAATCTCACATTTAACAAAGTGCCTTGGGAACTATAGAAGGAAGAATTTATTTGGAGCCAAAATTGGGGGTCCAGGTTTTTCTCTATTTGCACAACCCTCCTCTCCCAGAATAACCGACTTTACATTAGGGTCAGTATCTACTGCCATTTTCTTGTCCCTGAAAAAAAAGCACCAGGAGGCCATTGCTCTAAATTAGGGCTACCCTATCTGGCAGGGCAAAAAAATCAGGATAGCCCTTAGAAGAAAGCAAAGTTAGCTTCCTGGATCACTTTGCTGCCTTCCAGCGATTATCCAGAAACGGAAGCCCTATCCAAGGTCAATGGGCATCATTCGCTATTAGCCCTGATGGTGGTGGCCATCTGCTGGGAGACTAGTGGGCCCCCCTGGGTGGCCACTGGGAGAACGGCCTGCTAGATGGAACTAGATGGGGCAGGGCTCCGATCCAGCCAGGCACGGGTTATGTTCTTATGCTTCAATACCCAATATCCAAACTGCACAGATGCCTTTAGGCTTGTGAGAGCAATTTGATGCTCCAGCCATGACATGCTGCTTCAAATAACCAGGCAGGCTTGGAGAAGGCAGGATTGGAAAGAGGGATAAAACCTCCGAACACAGAAAAGGTATTTACTGCAGCCTTCAGACTCATGCTCAATCAGCACGCAGCCTCCCCATTTTTCTCCTGGCACGGTAGACTGGGCCAAAGTCAGCCAGGGGGTTTTGGAGGATGACCATCAAGAGGGGTCTGGGAGCCCCTTTTCAGACTAACAAATTTGATTAAAAGGGCGGACGGAGCGGCTAGACTGCTCGGATGAAGTGAGCTGTGGTTCATGAAAGCTTCCACCTTTTTGATCAAATTTATTAGTCTGAAAAGGGGCTCCCAGACTCCTGATTTTCGGTTACTGCAGACTAACATGGCTCTCCTCCAACCTAGATCAGAGTGAGCTTGAACCAGGGTCTCCCCCGTCTCAGTCCTCCCTCACATCACTGGTTCTCTCAAAATACATACACGCATGCTGTCTGAATGTCACCTGCAGAGAGGGGTACGAGCAAAGAAAGGGACAGAAAGAAACTCCAATCCCTGTTGAAGAAGCATCGAAATGAACTAATGTGGGCGAGAAAAATAAGCCATGTAAGTTATATCTCAAGGATGAATGTTCAAAACGCTCTTCATAAATACACATTTATTTCTTTAGAAATGCATAATTACAGTGGTGGATAGTAGTTTCCCCCCTTTAAAAAAAGTAGTTAAGCAAGAATACCCCCCCCAAGAGAGGCAAAGTTTCTGTTTGTATGAGGGGTTTTCCTCCTTTTTTTAATGATTACACTGAAACAGGAAAACCAGCAGCAAAAAAGAAGCTAACATTTATGATAATGGCCCTGCCTCCATTCCATTTTCTTTTTTAAATACGTCTCTCTCTTTTTTATTATAAACATAGCAAATTAAAAAAAAACTTCTTTCAACAGCAAAATATATTTGCACTCTTGATTCTTTCTGTGTAATAAGGTATGTATTGCAAGACAACCAGGTGTCTGAGGAGACGCTGATGGATATTTGCAGGGATGAGTCACAGAAGAGAAGAAACGGTGGTGCGTTACATCACTTGCAATAGTTCGATTAATTAAAGTTAGCCAGGTTTTGCCTCCTGCAGGGTTGGTTTTTTCTCATTCCGTTAAACCACCGATCCTGGGAGCCTTGCAATGGAGTGAAAGAATGGCAATTCCACAGCACCTCATCCAAAGCTCCGCATCTTGGTCCAAACAGTCAGATCTGTATGTGCTTCCATACACTCGGGTCTGAGAAGCAAGAACACACTCATATGTACAAGGGATGTACGGGAAAACATCCTGCAGGCCGAGAAGAAGCTACGACATTGCTCTGCGACTGGAATCTTGAGCTGCCGGCCGGGGGCCCGGAGCTGAGAGGGTGGCGGCTGTTTCCTCGAAACCTTGTCCTACTGGATCTGAATGGCTCCATGGTCTATTTGCATTTCTGGCTGGATCGCTGAGTGAAGTGCATCTGTGTTCTGCACAAGAGACAAACAAACAAACACACCACAGTTTACCATTAGCAAGGCCTGGCTGCCCGTTCAGGGGTAATGGCTTCTGGCTGCCACCCCGAATAAGCAACTGCACTCTAAACAAATACAAAGCTCATCTGCCATTAAAGACAAGTATTTCCATGCTGGGACTGAACCAAAACCTCTTTGGTCCAGCTTTCCATCACCCAACTGTGGCTGGCCAGACACTGAAAAATGTACTAGTGATAGAAGTCTTGAGCAACTTCCTTTATTCACGATCCGTGTTTTGTCTCTCCTGAACAACACATCTCCCTCTTAGTTACTGCCGAGAAAGAGAATGAAGAGTGGAATGGACCAATTTATAAGAGTTATAGGCTACTCTTTGTAAATCTGTGTTTACAAGTGCCATTCCTCAAGAACTTTGCTTTAAATCCTTTGCAGAACAGCTGGGATAAGTGAGGATGTGGTGGATGGGACAAGCCCCGACTTGCAGGCCCTGAATCCTAAAGAAACAGATGCCGTCTTCCCTCATACACCCTCCTAGAGGGGGCCACTAAGTCCTGGCCTTACAGCTGAGATTAGTAGAAACTCTTCCTAGATTCCATCAAGCACCATCTGCTCGGAGGGCAAAGAAAGAAAGGGAAATAAAAAAACTTGCAGCTTTTTTATTAATGAAACTTCAAAATATAATTGACTTGCCTGCTTGTTATGTCAACTGAGGCAAGTTGAGGTTGTAGACACCAGCTTGCTCCTGTTTTTCCTTATCTGCTGCTCTGTGTAGAATGTTAATAAATTGGTATATTCTGATCATGGGGAAGGAGGATAATCCAAATAAGACTATTTCATCTCACATTTGTGTACAGTCCTCTAGGCAAAGTTATGAAAAAGCCTGTGCCAGTCTTCTAGAGGAACTGGTGGTCGGACCTGGAGGCTGACAAGCTAATAACCTATCTCTGGGCGGTGGTGCCTAGCTGCACAGAGCCCCAAGAAAGAACAGCACACATGTAATTGGAAACAAACAAACAAACAAGCTGCTCAGAAAAAACAAAGCAGGATCAGACCCGGTTGGTACTTGATGTGGGAGCATCAAATAAACCTAGCACTCTAGTCTAGACTAGGAAATTGGAAGAAAATAATGGCAAACCACTTCCAAACTACATAGGGTTGTCTGTGAAATCAACAGGCACTGAGCTTAATTCAAGGCAGATTTTAACTTAATTCATTATACAGGAAAATTCAGCCACTCTGTTGCCCAGCAGGTGGTAGACAGTTCTAGGATAGCTTTAGCCAGACAGTCCCTCTGTCTAATTTACTTCAGCTTGGTGGGGAAAGGAGACCATAAGGAGAGAGTTACGTACCGCCCAAAGACCTCCTGTTTTCCTTCTGTATTACTTGTTAACACCAAGGAAGAAACTAGTCCAAGAGGCCTTGCTTCGTAACACTGATATGGTGAGACAGCAGATGGAAGAAGCGTCCCTTCCAGAAGTGTCCTACAGTTGAGATATCCAAGTGCCATCTTCCCTCTGCTGCTGCTCTTCATTCTAATATTCCTGCCAGAACTATTGCCAAATACGTTTCTGTTGCTACTCAAATCAAACACAACCATTGATAAAAAGATTGAAGAATAACTTATCATGATTTGCTCAAGGGTAGCTTTAAAATGCAATGCGGTTGGGTGAGGAGTGGAGGGCAACTATCTCTGTCCTGTCCCTCAAGAAGACATTCTTGAGTACACTGTCCTCTCAGTCTGGTGGATGGATGCAGGGAAGATATCCCAATGAAACAGTACGCCGTTCTTCATGCTGTGCAGTTTAAGATGACACCTCCTTTGTTCATTGTGACCCTGAGGTCAAGGAGATGCTCTTACCTTGCATCCTGCAAAGAAAACGTCCTGCGCCAACACGTCCCCCTCCCAGGACCTCTGTTCCCCAAGAAGCATCAATTTCAGCTTTAGCGTCTTGAAGCCCCATGTCTGCCTACAGCCCAGCAAAGCCAGGAAGAGTTCAGCTCTAAACAACTCAGGCTGGCACTTTGGCTTTAAATATTCTGCTCAGGTTGCTTCCTCAATCTCCTCCTTTTTATCTCTAGAAAGTGGGGTGGGGGGAACCTACCAGGAAAGGAGGTGACTGAAGTGAACAAATGATGAAAGCCCCTCTAACGGGTTTTCTTCCTCACGTTTTATTACATGAGGCATACGTGCTTATTTATAAAAAAGGGTGGGCCGTGGATTCAGAATGGCCACTCTTTCTTCCCCAATTAAGGGCAAATGCTTTGAAATGAATTACTGCCTGATTCTGCTTACTCTCCTGCCAGTAATAAAATGTTATTACAGATTTTGCCCCACCTCCGTTCATTTTACAGGTCATTTCAGTTGCTCTCCCCCCCCGCCGCCCCAAATATACAACTTACTAATAAGAACATTGACAACAGCAGTTTGTACGCAGCTAAAATATACCCCAACACCTGGAAGAAAGAACTCGGTAAAGCAAATAACTCTTCCTCGAGTGCTGAGTTAATTATCCAGCGTTTAACCAGATGTGGAAGGCTCTCCAAAGGCTGGCTTTTAAGTGGGAGACGTTTCCACTCACACCAATTTCAGCAGAGGGAAGGAAAAACAAATCTTGTGTGGTATTCCAGTGTTATTACTGTAATTTAACATCTCAGGGACCATAAGAACTTCTGTAGGGAAAGAATGCAATCAGCGCACAAAAATAAACGTCGGCTGGGGTGTGCCCTGGCATCCTTTGCGCCCGAAGCAGTCTTGCCTGGCACTGTGTCCCAAGCCTGTTACCTGTTAGCCACCCGAGGACCTAATCTGGGGCAACTGCTGCTCCTCGGGAGGTGCGTACCTGTGTGCCGAGCACCCAAGGCCTGGAGAATCCTCATCACCACCACCACCACCACCACTGTGGAACACTCTTAGAGCTGATTCCACCTCACTGGTGTGGAAGTGTGAGAGTGTCATCTAGCAATCCTCCATCAAAATGAAAGCATGCAACCCTCTCAGCTAGGCAGAATTTTCTGACTGGCACAGAGGTGAAGACTTCTGTATAACTCACAAGCCTAGCGCTATTCTCACAGCAATTGAAGCTGGTCTGATGGGGGATAATTCTGTGCTTCCAGCTGTTTTACCACCTGAGCATGAAGAACAGGAAGAACAAAAGTAGGATGCCATGAGGTTTCTCCCCTGAACTTCGCTCTTGCACCGTCCTTAAACGGGCTTCCTTTTCGTAGTCCAAGCTCTTGTCACTCATCTGACTTGCCTTGCCGATATCTGCTTACTCAGCAATCAGCCTGACCAGCCCTAGCATGCTTCTTTCTAGCCTGATCTGCACTTTTACGTATTCTCACCGTTCTTAAGGGTAAACATTCCTTCAGGGTTATCTGCAGCACGGTACAGATCTCCGTGGTTAACCACAATATTAAAAGCTAACACGGTGCAAAGTGTCTGAAAGTGAGAAATTCCACCATCCCTGCCCGCAGATGTAAAGATTTACTGCTGGACTCAAGACAGCTGCTCCCGTTAAATGTGAGCAGGATGAGGAAAGATGAAATCACGGGCAATACGCCTCCCCACTGCATTCAGGGGGAGGAAATCTATGGAGAAACTCAGAGGCCTTTAACCAGGGGGGCAGACCTTCGAGCTCCAAGAGCAAACAAGGGGCCAGCATTCAGGTTTCTCGATCTGATCTCATTCCAGAATTTCTAATCAGTGGTTCAGGGGGAGGGGGACTTACAGGAGAAGGAAGATTAACATCACGGTAGATTCACACCATCGTTTCCTATGGAGAGGGGAAAAGGACCCTTCATTCTGATCATGGGGTGGAGGGGAATAAGGGAAGACTAACGGGGGAAACGTGTGTATTGGTGGGAAAGTGAGTGGCCTGGAGGGAAGATGTGTCTCCATGGAGACCGAGAAGGAGAAGGGAGGAGGGAAGGACCACCACTGACAGAACACCTGTCCCCGCCAAGCTCCTGCAAGAGGCCCTTCGGGACTGAAGCTTCCCTCCACCCCTAATGCAGAGCAAGGCCGCTCAGGAAGTGGCGTCTCATTGGTGCTGCAGGCAGGAAGGCTTGGAAGACAGAGGGCTTGAAGCAGAATGCGTAAAGGCAGGATTAATCTCCTTTCAGTCCCACCAGCAGGTCCTAAAACTGGCAATGCTGTGCGCACACATGTTCCGGAAGTGAAAAAACACAAAATGGATTGGTGATCATTGTGAAGAAAGGAGGAAATGAAGTAAGAACACCAATTACGAACTTCCTTCACATTCCCTGCCTGAATATCGTACAGTTCAAGTTTTTCCAGCTTAGTCCCGTCTACAGTTTGGTGTTTCAGCCTGACTTCCATCAGCCTTGCTCAACTCAGTGCTCTCCGGATGTGTTGGACTATAACTCCCAAAATTCCAAGCCTGGGAATTATGGAGAGCACCACGTTGGGAATGGCTGTGGAGGGCAAGTCTACCAAAGATTTGACAGCAGGAATAGCTGCATTTGGTTTTAACAAAAAGAGCTGATGTCTTTAGAAGAATGGAGAGTTCTAGGCCTTGTGGCACGGAAGCTCTGAGATCCCTGTGCATATCCCCCTTTCAAGAACAGAAATGGTCTACACACTGGATTAGCAGCGGAGTGGTCTGTCACTGGGGCCAGCTGGACGTACTGGACCTGGATATCGCTCCCCTGGAGTGGTGATCCATCGACACCAGCAGCTGCAGGATCAGAAGAAGCGACTGCAATCAGTTGAGCACCTTGTAGCACCTGCAGGCCAAGGAAGAGAGAACGTGTTGTCAGTGGGCATCCCTGAAAAGTCATAATTAGGAAACACTGGTCATGCCAGAAACAGATCCGTGCACAAAAGTTCCCTTTACCCAATCGCCAATAAAACTATTGAATCAGACAAGATTGCCCAGAAAAAAAGCAAAGAAATCACAATGTGTTTATTTGATATAACATTCGCCTTGGAGGAGAAAATGCATTCTTCCCACCTCAGTGGGCCCTGCCTGTTCCCCTTGCATTTGTTGATGCTTTATGGTTTTTTTTAAGCTAGTATTATATCTGCCCACATTAGGATATTTAATACAATAGCCTTAAATTGCATTTCATGTTGGATTCCTTTAAACTAACCAGTTCCAGACAAGATTCCATGTTGGTCTGTTGGACTAAAAGAAGTGAAAGGTTATGTGGCATCTTAACAATTCACCTATCTGGTATGGAATAAATGTTTTATCATAATAATCAATATAAAACATTTATTTTCTGTAATATCTAGTAGCACTCATCATCAGAATACACTGGCTTCCCCTGAGTGTTCATCCATTTATAGTAGGTTGAACTAAATTAGCTCCTATTCTCACTGAGAGAACAGCCACATTCCTTTTCCATACATGCAAGAATTTCAAACCAATTGTCCCTTTCATGGCCAACATGTGGACAGCATGCTTCGTTCTCAAGTTCCCCAGGATCTCAGTAGCATTTCAACCAACACTTTAAGCTCGCTTATTTTTGGCCACATCCACAACCAGCCATGTGCCTGGAGAAGCCATGACCACTTAATGCCATGTTCTGGTAATATCAGAGCTGCTCCTACAGAGAACAGAAGGACCAGAAGAGCAAGAAAAAAGTGGGGAGGGATATCTTCCTCTCTTTAAAGAGGAAGAAGAGTCTTTAAACATCTATGGAGGCCCATTTGGAATATGCTGCTCTGAGAAAATGTGCTGAAAGGTGCTATTTCTTGAATACTTTAGATTTTAAAAGGTCAGAATAGCAAGCAGGTTTGTGGAATTTGGAGTACTACTTTGTAAGTCAGCGGAAAAGATATATAAAATATACTACTTCTCATCCACCATTACAACTGCACAAGGTCTTAACAAAAACCTCTCACATAAATCTGCCCCCCACCCCCAGTATTTTAAATCTTGGTCCAAGCTCTGAAATAAGTGAATGCTACATCTGGGTAAACAAGCTTCATGGCCATGACCGGCATTGCAGAATATAACTCAGCTTCACAATTTTTCCATTGACTATATCTCTGCGGGTAGGTGTTGATTATATCAGTCCAACTTTTGTTTCAATTCCAAAGGCCAGAATGATTATTAAACAAGAAAAGAGAGATCCAATTTCCTTTTATGACTTTTCTTTTAATGAAAAATAACACGAACAGATTCCCTTTTGTGTGTGGGCTGGCAAAAGAAGCAATGTAATTGTGACACTCAGTCGCAGAACCTCTCCTCTTGACTATGGAGAGGAAAGATGTATTCTATAAACCATTGATTAATTAACTAATGCTTTCCAGCTGATCCACAGAAGGGACAGAATTTGGAATCAGTTCAAGGGGGCGCCACAGGCCAACTGCATCCAGGGCCTGTGAACAAGTTGGGTTACAACTGGGTCGTACTGCAGAAAGGCAGCTCTGAGAAATCAGTTTCCGAAATGCAGAAGGCAGAATCAGTTAAAGCAGAGCACAGATCTTGGACGGGAGAAGCAACAAAGCAGAGGGCGTCCCAGAGAGCTCAGACCCATACAGACATGCTTAGCTTTTATGTGGTTCCAAACTATCAGCCTTCAACTGGGCTTTAAGTATTGACCCGCTGGATGAAGATCTCTCCCACTGAAGAGGCTTTGTCTGCTCTAGAACCTTGAACTGCATGGCGTTGACCACAGCTTTTTGAGACTTTGGGATTGGAATCTGAAGAGTGCAATACGTCCTTCTTGGCTTTTAAAAAAACCAGACTATGAAAAGCCTCAACACCTAGTACTGGAACTCTCCCTCTTCCACGCTGTGGAGGAGAAATTGGAATCCTACCCTGACCAACTGAGGCAGAAGATGTTATTTAAATCTGAGGTCTTCGTATTACTTTGGAAGGAAAACGAAGAGGAAGACCAGCAGGAAAATGGATGGACTCAGTTACAGTGGTGATGAGTGCATCGCTGGAACACCTGAAGGATCAGGTTAGGGACAGAACCTCCTGGAGAAAATCTATCTAGGTGATCAGTAGGAGTCAACGACAACTTGATGGCACAAAATCAATCAATCAACCAATTGTATTACTCTCAAGGAAGACCTGTTTTTTCAGAGCAACAGTTTTCACGTTGAATTGTCCTGTGCCTAAAGAACAGATTGTGGCAGGGCTCCTTATGCTGTTGATCACTGTCCTTCGCCTCGTTGGGAGATTTGTAGGAACTGTTTAAATATTTTGCTTAAAGACAACATTCCAGAGCTGTTTGCAAGCAAACTGAAGACATAACAGAAGAATGCTGAGAATGGCTTAAAGATGTCAGCCAGCCCCCTCCCTACATAAAATGTATTTGTTTACCAGCTTAAAAATGTTGAAGATAAAAATGGTTTGAGAGAGTTAGGGAGCATGAAAAGCAAACCAATGGTAAACAAAAGGAGATGGTTGGAACAGAGCAGCTTTCTGACTGAACCGTGGGACTGCAGTGCGGTTAGAGGAACAGGGAGCAAGTCCAAGTGTTCAAATTAAAATAAATCTAATCTATTTTATCACTTTCATTCAAAGCTACTGTCTTGTCCATAGAATTATTATCGAACTAGATAAACACATTGGTAAGAACAGAGTTCTCTCCCCCCAACTCATTATTTTCTTTCAAAATAATCTGGAAAATAAGCCAATATAGTACCGCCGTGTATTATTTTTAAATTTTCTTAGTCAAAGCATGGGCCAGTCCAGACTTGATCACAGCTCAGTACATTTGATTTCTCTCCAGCTGGCTCAAGATCACCTTTTTCTTATCAAACAACGAAGAGAATCTAGCAGAGAACCCAAAGGCATCGCTAACTAGCCAGACACACTATCTTTAGCAGACAACACAAATAACCACTGAATTCTACAAACAAGCATATCAAAATATTCTTTTGTTTCACTCTTTGTTATGCTTATAGAAACTATCTAAAGGTATTTTCTACCACCCATAAAATACTGCCACAGCAATAGGTCTGAATCACTAAACTTCTTTCAGCGGGTCCTGGATGCTGGCAGGCCACCTCTAAAGAGCCGCATTGCCTAGTAAATAAGTGAGCTCAGGTTTTGCAAATGTGGAATCATAGCTACTGAATTTGCTATCATTTTTTCCAAGCAAATTTGGATCAAAATAGGAGAGAACGAGTAGTTAAACCTGCCAAGGTTTAGCAGCTGATTATTATTCCTGCCATTTTGCATGATGAGGGGGAAAAAAAGACCAATGCATGAAAACTATCTACGATCCATCCCTCCCCCTTCTCTTTTTCAGTCCATTTACAGAGAAAAATGCAGTTCATGGCACGTACCCCTGCTTTCCTCCGTTTGAGGCAGAGGCAGGCCAGCCTTGAGCATCTATAGCTGTTTCTGGCAGGGCCCATCTCAGTGTTTATCCCAGTCAGTCTGAGAGGTGAGTCCCACAGTCCTTCCCTTTCTTGCACAGATATGGGGGGCCCAGCTCCGACTCACCAACTAAGTTCCACCCAATGACTGTGTTTCATATATTCTGGGGCATGGACAGGAGTGTCCATAGGATGAGGTCAACAAGTCAAGATGGTGGCCACGATGGGGTCATAAAAGCTCTACCCACATGACACCCATATAAAATGGGCAGGGTGACTGCACCATCATGGCTGCCACCTGGATTTTTTTTTTAACCACACCCTGCAGACATCCCTGGGTGTGGCAAATGAACCTGGGGGATAAGCATTTATCCACTCAGTGGATCCCCTGGAGCTGCACAATGGAAGATTCACCCAGACATCCCTTGCGCAATCAGATTTGTTCCTTCCCTGTAAATAAAAGGTGCAAATCAATAGTAATGATTGGAGCAAAGTCCTACTAAAGCTACAAATGCAAGGAAGCTTTTGCTCTCTCACAGTAGAAGGCCAAGAGATAAACATGAGAAATATGGCACACGGTTTTGGAGCCAGAAAGCTGCCTTTGCTTGGACTTTTGCAGGATCTCTAAATCACCAGTTCTGTATTTCTTACCTGCTCCTGGTCTTAAAAATAAAAGGAATATTTCACAGCAAATAAAGGTTTCTGTGAAACATCTGAATAAAAAACTTATGAATTGAACTTTCTGTTGCAGTTCCAGGAGACTTCTCCCGCATCCTTTCAGGCTGATGCAAAATGGGTAGAGATGGTCAAGAAAAGAGAAACCAGAAATGCCCTTCCAGTTGAGCAGATGGTTTTAAGCAAGCTCTGTACATCAAAATAGAAGAAAAAGAGAAAGAGCCGATCCATGGGGATGCTCCTTTGCCTTTGTTTTGGCTCAAGAAGGGGAGAAGAGTTTAATAATGCATTAGTGGCAGCTTTTGTCTGTACACATATGGTTGCTGTTCAAATGAACAACAAGATGAAAAAAAAGACATTCTGCCAAGTTTTGCCACAGATGTTACATCTAGTGTCTTTTGAGAGCAGGTCGGATAGCGATGGATGGATGGATGGATGATAGGTAGGTAGGTAGGTAGACCGAACTACAGGAGGAAACTTATTTCCCAGCTCCAACGCTATCTAGGCTGAGATAGCCGGGGGTTTCAAGAAACACAAATGTAACACAACTATCCAAAGAAGCATGCTGGTCGAAAAACAGTACTCGGCTTTTATTTTTTGTTTTTTTCCTTTCTGGACCACCTTTCTGGACCTGCTTAAGGAGCAGCCCTTGGCCAGTCTTGTCTGGTTAGTCCTTGGATAGGAGACTGCCTGTAGATCCCACGGCTGGAGAGTATACGAGGGCACCGGAAGCACCAACAAACCATTCTGGGAAAGGCCGTGGCAACCTACTTCTAGCCCGTGGCCAAGGCCACAGCCGTGAGGCCACCAGGATCCAAGTCAGCCTGAGCCAGATTTCATAGCCAAGCCACGTCCTTCACTTTGCCAAAATAGTGCCATCAGGCCCAAGAGAGAATGATCGGCAGATCTGATATTACTTGCTGAGTTAGAAAATAACATTTTTGGAGGAGGGGAAAAAGACAAAGAGGAAGGCTTTAAAAATGCCCTTTGCGCCAGCTTTACGGACTTCACGTCTTCTGGCCGGGTTTTCCCTCTTTGCCTGCCTTTAAAGGTGAGGGTGGGCAGCAGCAATGCTGGGGTACCTGTAAAATTCAAAACAAATCGACCAATCTCTCTGCTGTTGGTTTATTAGCATTATGCTTTACAGTATACAGCATCTTAACACAGAGCGTGGTTATTTTTCCTTTATGGAGGTCACGGTACAGATTTTTTTAAAAACCCTAAAATATGTGTGACACTGGGAACTATGGCGAAGGTTCTCCATGCAGCTGCAGAGCAGACGCACCTTCGCATATTCTGCGGCTGTTGTTGGGAAGACAGCTCACCTGCTACACAAAACTTGCAGTAATGCACAAAAAGGATGTTAGTGATCTTGGGAATAAGCACCCAGACCGAGAGCGCCTCTCTTGGTCCTGCTCTCCCACAGCCAGTCTCAACCCGTTCTAGCAAAATTTCCATCTGCAAGCTATATCTCCCAGTTGGCACTTAACTGTCAGACCAGGGGAAAAATAGCATTAAAAGATAATGAACTCTCTTTCCTTCCCTGCCCACCCATTTTTTTCTCTCTGAAGGCACAGCTTCCAACCTCAGCAAACGCTCAGGTCACTTCCTTGCTCCATTGACGTTTATTGCTCCAGATTATTTTTCAGGAACACACCAACTAAATGGCTTACTCTTGACATTAAACATTTTCCATTCTGGAAAGTCTTTCAAAAGCGCAAAAACTTCTTCCCTTGAAATGGACAGGTTCTTCCAGCGATACCATGAAATACGCTTCATTTACCGCTATTTGGGGTATTGGTGTGTTTAAGTAATTAGGGCCGGGCAAATCCTATGAGGGAGAATGCTATTTTCAGACTGGCTCGGAGTACAGCATGGCTGTTAACAAATCATTCACAGCTGAAATATTCTGTCATGCAGGTAATGCTTGCGGAGCATTTGAATGAATACGCTATAATAAAAGCCAAGGAAGAAACAGGTATTGGTAGTGTAGTTCCCAGCATTCTGAATACTCCCTGTGCCCCACAGCTCCTCAACCGGTCTCCTTGCAAGTAGCCGGAGAACTCGGTTTCCCTGGATAGAAGTGCCTTTTAAAATGTCGTTTTAAAATGCCTGTGAAATGCATGACATTTAAATGTATAGAAAGGGTAAACAGATAAATAATGCTGCAGTGCGGTGTACGTTAATGATTACTCTTGCCTGGGATGCTTAGGAAGGCCACAAGGGCAGCCGCTACAGGAGATTCCAGGTGCAGAAGCAGCACAAGAGCGCCGGGCAAAGGCAGAGGGCTCCCGCCGGCGTCCTGAGATTTTGAGGAACAAGCGTCTTCACGATCGTTAGGAGGCTTCTGATGAACTAAAATGATTCGCAGGGACCAGTGATGAACAACGGACGGGACGTTCCTGGATCTTGCTAGCACCTATTTTGTTTTTCTTCAACTACCTCCAGGTATTGCTAGATCTACGCAGCACACTCGTTTTCTTAGCGGTGTCTAGTGTGTTGTATTTCAGATGTCTGTTGGTCGGTATGCTAAAATCCCACAAGATCTTGACCTCCTTGTTTTCTAAGACTTTGTCAAATGTGTTGAGAGTAAATTCAAACTGTTCACATAAATTCCAATGCACAATTTTGAACTCTGCCATGGTGTTGCCTGTGCTCAGTTTGGCTAATTTTGTTGTTGTTGTTGTTGTAATATGTAATTTTAGAATATTATGCTGTTGCTGTTGGAGGTAGAGTCATCACATTCATATCCTTTGCCTGTAATTATTATAGAAGCTCTTCTATTGAAAAGCTTTGCATCCGAGTCATATTAGGAAAGTTCAATTCTTCCCTACAAATTGGGAGAGATATATTTCACTTTTAATGATGTGTCGCTTTTCTTTGGATATTTTTAGAATATTTGTAGCAAGCTTAATTTTCTTTAATTATGCAACTGGGTCAATTGTTCAGAATTTATTTAAACCGCTAGAACTGGTTAAGAGTTTAGGATGCCTTCCTATAGAGAATTATATATATATCATATTAAAGATTGTTTATTTTGAGAATTAATTAATACTTCTAAGATGTGATTTAATCTTTCATTCCTAATGGGAAATCTACTGCTCAGCCAGTATTTCAGGGCAAGAAATGGGAAAATACTAACCGTCTATTTGACTGGGGAACCTAAAAATTTGATACTAACTGCTAGAATGTAAAATATTCTTTAACAAAGAAGAGATCCCATTTTTAATAGCTGGTTTCTACATGAGATTCCCTGTCACCACCTTTGAAGCATTTGATATATTATTATATATTTTGAATATGGGTTTTACTGCTGTTTTTATTGTAAACTACTTTGAGATGCTTAAGAAATAGTGTATAATAAAGAAATATTATTCTACTACAACTTGTGTTGGTATTTTTATTTATTTATTTATTAGATTTATACCCTGCCTTTTATGCTCCCACCTATTTTCTCTACAACAACCCTGTGAGGTGGGTTAGGCTGAGGGAGAGTGACTGACCCAAAAATCACCCATCCAACGTCTGTGCCTGGGGGAGAAGTCTTAGTATCCTGGTTTCTAGAACAGCACCTTCGCTACACAAAACTGGCTGTATTCTAACATGCTATGAAAAATAATTGCCCTGGTGATTAATATCTGGTTTACATTTATAAAGTTATTTGAGCTAGAATGTTAAACTGGCTTTCAGGCTAATTGGCATACTAAATCTAATGTCCACAATTCCATTAGGAATTTTGCTAGGGAAGAAAAACAACAGTTAACATGGATTTTGTTGACAAAGACCTGGATCGTTTGAAATATTAAACAAATACTGTTCCACAGGGGTTGATTTATGTTAGCCCTTGATAGCACTCATTACAGGTAGCAACTCAGCATTAATACAACACAGAACAAGCCTCTGTGAATAGGGGAGGACGTGCATTCCAAAGCATTCTACTTGGAAAACTGTATTGTTTGCAGCTACTCCCAACAACTAACTTGCTAGTTCAGCTTAATCATAGTTAAGGAGATGGAACAGTCCAGCATCAGTGGATAGCAGACGGGTTGATACCAAAAGTAATGGAAGTTGAATGGCCCACTTCTCACCCCAGAAGATCTCTCAAGAGTTTGAAACAGATGTGCTGATTAGTCAACAGCTTCAACCCAAACAGCTGAAGCCCTTAAAGGTGACTTTAGGAGTAGGGCATGAACACGACTGTACAACTGTGCTCTATTCTCGGAACTGTATGCGAAAAAAGCGACATCCTTTAAGTTTGCCTACAAGATGTTACTTTTGAATTTTACAGAAACTTTCAACCAACATTTATTAAAAAATGATGGGCAGCTCTGGGAAGATATATACCGGTCTCTGAAATCTTAACAGGATTCATCTGCTGGATCTGCAAATGAATACCCAAATTTAAGTTAAATGACAGCCACCCAACTTCTTTTTCTCTCCTCCCTAAAAAGGGCTACCCTTAAATGACTGGCAGTAAGTGTCCAAATCCAGCAACTGGATGGGAAACACATGTGACATGATGAAGCCAAAGGACTAAATGATGACACCATATTCCAAGGTCAAGGAAAGGTGATTCTCTTTGTACACATTTATATGTGACTGCCTTCTCAACCAATAAAAGCAAATAATGGGCCAGGCCTTTGTGCTGTCTCACTAATCTGCCTCTTGAGAAATTCTTGATTAAATTAACTTCATCAGAGCGCAAGAAATGTGAATGCCTGCCAAAGACTGTGCAAAGTTCAAGAGGGAACATCTCAACAGCAGAAACTGATTATGCATTTTGATGGGAAGAGAGAAGAGGGAGAACTCAAGAGCCTGGTCTCTGTGGCTTTTGGCCAGGAGTTATTAGGACCTAGGTCAGACTTCTGTTCACTGAAGTAACAAGGAAATACAAGTTATAGTCACAATTTCAATGTTAAAACTCAGTTGCGAATCCGCAAAAGGTAGCAGACAAAAATCCCAAATTAAGATACAGGAGATCTGGGACTGAATTTTTGCCAGCTTAATGAACTCACTGGACTTTTGGCAAATTTAGTTTTCTCTAGATAGCTGTAGCATGGTTAAAGAGGTCATTACATAGTTCCAGAGTGATTTCAGGAAAAGACCTTCAGGTGATTAATCTATGAAGAAAAACACTTCCTTCTACCAGTGGAATCTTTCCTCATGCCGCTTTTAAGGAGGACCCAGGCTCTAGAATTATGAGAAGGGAGAAAACCATCTCTATCTGCTTCTCTTTCCTGCCTATTTTGATATGCCTGTGTCATGTCACTTCTTGTTCCCCATGGTCAAGGGAGAACATGCTTGGGCTAGCTCCACATTTCTCATTTTTTGCCTTAGATAACATCCACAATGTATTTATCTTTCCTGCTGTGCCTTCCATAAAGAAATAAAAGCACCTGTCATTTGTTGAATCTACTTAGAATCCAGTAAAATTTTTACAGTCCGAAGTCGTATTGATCTTCAAAAGGCCACTAGAATCACTTGGGGATAATGTCATATTTTGCAGTTCCTCAGTTTACATTCAAAACATCCCTTCTTTGCCAAATTCCATCACTGGGAAAAAAAACAACAACAGAAACAAGTAGTAAAACTAAGTAAACTTTACAAATGTTTTAATTTATGATATAACTCACAACAGGAGTTTTTCCAAAGAAGAATTACAAGCGAAATGCGATTTTTGTTGCCAAGGTAACAAAACATAGTTGTAACGCCAAGCTGCAAAACTATGTAAAATGGGCAGTACTATGAATGGAGAAAGACTGATACCCCAACAAATCTTGCATTAAAAAAGCAGTAACAGAATAGTGGAGAGCCATCATACTATTCCTCTTATATGATCAAGATAGATGGGGTTGTATTGACTCCTGTCTTTTACTCCAGCAATTTCACCATCATCCCAGTTTGGATCTTAATCAGAGACAAACCGTTCTGTCTGACCAGTCACAATGTAGAGCCAAAGGGCTATCAGGTCCCACAAGACAGATTTGGCTAAAAATGAGCAGTTAGAAAAACCATGAACACAGCAAGTTATCGCTTCCTAAACATACTCATGTTTCTTAAATTAAGACACCATTTGTTTTTAATGAGCAAATATTTCACAGTTCTCTCTCCACCCATATCCTCTCTGCAATAACAGAAAAAGCAAAGCAGGATTTATATCTCCAATCCTAACAACTTCTGCTTCTAGGCTTAGACCTTCCTTCTCAGAAGTTCTTGGCAGTCCTTTTCTGCTTGTTAAGATCTATATTGTAATATCTATTAAAAAGGGGGAACTTAGAAGAATTGCAGCACCTGACAATGGAAGTAATGAATTCAGTGCTGTGGGCTTTTGAAGATCGCTATGACAAATTTTTAGGCAAGCCTTGAGAAAGCATGCTAGAAAGGCAATAGTAACAGAGGACAATTTGTCCAATTAAATGCTGAGTTCCAGAGACAAGGAGTTATATCTTAATAATCAATGTCAAGAAATCGAGGATAACAATCAAATGGGAAGGACAACAGATTTATTTATGAAAATTACAGAAACTGAGGGAAAGGTTTATGCAAAGATGGACACAATAAAAGACGAAAGACACACAAGATCTACTGGAAGAAGAAAACATGAAGAAGAGGTGGTGCAACTATATGGAAGAACTTTACAAAAACATTTCCAAAATGGATAAATACAAAGGTTTGATCACTGAACTAGAGCCAGACATTCCAAAACTGGGAAGGGATTGTGCCAAGGTTGTCTGCAGTCCTGCTGCTTGTTTAGCTTCTACGTAGAGCATAACATGGGAAATGCTGGACTGGAAGAGGTAGAAATTGGCAGAAATACTGCTGGGAGGAACATCAGCAACCTTAATTAAGATATAATTTTGATGTCTGGAAGCAAGAAAGATTTAAGGAATTTCTGGTTGAAGGTGAAAGTAGAGAGTGCAAAACTGGGTCTGCTGCTCAATGAAAGATGCCAACAGGCAAGGCCAGTCCAATAGAATTAGGCAGAGCAAAGGCTGAGGTGCTAATAGGCTTTAACTCTCTAGGCTCAGAATTTTACGGGGATGGTGACTGCAGCCATGGAACGAAGAGAGAAAGGCTACTTGGGAGAAAGACTGTGACAGTTTTAGACAAAACACTGATGTGCACTTTCACTCACAGAGAAGACTATGAAGGCCATGGTTTTCCGAGCTGTAATACATGGCTGTGAAAGCTGCCCATCAGAAAGGCTGAGCAAGGAAAAATTGATGCCTTTGAATTGTGGTGCTGGAGAAGTGACTGAAAAATACCTTAAGCCACAAGAAGAACACTAGATGAAGTAAAACTGGAAGTGACAGTAATGAAGCTAAAGCTCAACCATTTAGAACACAAAATGCAAAAAAAAGGCCCTGAAGCTTGGAAAAACCCAAGGCAATCAGAAAAGAGGCCAAGATGGCTAGATACTAACACTGATGTCACTAGGACTCAAAGAAGTAGATACTGATAGACAACCCTGCTGAAATGATGCCCATCAAGTCACGAACAGTCAGGAACAACTGAAGAACAAAAAGGGTTTTAATCTGTTAAAAATTAAGTATATCTGTATAGAAATAGCTGCTCTGCAGCATCCAGTGTTGACCTGCAATACGTTCATGCAATTCCTTTGCAGCCGGAAGTAGAAAGCAGCTTACTACAAATTCATCACACATCTGCTTTCTCTTTAATCACAGCAAAAATGGACACTTCTACATGCTCTTCCTTATTTTACGGTATCAAGAAGAGAATGAACTGGAGGAGCCTGTCAGATATTTTGGCTAAATGTAAAAGTTAAATAGATGATAGTTTCCCATTTGTGAAAGTCTTGAGGTATTTGTAGACGTATTTTTGTCCTGCCCCCAAATCAAGTTTCTTCAACTTGGTGCCAATGGTCTGTTAACATTATATAATCCCTTAAGTATGTCAGTTGGGATTCTAACTCTGTGCTGCAAAAACCAACTGGAAACTTACTAATTTCAAGGTAAGGACTTCAGAGTTCAGGGAACTGACTTGATCAGAGAGGATCAGAAGAATACCTTGAATTCGATTAACTTGAATTTTTGGGCAATCCAAAAGTTTAATACAGCCTTCCCCAACCTGGTGTCCTTCAGACATGTCTCCAGGAAACTATTGGACATGCTGGCTAGGGATTATGGGACTTGATGTCTAAACCATCTGGAAGAAATCAGATTGGGAAGAATTGGATTACTGCCTAGCCTATTATGCTAAACCCTGTGAACTTCTCTTTAAAATCCCTGTTACAACTACCATGGAAAACCATTGGTACATGTCGTCGGAGAAATTGTCTAGAAGTATAAAGGCACTTCAGAGTTGTGTTGGAAATGTGAACAATAAGAAGGGACATTTTATCATGTTTGGTGGACGTGTAAAAAAGCTAGAAGATTTTGGATTCAAATACATACATCCTGATTCAGAGGAATTTAAAGAATAATATACAATTGAAACCAGAGGTTTTTCTTCTGGGATTGATGGACAAACAGTTGGAAAAAAATCATGGAACTTTGTTTCTGTACATGATAACTGCAGTGCGATTATTGTTTGCACAAAGATGGAAAGATTCCGCACTACCCACAATGGAGGCATGGCTGGTGAAAATGATGGAACTCACTGAGGTGGCCAAATTGACTTCTTTGACCAGAGAAAAGACAATATCTACGCTGATTGCTGACTGGAAACATTTACTCTCCTCCAGTCTTCTGGGACCTTGCCAGTTCTCCAAAGTTCTCAAAAAATTACCAAGAGAGGATCAGCAGCCGCCTCCACCAGTTCCTTCAGTGCCCTAGCATATAATTTATTTAGTCCTAGAGACTTGAATTCCTTTAAATTAGTTAAGTTCTCTGCTACTCTTTTACTTGCCTGTCCTACTCTGCAGTTCCCTCCTTCTCCAAGTGGCTTACTGATGACCAGCTAGGGCTCCAGTTCCTTCTAAGAGAAGACAGGCACAGGACAGTATTTGTGGAAGACAACCCATTTCAGTCTTTATATGCGGCTGCAGCAGATATGCCAATGTCGATGGCTCCTTTGCATCCCATCCCAAGTGTGCTAAGCAATGTGCAGCTCCACCTCGTTTTACTGCAGGACTTTGCACCGATGAAATGACAGTCTCGGTCAGCTATTCCTGCCCTGTGGCTGACCCTAAGATGTCTCCTCTGTACAGCAAGGTATTTTGCTACCAAGCTGAAGGAATGGGCCAGCCAAAGTCCACTTTTCTCTGATCTCTTATCCTAACAGCATCCTGCGTCTAACAGTTTCCCCACCAGCAGATGGACTTGTTTAAAAAACTGTTTCTTGAATGCCGCCCAGTTTCTTTACAGGAAGCAAAAAGCTATGGCGTATAAATTTGAAGCAGTGTTATGTCCTGGACCTAAAACTTTTTTTTTTAGAGTACACATCTGACTTCCCCAGTATACTGCCAGTTCTATAACTCAGCTGAATACCCAACAGGGAAATCTATAAAAGTATAACCAGAAATAAAGGAAAATAGTCTCTATTTAAGTTTAAACAAGATTTGTTAGCATTTAACTGCATAAACTAGGTTTATCTTTACTCAGGAGGGCTGTATCAATGAAAATAAAACTGGGCCACGTTATCCTTAAAAATCAGAAATGGAGTCCAGAAAATGTGGCTCTTCAGGAGAGCCTATGGGGACACTGAAGATTAGCCTACTCCTGTTCGGTGGCAGATCAAGTAGCCATCTGTGATGACAAATATTGTGATGGTTGTTAGAGTCTTTAGCCCTATGTTATCATATCCCATAATATCTGCCTGGCCGATTCAGTCCTGCAGAGTTGGCGAGCTCCGGGTTCCTTCGATTAAACAATGTCATCTCTCAGGACCCCAGAAGTGTACCTTCTCTGTAGCGGCTCCTGCCCCCTGAGATCCAGATGGCCCCCCACTCTGCTGTTGTTCAGAAGACCTGTGAAGACCTGGCTCTTCACCCAGGCTTCAGTGAGGGAAAGTGAGACCCCTCACTTCACTGTGCTTCCTCTTTTTAATTTTTTCCTTATTTTATATGTTTTATTGTATTTCTTTCTTTGATTGTTATGAGCTACCCAGTTCTTTAGAGTCCGGTGGCATACAAGTTTAATTAATTATTATTAATAATAATAATTGGTAGATATAAGCCTTCAGGTCTGAGCAGCATAGCAGCTACAGTAAGTAAGGAACCAATCAATCCATCCATCCATCAACCAAAGCTTAAGAATCTGACAACCATAAAAATGTTTGTTACCAGAGATGTCCATAAGCAGACCAAATCAGACCAGATCTAAACTCTTCAGATTAAATATGAAAAAAGCAAACTTTTAGAGTACATCAGATCTGGTTTTTGTACAAATTATAATACTTATGTCCAAAAGCAATATATCTGAAGAAACAGCAGAACTTAAGACTTTAAGAAAACTATGCTTTTTTCTCAATTAGAAAACAAGTACATTTATATTTCAGTGAATAAATTCTTCTTCTTATTATTATTATTATTATATTATTATTATTATTATCCCACCTTTAATATGTTATGGTGGAAGTTGCCCCTTGCTTGTTGGATAAAAAAAATTTCCTTCTTAGCAAAATATTTTCACTTGATTAACAAGCAAATGAATTATCAGTGAGCACCAATGGTTGGAAATTTAAAAGTTATTAAATAAGTCTAGTCAGAAACCACTAACTACTGCAGAAATTGCGAACATTTCTGCCTCTCTCATTCTTTTTTTATATTCCCAACTCGGATGATCTCTGAACTACATAATACTCCCATGTTCTCTCCTTACAATAAGCTTTACATTGAAAAAGAAAACCAATTCTAAATTGGATAGAGAAATAGAAGTGAGGGCCAGATTTAAGAAAAGCATAAAACCATGTAAGCTCAAGAATGCTGCAGCTGATATATTTTACATTTCCAACTCCATTTTAAATTTACTCCAATTTAAATTTGTAAATTAACAAGGTGATTTCATGTAATTTATGCAAGGGATCTGTCGCTGGAGTCCTAATCAGCTAATGATTCTGAACTCTTTAGATTAAGCATGGGGAAAAAAAAACATTTGGAGTACATCAGATCTGGCCTTTGTACAAATTATAGTAGAATTAGATTTGTAGCTATCATATGGTTTCTGCAGCTGCCCTGGGAACAAAAAATGACAAGATTCTATTAATACGAAGATTCTATATTGCAAGTAGTAATAAAAAGCATTTTTCCCCCTAGATGCCGCAGAGAACATGTTACATCTGTGCGGAAAAACCACAAAACGTTTAAGTTTCCAAGCTAAGAGTTAGTCGGGCTCCCTGGCTCCCACCCATGCTGAATCTGGGTCCCTGCCTCTCTGAAGCCCGCTGAAGTCAACCACGCTCTGGGTGGATCAAGAGGAAGAACTGAGGCATACGTTTGCAGTTAAGACACAGAAGGAACGTCTGTATTTCCTTTTGTCCAAAAAAACAACTTGATTCCCAGAAACACATCTCATTCCATGGTCCCAGAGCTTTCCTGGGGAGAAATTCTTCATCTTGATGTACATCAGCACCGCCATGAAAAGCATTCTCCAGATTTCATTCACTGTGATTTTCATTCAGCGTAATGTGCTCTAAATCAACATAACTATTTGCAGAGTTTGTGGACAGAATGACTGGGTCCTAGCAAGGACATCCAATTCCTGGTCTATCCCAGGGAACAGGAAGCACACCATTTTATGTGTAACCATTTTGAGTTTTCCACAAGAAGAAACACAAATACATCTGCTATAAAGTTCATCTTATATGCCCATTCTACCTGCAGTTAATGGGGACTGTGCAAGAGCTGACAGATTTTTTTTTAATCTGAAACATAGGTGGCTTAAAGATGGTTCTAAACAACCATCCTGCTTAGCTGGCTTTGTGTGTGTGTGCGTGTGTTTGCATATATATTTTTTCTTCTGCTTTCATTGTTCTGTTTTATACTACAAACCGCTCGGAGAGTGATGCTCTCAGGTGATATGAAAAATACAGTGGAAGTGTTCCAGAAAACTTCCTTTTGGATTAGATTCCTAATTGGCTTTGCATGACGCATCTTCATTGGAAGCCAGACATAGAGAAAGAAAGAGGGGAGTAAATGCAATGCAGAAGAAAGCATTTTCCAACTGGAACTGACAGCTCCTAATGATCCCATTACATGCAAGTAAGTCCTCCCCTGCTGGCCTCAGTTTCCCATATGTATCAGAAAATATTATGGGGGCAAATGTGAACTGTTTGTTCCATAGAGCAATTATAGCTCAGTGAAAGTTAAATGTTATTAATTCACGGTTCTGAAGTTTAAGGATACTCTTCTTTTTACAGTTAGGTGATTTTCTTATGTTCCTTAATGCAGATTAGAAAAGGCACTATTTCAAAAGAGTTCTGCCTTTCAGGGACAGAAACGATAATTTCTGCTTACTCACTTGTGGAACAGTTTGTGTTTCCTTGGTACGTCAAAAGCTGCCTGCGCGAAGGTTCTGATATACGACGGCTGCCGTCTCTGACATCTGCAGGAAGTAATCATGTTCCACCTCATGGAGTGGCAAGAGCAAGCTCAACACATCATAAAAGTGCCTCAAAATTGTATGTGCTACTAATTGAGTACATAATTCCTGAGAAAATTCACCGTGTACGAAACCCCTCTTTGCAGTTCACTGTGTTATTGCTAAGGCCTGTCTCATTTTTATGAATATTTGACACGTGGGACCTTCTAGGAGATTGTGATTGTTTTAACATCACGTTTCATCTGCTTCCACTCCAGCATCTGCTTTCAATGTTCAGCGTGGACCAAGGGATGCCCCCTTCTTTCCCCTTCGTTATTCGGTCCACCAAATATCGCGATAACTTCTTTTCAGGTAACTTGAATAAAGCTCAGTAGATGTGTGTGCCTGGGTGCCCAGAGACAATGTAGGCAGAGACAAAGCGGGGCAGAAGGAGGCAGGATGATTTGGGCGAGTCAGTTGGCTAAGCGCGGCCAAAGGTTATGAGGCAAGGATGAAAGGGCTTCGCTGGTTGCGTATTTGATCCTTTCCAAACTCTGAGTGTGGTTTATTTTTTTTACTGTACAACACAGCTACATGGAAGGTATATTTGCAATGGAAACTACCTGCCTTTCAAACATCTTTGGCAAAAACAATACTGCTGAAGCCACAGGTAGGATAACTGGCATAATAAGGAATTAGAGCACCTATTTTCTTCTATTGAAAACTAGGGAATGTGTTACCATTCCTGCCTGGTAATGTGTACCTTTCCATGGAAAAACCTAGCTGTAAGTAAAGTCTACAAGGGATACGTTATGGAATGAACCTTTGATGACCCATGATATTTCTGCACTGAGTTCCAAATTTGCCAAAGTGTTAATTCCCACTGATACACAAACATTCTCTCTTTCTGGGCAGATAATTGCGCTTTGCTCCTAGTGACATTTACTGTGTTCTCACGTGGGTTCTACGCTCCTTAAACGCTTTCTGTACAAAGAACGCCTTTGACTGCAGTGCCAAGTTGCATGAAGATTGGCGACCTCCTTGAAACGATTTCAACGTAAGGTTTCCGCATGGAAAAGTAGAACTGGTGCCTTTGACATTTAAGAACTGCTCGCTAATCAAGACGTGCATAAAAGGTTACGGAAAACAATACAGATTGGACGTGATGGAGAATGACAGGAGTAGGCACAACTGGTTGGCAGCAAAGAGGGCATTCTGGCTGAGTTGCGCTGTACTTTGCCCCGCCAAGTAGTGCCAAACAGTTTATTTCGAGGCCTGGAAGCAGGAGTAGGGTGTCCATGTCTTTCCCAAATATACCACAAATATATCTTCACGTGTATGAACATAATTTGGGGTTACTGGGATTTTTTTTAAAGTCCAGGTGATGAATTCTCCCAAGATTATTTAAGGTTATAAAACAGAATAGTAATGGATTCTCCGCTGAATGAGATAAAATCCAAACCAAAAAAAGTTTCCTCCCACCAAGTAAACTCACACTACAGATGGTTTCCTCACAACATATAAATATATATAAGGTTTGATACAGCGTCGTGAAAGAACAAAATCCTGATCTTGATGCGACAGTAGATAGCTACAAAGGAGATGTTCAGATCTTCCTCCTGCTAAGAAACAAAGTCCATTTGGGACACGAACGAAGCCAAAATAATCCAGGCCTCACATAGGAACGATAATGTGAAACATCTGTACGTGCACAATTCCTTTTTTAAATTTACATTTTTTTTCCATTTTCCAAAACAATTACCATGACAACAAATCTCACTAAAAGAGCACGAAGAGGCAGTGGACTGCTACTGGAGCCTTGAATAGCTTGCTAATTGGAACCCTATTCTTTCCAACACAATCAGTTCTATAAACTTTCTTGTGTGCAGATGCATGCATAATCCACGTCTGCAGGCATAAAAGACACCACGGGGATTGCAGGAGATTTGCACAGACCTCCCATTCCTGCGCGCACACACCTTTTGGGGAAAAGGTAAAACAACACAAGGTTTATTGAACCCAAAGGGAGTCCTGCAGAAATGGATACAGCACCAACACTGATGTAATTCAGAGTAATATATATATTTTTCATCCAGCAGATGAAACTTTTTAAAAAGCTGGGCTTTTTTTAACGCTCAAATTTGTGGGCTGTGCTTTCCTCGCTTCATTATTACAGAATTTATGGTAGTTTAGATAAAATGATTCACTGACTGGAACATGGAAAGGAAATGAGGTTCCTTGACTGAGTGATACGACAGCATAACTGAGAAGTTCAGCTTGTATGGACTTCACGTGTATTTGGCAGTTTGCACCTTGTGGCGATGTCTTTTTAACCCTCTCTCTGCACTGCCTAGACTTCCCGTGGCCTAATTTAAGGGGCACCTGGGCGTCGCGTGGAAGAGAACCTGCCAGCGGGTTCTCCCAAGGCGTGAGTTGGCTAGGTCGAAACTGGCAGGAGAAGATGGTCTTGCGAGTAGCTTCGTGCTAAGCTACACAGAGCATTGAAGGTTAAAGCCACCCCTTTGAGCTGAACCCCGACTTCCTTGCCCTTGTTGGAAGGACTTTGAAGCAAGGCTCTGACCGTACTTCTTTCTCTTTTTCCTCATACTGCTCTAAACCTATCCTTTCTACCTCTTGGACCCACTGCCAGTAAAACTCAAAACGTTATCCTCTTGCAAAGAAGCATTTCCTTCTCTTCCTCCTTTGGTGAACCTCAGCTCTGCCACCATCTTGTCTGGCTCCCGTATTGTTCTTAGCAATACTGTTACCACTGCAGCAATACTGTTGCCCACCCAGATAGAGGATGTCACACACACACACACACACACACACACACAAAGGAATAACACACTATTCCTTTCTGTAAAGGTTTAGAGCAGAGTGCAACTTAATATTCCTGTTGCTAATGCCCCCCCTCTTTTAGGTGTATAATCTCCATGGTGCAACCCACCCCATTTCAAAAGATCTCCATTTTTCTAGGTTCATTGTGGACATCGCACACACACACACACACACACGTTTGTATGCATGTGAGAATGAAGACAATTAGCAATGGACCACTAAATACAGATTATTGTACTTTAGATGTATGATTAAAGAGACTGGGCTGGATTTTAAATTGGTGTTGTTCAGATGAAATCATGTTAAATCATTTAATTTGTTCCCTCGGGATTACTGGGCTGGATGATGGTAAGGGCTTAAATTGTTCTTTTAAGTTAAAATGCTGGAAATCCTATATTATAGCATATTTTAATGAAATGGGTTCCGTGCTGCCCAGAAAATGCTTTTGCTTTGAAAGGCTGTATAGAAATACTGAAATAAATACTGAGAATTAAATCCCAGTGAGTCCAGTTGGGTTATTTCCCATAGGTGATTAGAGAATTAGAGTCTCTGTTAATAATAAGCTTGTGGGCAGCTGTTATAACAGCCTGTTTGTTTGTTTTTTTCTGGCATATTTGTTTTTATCTCACTTATTATATTTGATTGCATTTAGGATTCTATAGGGAAAAATTAAATATTTTTGTTCGGAGCCTGCAACTGCTAATTCTGCCAAAGGGAGGGAGGGAGGAAGGAGGGAGGGAGGAGGGCTGTCCCTTGCAGATACTGTAGTCCTCATTCTCTAGAACGGAGGAAATGAAACAAATGCCTTACAGGAAATTAACTTTTTAGGGAAACTGAGAAAAGTGCACTTTGGAATTTGGAGAAAATGGATAGCTGCGGTAAAAGAACCTGCAATTTCTTATAAATGGGCTGCAAGATAGTTTCAAAATATTATGGGCATTTTCAGATAGGAAGTTGCATCCAGACTTGATCCAAAGTGCCACGGCTTCCATCCCTATGTCCGGTTTCACGCATCATGCTAAGCCTGAATATGGTTTATTTATTTATGGCCTGGAATAATATGTAAACCCTTCATTATGGCTTAGGCTTTTTTTCACAAATCCTCTCCTAGCATAATGCACAAATGGAGGCATTCCTAACTTGCAAACACAGTTCCTCACCCAAGGGAGAAGGGAAATCTTCTGATGCACCTTTTAAAAGAGTTGATGCCAAAGGAAGGGGGATTCTCAGCCCGGGGTCCCATGGTAGCAAGAGACCCATTAGACCAGGGATGAAAGAGGGTTCCAGATAGGGGCCTTATGGTTGAGGCGCATGCTGCATTTCGTGTGATTAAACAGATGTGTGATGGGTGTAACAGCCCAAAACTTTCTCAGAAACTATGATTAAGCATAGCTGAGATATAAACAGCCAGTGGGAAGAAGAAGGGGGAAGTATTTTTTAAATGAAAGTTATATAAGTTATGTTTTTTCAGTTGATAATATCCACCAGTTTCTGCTTCCCGAAAAGGGCACATGATATTAGGAGGGACCAGAACAAGTATGCTGTGCAATGGGAGATGGATTCTTAAAAGGCTAATTTTGTTTTAATTCTATTAGATAACAAGCCGAGCGGACCGCGGGAGTGCCAAAGCAAAGAAATGAAGCTGCTAATCTGTGGCATATTTCCCCCCATATACTCAGGCCATGAGAACCAAGCAATATGCCTGGAAGTTGTTTACATGAAGGGTGGTTTCTATCTCGTAGCAAGAACAAACGCTACAGCAAGACCATACGGAGCTTGGGAAGAAAGAAGAAGCAAAATCAGATACTGCAGATATGGTAAGAATCCAAACAACTGTACTTCCTTGCAGCCATTTGCAGGACCAAGGAACCAGCCCAACATATCCCCCGTCTCCCCATGCTCCCCAGCACTGGGGAAGGATGTATATTACACCAGTGAACCAAGGTCAGAAAACAACTCCCAGCAGAAGATGGCCAATCTGTTCCCAAAATATCAATTTAACCATCTGTTGAGTGACACAATCGTCATACTCTGCCTGAATTTTGCCTGGCAGTCCATGTTCCATTCCAGTTCAAATTGCTTAATTTTAATGTTTCAATCAGGAAATGTGCTTTCAAAAAAAAATTCTTGGAATATTCTTGGAATAAAACACCAGTCCGAGCAAAATATGGCCTTTATGTATTAACGTGGACAGTAAAACAGGCCAGATTTATACTGATTCCCGCTTCCCCACTAACAGATTAAAGGCAACTATTCAAAGCATGAGATACAGCATGGACTCCCAAGGCACGGATCTCCTGCATTCCCTCAACTGATGAAGTCATCTCTGTGCCAGAGCAACGATAACAATTATCTGAAAGGAAGGTCCTGTATCTGCAGGGTCAGTTTCTCAACCATAATGCGCAACAAAGGCTTGGTGGTGAGGGAGGAGAGCTTATGCAGGAATATGCCCTAAGGAACTGGACACGGCTTCTAAGCAAAGCGAAAAACGTTGGGAAAAGGCTATGAGATTTTGTCACTCAAGAAGGCGTATCATTTTCCATGTCGAAGCTGGACTGAGGCTGGAGATGCTCCCTCTGTTGAACCCACTGCCCAACAGAGACCAACACCACCAACTTCCTATTACTTTCTATTATGTCCATTGCAAAAGCATTATGGTTCTCCAGGTGAGATACTCATCTATTAAAAGCTTAAAATGCAAGATAAATACTGTAACAAAAACTCAGCAATAAGCTTCTCTGTCTATATACACATTATGAAAAGAAGCACCAGGTCACATCAATAGCCTTTTGCTGATTTCCTAGTTGGGCAGATTACAGTAGACTGCAACTTCTCATGTTCTTAGGGAATTTATTAAAACCCGCAGAGGCGGTTGCTTGCAGACTTAAGGCATACTTGTCCACCCTGGCTTTCCAGTCAAGGGCTGCTAAACTCAGGAGAATCTAGCAACTAAAGCTGCTGGTATGATATTGCTTTCATTGGGTCTCAGGGTTTATTCACAAGTCTGCTAAAACAGGCACAGGACGTTTTGCAAAGCTACCTGACCATTGCAACGAGTTTCAGCCTCAGCGCCTTCGGAGAAGTGCTGGCAGTGGTTCTGCACTGGCTAAAAAAGTGAATGCTGTGCAACCCAAACCATACTCATAAATTTCAGAAAAGGCTGGCCAGAGAAAAACTCATCCCTTCCCCCATGCGAGTAACTTTTATTGATTTCATATGTAAACTAGATCATCATACCTTAAAGGCTTGTGGTCAACAGCACCACGCAGGAGAGAGGTCTGATGTTGTTGGATTTGTTTGCTTGTTTAAAAAGTGTTTGGAAATGGGAAGGGAAGATTTTTCTCACATTCAGAGAGCAAGCCTTTGTTTATAAAATAAATGATGCTTGTGTATAATCCCTTCTTTAATTCCTAAGACTGTATTATCTCTCCCTCCCTCCCTCCCTTCCTTTCTTTCTTTCTTTCTTTCCTTCCTTCCTTCCTTTCTTTCCTTTCTTTCTTTCTTTCTTTCTTTCTTTCTTTCTTTCTCTTTCTTTCCCACATTCTGTCTGCTCTATAAAAATATTCTCTCAGTTCTTCATGGCCTATAAACCTCAGTTTTCAAATTTTCTTCCATTTCTTTACCTCATCCAAGTCACTACATCCAAGTAAGGTGGGAAGAGGTACAGAAGGCAGAAATTACAGAAAGACGAGGGTTGGGGGGGGGGGGTGTGGAGTGACTGGAATCCAAAAGGGATATCATTTATATTACTGAACGACTGGTTTTATGAAACATTTTAAAATTATTTAACACCCCCTTCGTCTTTGTGAACAAAATGGAACGTGACGCAATAAAACGGTTGGAAACGCCTCTTGCGGAAGACCCAGTCGAGAGCAGCGGCAATGGGCCCCGGCACCCTTCTCCTGCACATGAGCCTTTCAGTTCAGTGGGACCTGCAGCGGGGAAACCTATTTGCACAGGCTCCAACGGGCTTCCCAGACAACAGAGTCTCCCCTTCCCCCTCCCGTCTCTGCCTCCTGATAGGATGAATAGTCCAAGCCGCCTTTATACGTTTCTCAGATTTGGCATCATGCAACTTGCCCAGTAGACGACGTCCATCCTTCTACATTTTTCTCACACGTTTTTCTTGATACTCTTGCAGTGCTGCCAGGGAGCAAAACACTGTGGCTGAAATGGAGCCACTACCCCGGATCAGGCAAACTCTTGGCAGCGTGTGGAGGGTTAACCTTAAACTCGAACAGGCTGCTTCTTCTCCCATCAGATCCTGTGAATATAACGGTAACTCCAAGGACGTTGAGGAAAGCAGACGTCTGACTGGAAATGTTTCTTCCTCTCCATCTGCGTTGCACAGGGATACGGCCATCGCTTTTTTGCCAGGTCCGTCTGAAACAATATGGTCTCTCCCGAGCCTCCCTTTCTAACTCACGCTCACTTGGACAATCCACTCTTCCGTTCGAGAGCACGACGCACTGGAACATTTGAATACAGGAGTCAGGTGCCACATCACTGTACTCTCCACCAGGATTGGAAAGCCATCTTTATGCTGAATTAATAAGGGTGAGGCAGGATTTTTAGGGCCTGATTTATGCACACATCGGTGGTCAAATTGCTGTTTGGTGTGGCTGGGATCCCCTGCCAACATGGCAACGTTTGAAACAGTCTGTTTCTCTTTTCTGCTGTGCTGGTGTGAAAATAGGCCACACCACCCACTTGGCTGCCTGATCCCCCAACTGCTGGCATTATGAGGGCGATATGGAATACCAGCCTCATAGAACTGGCAGCCACCCTAGAGAAGCACTCAGGACCCAAATGGCATTTGAGAGTATGGAACTAAGCCTGGTTAACTGGAAAGAGGTGTTCCAGCTACCAAACAACTTCCAATAAAGAAGCCCTCAGACTGGAAGAAGCTATCAAATTCTCTGCAAAATCTTACAGAGATGCGTCCAGCATAAGGCAGCTTTTCATCCCTGGCTTTCTATGGTCCCTCTGCATCAGCCCTTCTCCCTGCTCCAAGAATGCCACTGAGGTCAAGGTATTGCGTAACACAAGATGCATGGGTTGAGTCTAGCTTTTCAGAAAATAATAAGCAGATATTTAAATATATTTCAGCCTCACTGTATTAAATCATAATCTAAAGCAGTGTTTTTCAACCTTGACAACTTTGTGATGTATGGACTTCACTTCCCAGAACTCTGGGAATTCTGGGAGTTGAAGTCCACACATCTTAAAGTTGCTAAGGTTGAGAAACGCTGATCTAAAGGGCCATACAAGGATTCAGAGAAGAACTTCAAGGGCGCCTGTGCACACTTGTACAAGAAAGCACACTGCAAACTCTGCCCATGCGCACCATGTCTCAAACAGCAATCCCTGGAAGAGCCTTCCATGCTATTTAAGCAGCCAGAACTTTTTAACCCAACTGACATGGGTTAAAGGCATGTCCACACGTTCTGAGAAGCTAGAGCAGGAAGCCGGGCAGGATGGAGTCACGCCCACGTTATACACTCCATGGAGAAGGATGAGCAGTTCATACATAAGAGTATTTTTGCTTTTGTTTTAAAAGCAACCACAGTAAACTTTGTACTGAAGACAAGCACAGAAACTGAATACTTCATATAAATACAAAGCAGCAGGCAGGATACAATTTGAAGAATAACAACATTAATTTTTTATGATGCACCACCCCATAGTTCTGTTCAGTTCAACCTTTTAACAGGCTAATTATCTTCTCCATCCCAGTTTCACTGTTCTTTGTGTCTACATAAAAACGAGGACCAAAAGCATAAGTACACGCTACAAGATGGAAAATCTGTTCCGCAATGCAGATTTTGAAAGCTGTGCCCCGCGCATTATTTCAAATGGGGATGAACCTGTTTAAACATTTTGTCTGTACAAGGGGGAGCAGAGAAGAGGGGGGTATCTTGAGGATCCCAAACAGCACAAAGTGGAAGCTGTGTTACCTGCCTCCAGAAACATCAACCATTTGATTGATCTTTTTTTCTCTAGTCTTGAAATCACAGATCTTTTTTGTTTCACAGAGAGTTTGTAAGAAAATGTACATATAATTTTAAATGGCCAGTCCCGTTTTGGCTCAGCTTGATTTCCTAGACCAAAGCAAGAAGACTCGGTTCCCTCCACCATCAAAACACGAATTGGGATGCGGGGAGAGAGAAGGAGAGCACTCCTCCATGAACGAAAAACAGTCATGATGTTTCTCTATTTGTTAAACACGTTCAATCCTGGGCCTCTTTTGGCCAGTTTTCTCCGTGGGGCCAATCTACACTTCATGAACATCTTTAAAATGACTTTTCTGGGATGTTTCTTGAAGCGAGTCTATCCCAAAGTCCTTCATTTATACCTTTCCTAGCTGCAGTTGATATTTTCCACTTCTCTGAGCAGGGAAAGGTTTCTTCATGCAGGACTGATGCCCAGATATACTGCAAGACCCCTATTTTGTTGTGCCTCTAAGAAAAGAAGGAGAAAAACGACAAAGTGTGATGTCTGTACAATTAAGCATATTTTCCCTGGATCTGTTGACCTAACAAAGATCAAAAACACTTTTTTTGCAAAGTGGGATGGAGGTGGGGGGGAGAGGAAAAAAAGCTACAAGAAAAAAGGAAAAAGAAGAACCTTTTGATTATGCAAATCATCTAACATCTCTGTTATTTTTTGTTCTAGTGTGTGTGTTTTATTTCCAGTCTACGCTTCCAAGGATGGTTTTAAAAGTTAGGAAAAACATTTTAGCCTTGTTTTAAATACTGCAAAGAAAGAAAGTTAAGGATGCCAGGCTTGTTGCTTCAAATGACCTGAACAGATAGAATAAGAAGTTTCTCTTGTAAGGAAGAATCATACTCAAGCTTCCGCAGTCTACATTTGGTCAACATTTTCTTCTGGCTTGGAGGATTCTCTCTTTGATTTATCGCCCAAAGGAAGGAATAGACGAAGGATGTTGGGCATATCTCCACGTATCAGATGGAGTTTTTAACCATCAAGAACAGCCGCTGTGTTTTTCTGAGCTGAGAGGGACAAACTCTGATTGCAACTATTTGTGGGATCTGGTAAGTTGATCAATCCTCTTTCTAGTTTCTAGATGAGTGACAGTCATCCTTTTTGACAACCCACCACAAATGAGACAGAACCTGCTCTCCAGTACACGCAGATGCAGTGTCGAGTGCCTGCTGTGCTCCTGCCCCAGTCTAATGAACTGGAGAGAAGTTAGTAATGTGAGACAGGAGGGCCCAACATGAAAGCAGTTTGACAACATGTTTGAACTACTAGACCTTATTCAGGAATGACACAGCTCCTGTCCGCAACACACTGTGAGGGCATATCAAGTTGCAGAGTGTGGTATTGTGTTCATCAATTGGCAGCCCCAACATCTTGTACACAACACTGCTAAAATGATCAGGTCATCACAAACAAGAAGCCAGAGATAAAGAACAAATTACTTTTTACTCAAGGTAATCCAATTTAGGGTGAAAATTCAGGTTTTTTTCTTTCTGGGAAAGATTCAAGATTTTTTCCCCTCCCAAAAAACAAGCTAGAAAAACCAAACTGTATTTTGTTTAATAAGGGAATGACATATAAGGGATGAAGCTGATGAGACAGGAAGCTAAGATTGTCAGCTGAGAAAATTAGACTTAAGTGTTTTATTACCATAAACAAAAATTAACATTGTGTTGCAAACCAGTGCTTCCTCAAGAGAGATTTCACTCACCATCTCACTTTAATAATCAGTCTGTAGCTTGATGAGCATAAAAAAGTCTTTGCCAAAGATGACATTCCAGACAGATGGGCGTAAGATTTCTATCTGGCTTTGAACTCGAAATGTAGGGCTACAGCATCAGCTACAGTCAACTGCACCCTTATATTTAAGGACAGCCCCAATTGCTAAGTTTGTTTGGGCTACATTACCAGATGCTTTCACTGGAACTTAGACAGATGGCGATTTTGGAGTCAACAAGATTAATCTAAAAGCATAAAATTTTGAGCGATCATTTTGGCTGAAGCTGGAGAAATCCAACCCAAGCTATCATTCTTCCAGCCATCTTTTTACCATGTAAATCATAGAAACTTAACCAGATGTGACAGCACTGTTAAAATACAGCTTTATTTCCATGTACATATACATACACACTCTTTGGATCTAAGAAACTAAGGAAAGGAAACCAATCACTTCTTCTCAAGGCCCAACAGAACGTGGTATTAAAATGGTATTTGAACAACGCAAGGGGCAGAATCTCAAGGAACATTTTGCAAACATTTCTTTCACTATTTATTCATAGACAAACCACAGAGATAACTATGGTTCACTCAGTGTATCTTCAGGATAAAACAGCAGGTCTAGAATGGTGAAGTAGAAAGGCAGTCATAGCGCCATCCTTTGGCACTGACCAGAGGAGGAGAAACAGCCAGACCAGCAAGGAAGCCTCAACAATAATGGACCCCAAAAGATCATCTGCTCTTGCTCGACCTTCCAATAAACTTCTGCATTTGCTGAGGGTTTGTTTGATATTTGTTCTTGGATAGACTATCTCCCACTCAACGTGGTCACAGCTGGCTCTAGCAACGCGTCGTCTTAATAAATGGATCTGCCTGTGTAATGTTTTATGATACAAGAACATTAAATGGGCTCAGCATTTTTATAACATGTGAGGCAGCCCCTCCAACATCAAACCCAGCATCTGATTTGCCAAGGGCCACTTCCAGCATTTAATTGACAGAGAAAAGCCAATGAATTGGCTTACCCAAGGCAAATGGGGTTAATAAAAGAAGGTTCCTGCTGAGCTTTCTTCAGCCACCTTAATTGTTCCATGCAGGTGATAAGGCAGCTGGAGTTGTTCCTCCTGTTGATAAGGTAATCGGAGTTCAACCCCCAAGCCCAGCAGGCTATTTGCTTTAGGTACTCGTAAAAATGGCTTCTCGTATGAACACCCAGTGACTGCTAATAAAATACATTGCAGAAACAGCTTATTTGCAAAGTAAAAATATTTGCACAACTTTGGAGCTGTGACTCTGACCTGAAAAAATATTGTTCTAGAGAAAATGTTTGAATTTCTATGGGCCCGATTGCTACTACAGCCTGAGATGCTAGGTTTACGGCAGGCTTCCATGACGGATAACCTGCCAGTTTCTGGCAGCCCCAGCCATTTCTCTGGGGGGCTGAAGAGGGGAACCCTCACTTTTCCTGCTCCAAATGTTCTCTTCCCCCATGACAACAAGCAAAAAATGCAAGCACACTTTTGAGTCAAGATCCAGTTCCTGGAAGAGATGGGCAGAAGTAGCCTTTTGCCATTGTCTCTATCCGGAGATTCACTTACCGCTCCTAAGAATGGTAAAAACACGGAAAAGAAGTAATAAAGGGTATAAAATAGGAGAGAAGAATCAATACCACACCTGCTGTCATTGCACTGGGAAAGCTGAGCGCATCCCTTGCATCTAAACAGGCTCCATTATGGACCTCCTGCTTTCCTTGACCGCTCTGCTCAGCTCCACCCACTGAGCTTCCTCCTTTGCTGGAAAGCCTCAGACACAAGGGCAGATCCTGAGCACACGGTCTTTTTGCAGCCACAGAGCACACCGAATGGACTGGGCTCTATACGCTAAGGGAGGCCAAAAAGTGAAAAGCAAATCACTGAGAGACAATGGGGCAGCCACACCTCCTCCTGACTCTACTTCTGCCCATTGCTGAGATTATCCCTAGGAGGACACAGCCCTTGAACGTAAACCGTTTTCTCACTCCTTCCCTGAGGTTGTTGCAGCTAAGCCTGCTGGACGACAAGCCCATGAGTTTTGGGGGCCTGGGAATAAAAGCATGTGTGGCTGTGTGCCACTCTGCTGGGTCTTCTTGACTCGAGCCTTTAGGAACTGACTTTGCTCTAACCTCATGTGCTCTGTGATGGTAAATCAAGAGCAACTTGACAGTCATCAGGCTATCCCAGCTGGGCGTTTTCTAAAAAAAAAAATCCGGCCTGTGGCTTTAGAAAAGCCAACTTTTGAAATACCTAAATAAAACATTAAGCTGGTCCCTCCATCTTTGCTTATTCCAGGAGGTTAGCAAACCCAGCTGGATCACAGACTGTCATCTAAAAAGCATTTTACAGCCAGGCAGCCAAATGTCTAAAAATAAAGGAAGACTTTGCCACTGGAGGATAATTTTTAGGATCCTGCAATGGGTAGCAGCTTTAGAAAAACAATCTGTGAAGAAATAAAACGCTCGGACTGAAGACCACACAGTTCTTTTAAAGCAACAGTTTGCTCTTCCACAAACATAATGCAAACCACTGGCCCCAAAGGATGCCTGATTCGTAAGAGCCCCACACCTGTTCGTTCCAATCACTCACGTTAAAGGTGTCAGTGAGAAGGGCAGGTCCCTCAACATACCTGGTGATAGTCTAAAAGCCCAGTTACCAGTTCCTGTTCCCAGTCATTCCAGTGGCTACTACCAGCCTCAGAAGAAGATCTTGAGAGTATCGGGAAGGGAGAGGTAAACGGAACCCTGTATGCTGTTGTCACACAAATAAATAAATTAACCAAGAAAGCCAACTTTAAAGTACAGTACACAGGTTCCAGCGTTACCTTGATTCAGAGCCCCAACCCTTCTCCAGTATACATATGGAACTGCTGTACAGGTAGGTTCACTCAGAAGATGTTTCCACTAAAAACAACATTCAAAGAATTGGGGGCTGTTACTGAGGTTACCTTATGGAGCTGGACGGTCAGTTATTTTTAGATATTTTAATTATATGTCATAGATCACTGATCTGTCAATTAATTTCTAACTGTCTCTCCCCTGATGGCTCAGAATAACTACACAGAACTCCCCAATTCACGTGGATTCCGGTTCTGAGCTTCTCCATGGGTTAGAAGAGCAGATTTAGGCATGCAAAGTTGTATTCTCTATCAGATTGATTACAAAGAGGTCAAAGGCCTCCCACATTGAATTGCTGGATCAATCCTTTCATCTGGGGAAACCACCTGGAGCAATGATGATGGATATCATGGATGACATCTGATAGCAAATTTATAACTGTTGTATATCCTACTTTCCAGTTGGAGAGGGTTAACTGTTGAACCTAGGTCATTATGCCACAGCTGTGAAAGATGCAAAAGAATGCAAATGATAGCACTCTTCCACTTGAACTTGTGTAAGCAGAGGCTTCAATTTTATCATTTCGGTGTCTTACTGCAGCCAAACTGCTCGGTCCCAAAACTCATGTTGGCCCCGCAGATGTTCTATTTTTGTTTTATTTGTTCAGCTTTTGCAGCATATGAGAGGGAGTCTCAAGAAAAGACCCATACTTCCTTCCAAAGTCTGCCAAAAGAATCCTTACTGAAATGCATCCAAGACAAAATTGTTTTATTTCAAGGCCACCATCTAGACAGCACTACAAAAGGGTGCCCTGTGTTAATACACAGAGAGGCACATTTGACCAACATGTAAACTTTAGCAGCACTTCAGACATATATATATATATATATATATATATATATATATATATATATATATATATATATATTCAGAACTATGAATGTAAAAGCATGGTTCAACATTTTCACTTAACTTTTTCACAGATAAAGCCATGGAAAATCTGGTAGAATAGGGAAAATGCTCTCAAGCAGCCACTTCGTGTACAGAGGCCCCAGGTTCAGTCCAAGTGTATGCAGTGAAAAGGATCAGGGAAGAGAGATGGAAAGTCTGCATTGGATCTGCAAAAGCCATCGCCAGTCAAAAAATATAATTTTCAGGGCGGAACCTGGGTTACTGAGCTAAATGGAGAAACAATCTGACTAAAGGGGATTCAGTGGGTCAAGCAGGCCTGTCCCCATCCCAATCCTTCTCACATCCTGCCTGAAGAAGCCATTTCTTAATCGAAGCATCACTTGACTGTTCTTGCACCACTTGTCCACTTCTGTTCATTCTGTCTAGACTAAATGGAAATTATCCCAGACATTCTAGTTTTTACAAAACATCTAACCACTGTAAAACGTAAATCTAATGGATAGGCATAAACTACAGCAACGATAGTTAACGTTGTCTCTAGATGATGGTGGTGGTGGTAATTATGATGATGAGGCCCTCTGTTCCTGCCGCGCTCTCCAATGGATCCATCTCTTCCGAGAGTTACCTATATACTACTAAAACTCGTCTGTCTCTTTGTCTGTTTGCAACCTTCAAATGGGCAATAAGGTGCCTCAAAAGCGGGGTATAAATAAAGCAATATGTTTGGATGAAAAAATATGACATTCTGATGACTGCAACGGGCACAGGCCAGAAAGAAGACAACTTGTATTTTTTCAAAAGCTTCTTGTCCAGTTACCTACTAATGAATGAACCTTGCTTATTTACCCAAGTCCTCATTATATGAAGCTCCCTTCTACTGATCTGATTCAGACCTTATATTCCATGATGGGTAAACAATGAGAGAGAATATTGTTGGCTTCATGCCTTACTTTCAGTCTTCCTGGAAATAACCGGATGCCCCATATGAAAGCAGGCTGCTGGATTATGTGGACCTCTGGACTGATCCAGCAAGTCCTCTTAAGGTTCATACTTGCATCTTCTTTCAGAGCGTTTCGGCATTCTGATGCCTGCCTGTGCAAGAGAGCCTTCCCACTACACCTAAGATTGCATCCAAAATCCAGGTTGCATGCAGAATCCAGGATGAGATTGTAAAAGTAAATGCTTGGGTCCCCAAAGAGAAGGCACATGCCCAATTTCCATCACAGCCCTGTCCCGGAGAGCACTACTTTGCCTTTTAAAGTGAAAACAAAACTTCTTTGGTGCAAGCTGTGTCTGCTTCATGTTTCTCTGTGGGCCAGTTTTCTTCAGTTCCTCTTTCCCTTTATAGGTTGCACGCTAGCATTGCTCTGGCGCCCAGCATCACGCTTGCCGAAAAAGCATTGCTTCTAACCAGACAATGGTAACCCATTGAAGAGAACACATTTTTTTGAACCAAAACATCTAAGCAATCCATGGAGCAAGCCATGCTTGGCAGACCATATGTTGTACCATCTTGGAGAAAGAGCTGACAGATGCCTACAAGCCCTTGGAAATCTTTTTGGACAGAACAAAGGAAAGGAGAAGCTGGATGATGTTGAAATTCTTCAAAACTGGAATATTGTCTCTTTGCCATTCTGTTCAGACTTCTGTCAAATACTCAACAAAAACACGACAGCGGTTTAGAAATTAAAGTGGGGGTGGGAGGAGGCTGTCCCTTTGGGTTTTGTTTGTTTATTTGTTTTGCTACCTTCAATGATCTTTTATACACAAATATTTTTGAAATGTTCCAGAAGAGGAAGAGACACTACGATGATTTATAGCAAGTTCATTATTAAGGACACTATGTGGTAATGAAATAAGCACTGTTCTGCAAGCAAAAGAATGTTGTCACTTTGCCCTCTTTTGGCAGTTTTTTTTTAAAAAAACCACACACAGTAATAATAGAAAAAATTAAACAAATGAACAACAGAACATCAATTAATATGATCCTAGCATGTCTAGCTTGGCAAACAGCTGAAAACTGATGCCCATATTTCCTCTCAAGACAAAATGTGTTCTTCATTTGCAGAATGTTCTATTATATTTTAATTAACAAGAAAACATTTCCCATGTCTCAAACAACCTCCCCTGCATTAAAAAATCCCAATTATTTTATGAGAAATATATCACTAGAGTTTCTTGGATGCTCAAATAAGCTTCAGGACTTGAATTGTCTGCTTCAGCAATTAAATCAGTGAGAGAAATTAATTGGAATACATTTGCTTTCAATGGCTGTCAAGAAAACCCCACAACCTTTAACCAATAAGGACAATTGCTAGTCCTGCAACCATTTGAGAGCAGAGCCACCATAAACTTGTATTATAAGACAGATATATTTGGTACACATTAATATGGATCAACAAATCAGAGACTGGCCCTAGATAAATTAAAAAAAGATTTCCTTCCTTCCTTCCTTCCTTCCTTCCTTCCTTCCTTCCTTCCTTCCTTCCTTCCTTCCTTCCTTCCTTCCTTCCTTCCTTCCTTCCTTCCTTCCTTCCTTCCTTCCTTCCTTCCTTCCTTCCTTCCTTCCTTCCTTCCTTCCTTCCTTCCTTCCTTCCTTCCTTCCTTCCTTCCTTCCTTCCTTCCTTCCTTCCTTCCTTCCTTCCTTCCTTTGTAATCACATGTCCTGTGCATCTGCTCCACCATTCCTCCTTGAAATTCTTTCGCTGTATCACATGTAATCACAGAATAATATGTTATAGAGTAACCCAGGCAATACTGCATGACTCATGTATCTTAAGTCATTAGTTGTGTGGGTTTTTTTACAAGAATGGTTGGGGAGAAGCAAATGCCCAGTTATATTAACACTGAAGTCTATGCTAAATCGTTACCATGAGCATCCACAAAACTGTGCAGTGCGTAACCCAGGCATCCTGGCATGATAGAAATGAAAATGTGGTGATTGGGACTGGGGCAACAGTGGAAACCACAGCAAGCATTAAAGAGGTATAAGGCAATGGAGAAAGCAGAGGCTCTGAAAGTTATCTGGAAAGACTCATCCAGGCCAGGTGTTGTTCACTGGCTACCCGATAAGCCATTTCTGAGATTAAAATGTAAATTGACCAAGAGAGAGTAATACAAGGAGCAATTCAGTTGCTCACCCTGCCTTCCTGCCATGTAAATAAAGCAGCAGCCAATGGGCTGGTCCTCCTGCACAGATCAGTTTTGCAAAAACCAGAGCATCAGTGCTGTTGCAGCAGTGCTAAGCAACACCATGGTGGTACGATTCATAATGATGCTGCCCGTTTAGGAAAATAACCAGGTGAGCCTCTGCACCTTGAAAGCAGTCCCAGCCAAAATGATACTAGAGTACAATGTGTGCTCATGTGCTACTCTGGAGAAAGTAAGGAAAGATGACTCCCAGGGCAGAAGCACTAACAGCATTGAAAGGTCAACTGCAGAGGTTGAAAAAGGAGTGGGGGGAGAAAGGGGGGAGAAATTCAGAAGCTGAGAGATTTCAGTCTTTGGGGGAAAAGGAGCAAAGCTGCACCCGTTATTTAAAAGTGTTGAGGGTAATGATCATCTGATCCTCACAAATGATTAACATTAAAAAAAAAAGAATGAGAAAATTCTGCACGCACACACAAACACGTAATAGATTACTAAGAGATTGCCCGGGAAAAAAACAAATGGACAGTTTTTATTATAAGAGGGGAGTTTTTATTACGCGCATACATGTCCATTTGTAAAGAGATGAAACTTAGGCAGACACGGCACTTTGGAAAGCAAAGAAAATTATTTTTCCATTCATTTAAAAGATTAATATGCCTTATCACATCTCACCTTATTAAGTTCACAGTCATATTAAAACAAGATTTGAGTGAATAAAGAACAGAATATATTTCATACAAAGAATAGATCCTTCAAATTACTGTTAATATTCCTGGCTGTGTGAATGGGATTTCTATGGACCAGTACATCCTCTTCGTACAATGCCCAAAGAATGACAAGGGAATTATCCATTTCCAGAAAGCTATTTATTGCACCACCCCAGGACACTCCATGGGTTTTGTCACTCAGGAATTCCACCCAAGTAAGCCACCCGAAAGATAGGAGTGATTGTTTTCCATGGAACTAGCCACGTGCATCCAGGACAGTAGAGATGCTCATGGAAGAATGTAGGAAGCTTTCTTGTTCATTTCCCCCCCCCCCCAAATCTATCCCATATGTATCTTCTACATATACATCTCTCAAAGGAAATATGGAAGATTTAAAGATCTTTGCCTTGGAGGAAAAGATACTTCAGTAAAAAATATTTGAGGTGACCCCATAGTGAACTATGGCCTTGTTCTGTCTTCCTAGAAGGCTTGGGGCTGGGTAAGCTTTGACATGCAGACTTCATGAGTTAGAAAATTTAGTAAGTGTATTTTAACACCTTTTCAGTACCAAACGAGAAATGAAAGTAGGAAAGTTACATAGGGAGAAAGAATGAAAACAAAAATCATACTTTCTCAAAAGATGATTCTTGCTCTCTGTAATATTTAGAAGTATCAAGATGTAATTAAGATTTAAGACACGCTAAAAGGTTAAGGATAAGATTAAAATAGTGACTGAGATTTTCATGTTGTAAACGAGTGTTACGAAAAACATTTAAATTAGAGCCTCTTGGTGATTTTTAATCCACCAAGGGGGCTGATGAGAATACACTCCCAATCAGGTAACAAAGAGCAATAGAAAGACTCTGTCACACAAATCTGTAATCCCCATTGAAAAGGCTCAGTGGAAGAAAAACCAAGCAGAAAGGACAATATGGTACATAATCATAAAAAAGGAGATTGTTGATATGCCGGGGACCGGAAGTATCTATCCCGTTTTACAAAAATATTCCCTCTTCAATACATGTCAGCCTACTGACCACAGCAGCGTCAGATGAACGTTTTCAGAAGGGAGGAGCTGGAATTCAGAGTTTACACTTAAGAAAATTAAATCATTTAAAAACTATAGCCCACTCTGCACTTTGATACTAGAAGTGTCTAAAAAAATACAAGTGAATATGGTGGCAAAATTCCATTAATCCCTTTAATTAGCTGAACTGTTTAAAATAACTAAAAAGGTCTCCTAATGAATCGGTCTGGAGAATTCTGAAATGTCAGCAATAGGTACTGATAACAACCGTACAAATCCCATCTTTAAAGAGGGGAGGGGAGGCCTGGCTGCTGAAATTCTCTTGGAAAACCGTATTTGCCCCCCACGTATTCCCTGATGGTGGAACCCACACTAAATGCTTGCTCAGCCCAGGATGGACTTTGTCACACACCCACCCGCTTCCCTTGTACTTAGTACCACAAGCTATTATACAGCATCTGCAGCTGGAACTCTACAGAAGAAATTTGATTGAAAAAAACGAGAGATGATGATGATGTTGCAAATAGGGAAAGGACCAAAAAGAAGATGTCTTCTGGATCTGCTGTAAACAAAAATTCCAATAAGCATTATGCTACCCAAACCATTATAAATCTATTTTAAAGATCCAGCAGAAATGATTAGAGTTTTATGCCCCAGAACCAGAAATGGCTTCAGCAGCTTATACACCACTGGGGTGAAAAATCTGCAGCTGTTTCAACAGAGGCTACCACAAACACGTATGGAAAAGGACCTTTAAATTTTGCTGGTCACTGACTGAATAAACATTATTACATTACAGATATTAATGCTTCTTTTAATCACATATTTACAAATAATTTTAGATTCTAATAAGATAGAAAAAGGAGGAGTGAGCCAATTTACTCTTCTTAACCCAAATGAGCAAAATCCCTTTCCTTACTTTACGTACTGTATAACTGAAGAGTCTACAGCAGGAAGTTGTTAGATGACACCCAAGTTGGGGGGGACTTTTTTCATTTTTTTTTTTTACCTGTTTCCTACAAGCAACCTGATCAGCATTAAAGTTTGGTCTAGTGGTTAAGGCAACAGGCTAGAAACCAGGAGTCTGTGAGTTCTAGTCCCCACGAAAGCCGGCTGGGTGACCCTGGGCCGGTCCCTCTCTCTCAGCCCAACCCACCTCCCAGGGTTGCTGTTGTGGGCAAAATAAGAGGAGGAAGGAGTATTAGGTATGTTTGCTGCCTTGAGTTATTTATAAAAAGTATAAAGGCAGGATAAAAATTAAATAAATAAACTAACTAACTAAATTTAGTAGAAGTTGACAAAATATCGCCCTCCTCAAGAACCTCAAATGATTGAAAAGATCAATCGGTTAAAATTGACATTTGGATACATTTCACTAAGTGGGATTATGTGATAAATGCATTTATTGTTTTGAATCTATTATTATTTTTGTCGTGTTACCATAATAGGGAATGGAAAAAAGACACCTCTCACCATCTTTGACCACTGAAGCTGATGGGTGGAGACCAACTATATCCACCAAGACCTCCTTGTAGAACTAGTGATACTAATTTCCATCCTTTTGAATTTAAAAGAAAAAGAAAAAGAAAAAACTTTTGGATTTCCAGCTGTATAGAGTTTGGTTGTTCATTTTGTTGTTGTCCTTCTAACAGTCTTGTTTGTTTCTGGGTCCTGATTATTCAAAGCAGATGTTCTGAAACAGAAAAACAGTGCACGACGCAGCTGCTGCAGAAGTGTACACAAAAGACAGGGAAAGCCTCTGTCGGTGGTGTAGCTGGAACAGTCCCCCTCTGAATGCCTCTGTCTTCATAATATGAATGAGCTTACCCCAAAAGATACAGAAGATGTCCGGTATTTGTCACCCAAATTCCCCCTGCCTTTTCTCAAAACCTCAGACAGTGTCCCAGTCAAAGGTTTTACCAGCAGGGCCCTCTGCTGGACCCAGAGAACGCACGTCTGTACCCAAAGCTTGAGTCCAGAGGCCCAGGGTGAAACATAAGAAATATTACAATTTGCTTATACCACAGTACAAGTTGATCCCCAGACTGAGTGTCAAGGTATTATTTACAAAACACATATTGCTGAATTGGTCTGCTTTGCTGCCCTATCTTGATACGAAACCAAACACACACAGTCAGAAAAGAGAATGAAAACCACTATATTTGCATATTGAGCAACATTACTATTATCTTAAAAATACTGTTAGCTGCAGATGTATGCTGTTCTTTTTCTTAATTGCCCCATCAAGAAGGTATTAGGGCAGATATATACAATATATTGGGTCTCAGCTGAATTTCTGCAAGCTTCCTTTTGGTGTTTCCTGAAATGAGTGCATTCAAACAATGCTGCCATCTTAAAAGATGTTTTCCCAGCTTTGGGAATGATCGTCTGTGCACTACCTAAACGTGGGATATGGAAGAAGACACCTCTTTTAGGACATAAAAATAGAATGATGCATTCTTACAATTCTTGGGCAGTATCCTCCTGATCACTCATGGCAAGAATCTTCCATATAGATGTTTCTCTGACCTAATCTTTTATAAGTGGCTTTTGAAATGCAGAGTTTGAACTGCTTAAGCCCTGTAACTTAAACACTTCTCTGAAAGCTCATGTATGCTTTTGACTGTCTCACAGGACCAGAGGTCAAGATTACCTCACTGGACAGGAAAACAAGCAGAACATTATAGCTGAACAGGCCCTTTTAATCAGATACTCTCTAGCTGCAGAAGTTTGGGGTGGAGTGTGGTGATCTTGAATTAAACAAGGATAGAGTAAACACAGAGTGCATTTGTGCCAAGGACCTCCACAAGCAGGCCTCTACATTCATACATCACTGGGGCTTTTCTTTTTCATTCCTGTAGGATGTTGGATTTAAATCTGACAGCCATACGCTATTACATAAACAGAAGAATAAAACAGATATTTTAATCTGGAGAGCTATTTCAATTAGAAAAATGAGCTCTGGTTGCTTTTTCTTTCTTTTCAAACCAAGAAACTATTCCGAGTCCATGCACTGCATAAAGTTTTATCAGCCTTCCAAATCAGCCAAATCAGTTTTAAAAAACGCTTAAGCTGGAGAGTTTTTTCCCCAACTGCAACAAGCCTGTTACTACGGGTCATGCCAGATCTCAACTGGACTTCAATCAGTTAGATGGGGTCTGACAATGCTAATAAAAGGCGATACGCAATTTGGAAAGAGGAAAAAGGATCCAAGTCATGAAAAGCTAATATTGAAGGCGGGCTGGATTGAGACTTTCCCATGAAAAACTGGGCCTCTGTATAAACAGGCACATTTGCCTCTTGGCATGAGCTAATTAGAAATAAACACACATTAGAGTCAGTTGTGCAGTGACTGGGGTATCAGACATCCTTCCGGGGGGGCTTGGTTTTTCTTTCCATTTGTCTTTCCCTAAGATGTACAGATTATCCCGTAGCCAGAAGTGAACAGGGATGTTCCTGATGGAGCCGTGAGGTCACTGGAACACTCCAGCTCTTTCAGGCGACACTTCACAAAGCAACTTCCGCCATTCCATGGACAGGACCCACTGGGAACAGATGCAGTAAATCCAGCTCTCTTGCAGGGCAGGCAGAGCTACAGGTCAAGTCAGGAGCAATGCCCGCTGGGCACCTCTCCTGCACAACCTCACTGAACAAGGTTCCAAAAGAGGATGCCGCTGTTCCCCTTGGCGCAACTTGTACCTGTTTCAGAAATGTTCCCAAACACATCTCTTCTTCTTGCTGAGCTGACAAAGCCCTATCAAGCTTGGGACTTAATGCCCCACAGTCCAATTTTTGAGAGCAGAAAACTGGCTTCTACAATCAGATTTCCATTTCCTCCCTACACAATGTCTCCCTTGCTTATGGCTTTCAAAAGCAAAAAACCATGGTCTGGGTTGGAAAATCTTTAGCCAGAACACACTTTTTTAGCGCCAGGTTTAATGCTGTCTATGCTAGTGGAGGAGCCACAGAGAAAGCTGCAGAGAAAGTGAGAGAGAGGCGTTGGTTAACCTGCAGCAGCCTCTCCCCACCTTTGCCCAGAACTCTTGAGCCTCATCCCCATCCCCTTGCACAGGATGCACACATGGGCACTCCCTGAAGCTCAGCCTTTAGAGGAAGAGCTGGAGGGGGAAAGGAACTGGCAGTCAGAGGAGAGGAAAAGCAGACAAGGAGGAAAGCCTCTGGGAATCTACACCTATTGCCAAAAGCCCATCCCATTGTTCTGGGGACTCTCATAATCCGCATTACTTAAAAAAGAGGGTTTAATTATTTCTACATTTTGGTATTTCTATTAAACACACACTGAAACACGAAACGTCAAGCTAATAGAACACATGTGGACAGAGGAAGAGAGTCACTTGATTGCTTCCATGGACAAGTCTGCCAGAAAAACCAGACTAAATCCAGCATGGCCACCCAGACAAGAGAGTCAAAAGGGCAAAGGCAAGGAGGATGAGAGAGCCGCTGGTGATATACCGTAGATGCCCTGAGGTTAAAGGCTCCTGGGAAGGCTGAAGTCTGGGAGATGGGCAGAAAAAGGATTGCATACTTGAGACTCCTTAGCAAGCGGAAGGTGCTCTGCATCGTAAGTTACGTATGATCTTAAGACAAGATGTAGAAGACAGACATCGCTGGGTGGGCCTTGGTGAAAAGGCATATTCCCCGCCAGATGCTATTGGCCATCGGGATCGGGGTAGATGTTACAATGCAGCACAGATGTGAACCGCTTTCAAAGCAAAAGGCCCTACACTGGAAGAGCGGTGTCTGAGCATAAGCAAAGGGCCTCCCGACCAGCAATCTGAACCAGATCGCCATGTGTCTGAGAGAGAAAGTGTCTGCAGTTCCTGGGATGTGGAGAATTTCTCTTTCTCACAATGATGAAGTCAAGGGCCTGTTATCATCAAACATCTCCACGTCTGCAAGTTTCTGGGCCACATCTGTCCATGCCAACAGCGTCCGATAAGGAAAGAGCAATTTAGCACAATGACAAGGGAGCCAAAACTCAATGAAATTTAAGATAAACACACACAAGGATGTCAGATAAGCATGTTCGCCAGATAGTCAGCTTAACTCACAAACTTTCCTAAAATAAAAAAGTTTATATTCTGCCCAGTCTTAGGAAATTGCAAGAATTAGATGGTTCCCATTAACCAACTGCAGCACAGCTGAAACATTCAGACAAAAGCTGGATCCCTACCTGGCCATCTTGCCCAACGTGAACCTGATGTATCTGCAAGTTACCCTGTAAAATAAAGAAATGTGTTTGTTTATTTAACGGAAGTTTTTCACCCACAGGAAATGTTCTGCTCCTATAATGAAAATTATCCCTTTGCAATGTTAGTTAGAGCTGTGCTAGTACATTCAATACAATCCTCCAATTCTCACTGAGAGGCATTTTTTTCTCCTCCTGTGACAAGATCTTTAGCAAGGAGGAAAAGTGTAATGCCTCTGACATTAAAGGGCTCTTCGAGTAAAATTTTAAAACTTGCTAATCAATAAACAGGATATGCTTTTCATATGTTAGCAAAGTATCTGATCTGCAAATGTGTAAACATTCCTGAATTTAAAATATCTCTTGGCCTAAAATTAGCAGAGCAACAGGGTATCATTTTGGACACTCCAGAATCCAACTTTCTCAATGGGTACAGTATCTGCAAACATTAGGGCTGGTGTTTCCATTGACAGCCTTTTCTTTTATCAAAATTCAGACTCGGAGGCAAACAAAAACTCCATTAAGGAATTACAAAGATATCAGCTTCAAAAGATTTTGATTGTTGTGGCCAGTCTTGGAGAAGTTTCTGAGTCTAGAACTATCAAGAAAGCAGGAAAGAATCCATTTTGTTTGTAACTAGTATCCCCTTAGAAATCTCTCTGAAACCTGAGGAGTAGAAACATTATTTTCACATACAGTACCTTCACACAAAAGAGGCAAAATGAAGTTATAGGGGGGGATCTAATTTTTATCTTTTCTATAATCTTTAGGCTGTCAACAACTTCTCTGGCTCCATCCAAAAGCGTGTGAATTGGAATAAACTCCTATCCAGATGTTATCTATCTAACTGGATAAAAGATGGACCTGATCCTGCTTCCCTTCACATCCAAGGTTACTCCCTCTGAAGTCATATGGGTGTGCAAATATCGCTGTTTCTTCCTGTAATTTGTTAACTTCACAAGAGACCAAGGCTGTCCCACATTTCCTTGACACCACAAGGTTCTCATATCATTAGCTTGTCCGCAACTTCAGACTGATTTTGAAACTGTACGGTGTGGGTGCCTGTTCTGACACTTCTTATTCTCTTGTTTTATCTACGTGAAACTGAAGACAGACGAGCTTCCAAACGGAAGTAATAAATTTAAGCAGGAAAGCATGCTCCTGCTACACATTATAAAATGCACACAGCTCGGAAGACAAGTGTGGATTTGCATTGGACAGGATATCCCACCATCCCTACTCTAATTTAAAATTAGCTAGGAACTACAGGTGAACCCCAGCACATTTTCTTCTCCATATGTGGCCCAAGTGGCGAACAGAAGGGCACTGCTGTTCCTCCCAGCATTACATGTTTAACTGAATGCTTTTTGCTTTTGCCAGCCGCATGGAGGACAAAGGACTCTAGATTGTGTTTTGTCCCTCCGGACAGTCCGTTGCAGGCTCACCTCGCTGTCTTGAGTGATCTGGACCTGCTCTCCTTGTGGCACCTGTGCTATGTGGAGATGACCCTGTGGGATCCATGAATTTTAAAAAAAGGGGGAAAAAACACAAGAAGCATTAGTCAAAACCAGAGGACTATTGTCAACTTAAAACAGTACAGTTCAGCAGTGGGAGAAGCAGGCACAAAGGAGTCTCTTGCTGCACCTTGACGTAATTTCTTTCTAAAAGAGAAGGAATGCTGATTTCAGGGAGGTGCACAACTAACTTTCCAAGGTTGTTTACTTTTTATGTTTTGTTGTTTTTTGTTTTTTCCTGTTCTCAGTATCCAGGGATTTTCTAACTCTGGTGGTAACAGGAAGAGTATAATTAACATGTGTGTAGAGAGCTACAGTTGTTGTCCTCTTGGTGCACAGCCTGGAAAATATCCACTGGGGCATAGCTCATTTGCAAAGCTGGATCCTTCCCCAGGATCAAGCTCCCTCCAGATCCATCTCAGGATATGTCTACAGGACAAATGTCCTCTTTTATATCCATCCGGTAACAACCAGAGCGTAAGAATAAAAGGTGGATCCCCGTCCTTCTGCTGATCTGATAATGCTGGAACAAATCATGTTTCGCCTCCTCCCAGCTGGCCACAACACAGAGATAGTTTTTTTTGTCTATCAGCTGCCCCAACATTCCTTCCCTCACACAAGATGGCCTGAATACTGTGGATAACATCTGGCTCCAAGTTTTTGCTATATGTTTACCATTGTTGTTCATTTGTTCAGTCGCTTCCAACTCTTCGTGACTTCATGGACCAGCCCACGGCAGAGCTTCCTGTCGGTCATATGTTTACCATGCTTTATATTATTATAACAATGTGGTAAAAAAAAGCCATAGGTATTTGTCAAAAAAACGTCACAAAGGAATAAAGGCAGCCTCATGGATAGGTCGCAGAGCAAAATTTAACTGGAAAACTTACATTTGCTGTTGCTATATTCACTTACCTTACTGTGCTCTCCTTATGTAATAGACCACCACATATTTGCAATATTCCTGGCAGTTTTCAATACACTTTAAAACCAACCAAAATATCGTTCCAATGAAATGTACAGTCCCACCAGATGGAATTTAGCTTCCCCCTTCCAGCAACAGTCGTAAACGTTCTGTGAACAGTTCCATCTTGACTACTTTAGCAAATGTCAGGAGAGAAAGTGCCATAGAGATCTTGAGGGCAAAGAGACTGTTCCAGAGGGATGGGTCCATAACTGGATAATATTGGCTCCTGCCTCCCTGAATGTCATGAACAGTAGGTGAGAACCCTGAGCACCCCTTAAGATGCACAAATCAGATGAATAGGTTCTACTAGAGGCAAACAGTCCTGGGGTAAGTGATTTGGGCACCAAGCCATGTAGAACTCAGTACCAGTCAAAACCACCATTTTGGCTTGTACGTGGAACTCTATTGGCAAGCAATGCAGCACTGCACTGGGATTGCGTGAATCTGAAAGTTGCCAGCCACTAAAAGGTGAGCTTCTGGACTGCAGGTTTTAGGCAGTCTTCAAGGGCAGCCCCCATGTAGGTTCCGAAAGGTGACAAGGGCATGAATTACTGTAGCCAGAGCCTCTCACAGCTGGCCCAGAATACAGCAGCTTGGACATTGGCTGCTGCCTGCCTTCTGAGCCCTGTTCTCATTCTCACGCCCAACGCCTTATGTGACTCGGGGGGCAAGTTATCTGCAGGAGCAGCAGGGTTGCAGTGGGGCACTTTTGGCCAGTCCTGCCACAGACAGGTTTACCCTCCACAGTCAAGTCTGCTTTTTTCATGGCAGGGGCTATTTTGAAAAACAAGATGCCACTGAAGTTAGGGCTTGCTCCCCTCTTGTTTCAGATATAGTTTAGGACTGAGCTCAGAACAGTCCTTTTTCCTCAGATCCTTTTCAGGGTTTTACACCGCTGGCTGTGCAGGGTTGATATTTTTGTGTTATACAGTACATTTATATTTCTGAAAGCTGCTCAAAGCCATTCGGGAGAGGGCAATAGATCCTTCTGCAAAATAAGCACACACTTCCACTTGGGTGGAGAAAGCAATTCCCCAAGAAAAGATAAGCTTTTCCTTGGTATGGAATGGCACTCGGCTTTCAGCTGCTCCCCAGGGAAGTTGTGCCAACCGACAAAAGCAGAGAATCTAGCCTGAAGGGTTTAATAAAAGGGGCAGCTATAGATCACCAAGCGGTACAACTGCTGCCTGATTGAAAAAGGAAGAAAACTGATCAAGGGAAATGGTGGGGGGGATTGCACACAGGCTCTGATGGGCCCTTAACTAGAGAGCTTTACCTGCTGGCAAACGGGCTGCTACTTGGCTTCTTAAAATTCTTTTGGGTTCGTTTTCATGCTCCTGGGTATGAGCCCAAGATTAAATTTATCCCCGAGGAAGTCTGTCAAAGACCTTCCTTATATTATAAAGCACCAAAAATTGCACATGAATTTCAAAGCAACACTGATCCTCCTATTTTAAATAGCTTCATTTCCTTTGGAAGGAAACTCTCTATTTATAGTGGGGAAGCAGCAGGACCAAGTATCAAAATGACAATAGAGGCTGTATATAAAATAAGACCACAGAGCCAATCCTGGCTGAACTTATAAGCAAGCGCCTTCCCTTCTGAACACCAAATCCTCATCAGCTTCTAGAGGAAAGTTGGCAAAAGGTTCTGCTTTTGTTAAAAAAAAAAAATCATAAAAATGCTGTTTGCAAATTAAGGAAATACTTCAAGCACAGCAAGAAAATGCAAGTTCTCCCACCTATATGTCCCTTCGAATCCCATAAATACATAGTACATTCCCCATGCACAAGCTGAACTACCTGCAATTTAAAAAATGAAATATTAAGTGGGAGAATCTAACCAAACACAAAATTGTCCTAAATATTCATTGTTGTGGAACAACAGTGGAAAAGAGCCATCACTGTTTGTTCATCTTCTGGACTTCCCAGATGCATCTAGTGACTAGCTACTCGTTGGCTTGCCAGCTTCCCTCATCACTACGGGACACAGAATGCCAAAACAGACAGGCCTTTGGCTTCACTTTCTGTTCCATTAATGTTCTTAGATCCTTCACGGCATTTCCTTTTATCTCTCCACCAAGGAAGCACTGGAAAGACTTCTCTGACAAGATACAGAACGAGACTAATCAAGAAGGCATTTTACACAGACTTTATAGGGGGGAACAGATTAAAAATAGGTCCTGCACGGTGACAAAAAGCCTAGTTTGAGTTTGTTAGTCATCTCAAGTGCTTGTCTGAGCAGAAAGAAAAGGTGTATGTCAAATAACTACCAGAATTAATTCTGCATACATACAAGAAGGGATGGGGCTGAATTATACTGGATGAATTTTAATACGAACTAACCTTGTTTGCATTTCCAGAACTAATATATAAACTCAAATGCAACTGATCCTGAGCTTTTTGGTTATGGAACCGAATCCAAGCTTTTCCATGGCCTACCAATGCAACCCTTCAAGAAACATAAAAGCTTAAGTAACAGCAGAAGTGCCACACTTAAGATTTAAACTTCCTGCCTTCTGTAGCTTTTGGGGTCAAAGTGTTAACATTATTTAAACTTTTTGAAGAAAAGAATTTAATGTCAGTGTTTATAAACCCTGCTTATAAATACAAATTTAAATGTATACACATGTAAGGAATTCAGCTAACAGATGTCGAAAAATACTTTGGAAAGCACTTTGGAAAAAATGAGGGAAAACGGATTGCTAGTACGGGGAGAAGGGGCCGGTGTATGATCCATCAAGACTGCACCCTGCACAGGATGGAACAATGGGAAGCAACCATCTGCGTGCAAGTTCATTCGTGGGTATGCAATGGCTACAGATACTAATATCAACGATACTTTTGCACGCATATACACATCCAGGACCACACCAGAAAACTGATTTTCCAAAACACATACACACGTGCCTTAATTACTCAGGAAGTCTTAGGAAATCCTATTTTTGGAACAAAGGAAAAACTGAACCTAAACTGCACACACCTAATGCAGTTGCAGACAACATAAGAGACAGTAAAGAATGAATACTTACTACTTGAACCTGGCCATCTTCTCCTATCTGGTGGATCTGGACTTGCTGGGCATTGGCCAAAGCATAATGAAGAGCCTGTGGCTGGTTGGCCTGAATTTCGTTTGGTGCCGACACTGTGCTTTGGGTGCTCTCTATAAAACAAACAGAAGCTCATGTTATTTACGGCAAAGCTCTCCACCTCTGATAATACAGAACATTTGGATTATATTCCTACGACTTAGGGCATTCTGGGAACAGAAGTCTCTACAGATCTAGAGAACACTGGGCTGGAGATGGCTAAAAAGGGAAGGGACGTAAGTCATGCCACAACTGCTGCTATAAAAAAGAAGTGATCCGTCATTTATCACAAAAGCTAAAATGTAACTAAAATGGGAACATTTCTTAGTTTATTTAATATCCAACTATAGTTTGCATTATTACTGAACTCCAGCAATAGCACCAGCGACAGACATCCTTTCAGGAGAAAGAAGGACACGGGCTTTGTGTGTGTATGAGAGAGAGATGCACACATACCTCACAGCCCAGTTGCAGAAGATGAAACTTTTCCCCAACTCTGTTTTACTAACCTATAAATGGTTCCAGATTAATTAGCAAAATTTCCAGCTGGAAAAGCAAGGTTTCTCCCCCACTGCCCTAACCTTTTCAGTTCACTGATTACCTTGAATCCATCTAGTTGGGACTTCATTTTTCCAGTGTGCTGTTGAAATGTGTTCTAGAAATTAACAGCTGGTTAATCTGGAGGTCCAGATCTATAATTCTGAATATTCTTACTTCTGTCCCCTCGTTCTGCAACCAAGGGCCAGACTCACAACAGAATTGAATTGAAGGCATCAAGAAAGTGTCTCGTTCTCCAAAGAACTGTCATTTTTGAAAAACCCAATTATTTTAACATCTAATTCCTTAATTAGATAAGGAAAAGAGGAAAGAGAAGGCAAGCGTGAGATACATTCGTCTACTGTAACACATAATTCTCATTTCCTTTCAGAAGTGTCTCTAGTTCTCCTAGATTTTCAAAGCCTTGATACTCCATGTAAGAATAAGCTTTGAGAGTTCAGCCACACATGTCCAGGTCTAATTTTTACTGTCTTAAAAAACATTCTCTGACCACTGAAAATCACCATAAGGAGAAGCAGTTCCTGGAACTTTGCCTGCATAGCTTTGTCATGGTGTGTGCACATTTGTACAAATACGCCAGGGAAGGACAGGGCCGCGAGGTGATGGATGCTGTAGAACTGACCCACTGTTAGATGGCTGCTGCGTGTCATGTTGCTGAAGTCAACATATGAATGAGTTTGAATGATGGGCGTGGTATTTGGGGGCTGAACAGATCACATGAGGAAAGAGATACAAGCACCAGCAAGCACTGCTTAGAGGCAATGCAAAGCTTTCCTCAGACGATTATACTTCTGTCATACAGTTTTATCGACACTGCCAATTTTCCGCTTGCTAATGGCTTTGTTCTTATCTTGATGCTTGTGGACAAGACAGGGTGGTTACGAATCAAAACAAGAACGAACAGTTGCTTTAAATATCAGGCAAACCTCACTCTCCCTGTGCTCACACTACATAAGCTCACAATACCAACCAATTTTCAATGAGAACAATATTCCCAAGGGTACCTACTGACCGGAACGGTCCCATTGCTGTATGGATGCTCTTGAGTAACAAGAGCTCCAGCATAATAAAGCAACACTGAAAGTTGTTTGTAATGGACAACACAGACAGACTCGTGTTTGTCACTGACCAGCTGCTTCCCTACAGATGTTAGAAAGCTATTTTTACATCCGCCAAGTTAACTGAGGGGCTGCTGAATACCACAAACTTAGCACTCACACACAAGTCATGCATCCAACAATGACATTTCTTGAGAAGCAAGTTGGCTTATAAACAGAATTTTAGCATCTGGCCGCAGTGCCATGACCTCAGATAGGAGGGGGAAGAAAAGGATTTAGTAGGATCTAAACCCAAAATCACCATTCATCATTCAGAAATAACTGCCAGGTACAACATCACCTTAAAAAAAATAAGAGCTGTTCATCCATTATTTCAATATAAATAGAAGATAACGGCAAGAGGGGATACACCCAGAGATGTAGACTGCCAACAATCTAACCTCCCCGTTTGTTTTTTTTTAACAATGCTGGGATGTTAGAGAATTTATGACTCATACGAGGACCATGAAGTTGAGCATTGGCTAAAACAGCTATTCTGCAGAAAATCCAGGTTTAATCAGGCCAATGTCCAAAAGTGCATGTGGTGGTGCACGTAATATGTTTCATTATTCACAGCATCTTTCCTTCTGGGTAGGTGCTGGATATCCGGAATAATCAAACAACTGCTCAGTGAACCGTGGTTCTAAAATGAGAGAATAATGAAGTGGAGAAAGAAAACAAAATAGATTTCTTCAAAATATTCTCATTTCAATGCGAGCTTCTAAAAATCAAGTGAGAGTATAGAGACGATGTCCTCCTCCTCCTCCTCCTCCTCCTCCTCCTCCTCCTCCTCCTCCTCTCAGGCAAAAGTCCATGACTGCATCCAAAACTGGGTGTTTTTAATTTTTGGAGAATGAAAATAAAACCATCCTTCGCTCAACAGGCAAAATCTCTTGCTGTTGTCCTGTCACTTTTTCCATTATCACATTTCCTCATTGCTTCTTAAAACAATCTACGCTTAATCCTTCTACGATCGGCTTAGGGGCCGCAAGAACCCTGTAACGTCTAGAGGGTCAGAAGTTGCTTTCCTGGAGCCATCTGAAACTAGTTAGGGATCAAAGCAGCCTTCCAGCAAGGGAGGAAAGTTAGCTTCTTGATTCTAGGGCTGCTTCGTGCACAGCAAAATTATTTGTCTCTGGCAGCACTTCCAAAGTTTTGAAGGATGGATTTAACAGAGAAGCTACCCCTGAAATGTGGTACATCTCCTGTCCATGTGCCTCCACCCCACATTTTCCTTCCTTGCAACCCTGCCACTCAGCACACTTGCTTGGCCAGGAGTGGCGGCTCAGCTATACGCCTGCTTGAATGGGCTGTGGTGTTTCTCATCTTAACGAGCGTAACGATTCTCTGGCTTTCTCCAGGGGGGAAGACAGTCTTCCATAGCCTGCCTCAAACAAAATCTCACGCAGGGGCAGACTTAAAGAGGCCGGTTTTGTATCGTTATCTTCTTCTTTCCGTGTGTCTGTTCGATTTTTATTGGAGGCAGCAGGGTTGGCAGGCTGAAGAAGTGGATGGAAACAGGGAGGGCAACCGGCTCAGGCACTGGCTTTCTGAGAAGTTTGGAATGTTTAAAATAACACAGGAAAAAGAGAGAAAAGGCAGCAGAGTCAACCATCTGAGCCCGGTTTCCAACTCCTCGAAAGGGGGTCTGGGAAACCAGTTCCAGGCACCCAATGCCAGCTCCTTGCCACCCTCATCTGGAAAACCATGAAAGCAAAACCCACGCAGAGGCAGAAGCCTGCAGCAGGGTAGTCGGTGCCCTCAGGCGCAAAGGGTAGCCTTTTTAGAACTAGCAAGGAGGCCAAAAGAAATGTGGGGGAGCTTTCATTCGTTACGGCAAGGAACTAGTACATTTTGCGACAACTGTAAACTCACTTAGCCAACCGAACACAGAGCAACCTTACTTAGTATCTTGGGACTGTGTGAGAAGGAGAGGGGATGAAGCTGTAAGGTAGGCAGGCAGACAAAATTGTGCTTTTCTTTTTACATTGTGCTTTCTGCCTGGAGCTTGACACCTTTTATATTCATTCTTGCCCAGGGGTGTCCACAAGCTGTGGTCCAAAAAGGCAAGTTGGCGGCCATGACAGTGCAATCCAAGCTTTGCGCATTTTTATGTGCGTTGCCACCTTACCTTTTTGACCATGCCTGGCAGACAACCCTGCCCTTGTCCATTTCAGTCTGGCAGATGGTAGTTCTCACCTGGGATATACCTGGTCTCAAAGGGGTTCGGGATAGAAATGCAGAAGCTTTCAAGCTGCACCAGGCACCCTTTCAGTTAAGCTGCCACCTCGAGGGTATAAAGACCACGACTGCTTTAAAGCTGATGAGAAAGAACTCTTGAAGCGTGGCATCTTAATTAAACCCAATAAAGTTAACTGGGACATGGATCCCTTTGGAAGAAAATCCGACTGACTTTGGGACTCAGAACCTAGGTGTCCGATCAGCTATCATCCATTTCCAAATGTAGGCACAAACGCACTCTCTCGTGTTTCCTGTCAGCTCATCAAGAGGATCAGACTGTTCCAAGGGCAAAGTCCTACTGGGGGAGCAAGTGAAGTCCCCTTTAGACAACAGGAGAATGAAAGGTCATGAATATCTTGGCAAGGGACCCATTTGGCTGAGCCCCAGCCCACTATCCCTCCACATCAAAGAAACGTGTGGGGATAACTATTTTCCTTTATTGCTTATATTTACGCATTTTATTTGCTCTGTGGACTGGACCACTACCAGTTCTTTTGTTCTTCTGCAGGCTCATTTCCAAGGCTGAGTGAGATTTCCAAAATATTTCTGATTAAACCATTCTTACTCCCTGTCCAAACTGGTCACAACAAGTCAGCATGTTCAGTCTAGTGGCTGGAAGATAAATGCTTGAAGATTGCAAAACAAAGGGACAGAGGAAACAATGGCCACCTTACCAGCTAACTAAGGGCAGGCAAATTGGGGTCTGATGTGGACTAAATCAGAGGGCAAGCCTTGGACCCACAGAACAGCCTTCCTGTTAGCACGGTCACTGGCCTGTTGGATCCAAGGTCCTCTGCACTGACTACTGGGTCTCTCCAAGGTATCACGTATGGCTAAGATCCTCCAGCTTCAGGCCCTCTTTGAAATCTGCCCCATACCTTTCACTGAGAAACCTAATTAGGAAGAAGAGAAAGCAGGGGATGTTTGATTTCACTGCTATTAAAAAAGTGAAAATCACAGATACTGACCAGTAAAACCGATCTACTCTTTAATTCACTTCAGTTCAGAAGGAATGGCATTAAAGAGATTTGAGAAGAAAACTCCCCACCGTGAATACGGCTGATTAAAATGCAGTGCTAATTACTACCGTTTGGGTAAATGGTGGCTATCAGGTTAGGCATGCAACATTTTCCAGGGGAAGCAGTCTGGGTGATTCCTTGCCTCCAATACAATGGTTTGGGTTAACCTAACATCATCCCCCAAACCTTCATGTGGCGAGTGAACTTACTTCTTCATTTGGCTCCTTTCCAAACCCCCGTTTTTAATACACAACATACAAAGGTCCACAGTCCAGCTTCTAATACTCTGCCACTTATGACTCCTTCCTAAATCTAATTCTTCTTTCTCCTCGGAAAAGGAGGGCTGCTAACTAGAATTCTGGAAATGTGGATATTTCTTAGGTTGGAAACATTTATTACTGAATGACATTAAGCATGTCCTAAAAAACTGGTTTGATGTGCAGTGTAACAGCTTTCCTTTTTTGGGGGACTTTGATTCAGTTCCTTTTATGGGCTAAATTCTTTCTAGAAACTGTTCCATTCAATAACTGCAAAAGAGATTATGATATTTTAAAGATTAGCAGATTTAGTACGACTGAAGCTTTCAAAGGATAGGTGTATTCGTAGATGTGCTAGTACATTTTTAGCAATAATGTTTTGCATTTACTCTCATGTATACAACACACACACACACACACGCATGGACCGCTCCCAAATTTAAAATTAAAATAGTAAAAGTGATGTCTGATATCTGAACAGACACGTTGATTTTGATTCTGTTGCTTTCCAGAAGTAACTTTTTAAAGACGGTTTTATACTTTTCTCCAAGAAAAGAAAAGTGGTCTGGAGAAGCAAGATCCAGAAAAGAACCACTATGGACCAAACCCAGGGGGTACGGAGTAGCACCCCTCATTTCTGTTTTGGTTCAATGGAGAGCAAGAAGCTATTTTAACATTCGCTATTATCTGCCCATTCACTGCTTTAAGTTTTCGTTTGAAAGAAAAGAAATATGACTATTTAAATATATGCATTCAAACAAAAAGGCCTACTAAGTTTGGTTCATTTTGATGGGAAAGGGTGTGTGTTACCTGAACCACTATATGAGGACGAAGGGGTCCGTCGCGAAAAGCTTTTTACAGCTAGACTTTGGCCTCGCTGTTTTCGCCGCCAGGCTGTTCGGCATTTGGAGTCTATACTCTGTTTAATTCGATACCAATCGGACTCTGTGATTCCAAACTTATAGAAAAGATGACCTGCAAGGCAAAGAAAGCACACCATGTACAATCCATGTTTGATGCAAGACCTTGGCCACTGGCAAGCTTTAAATAATGAAGTCTTCATCAAGCAACGTATGGGCCATCTAATCCAGCTTCTAGGACCTTCTGGATTCCGGTATCTTCCTTGGAATTCTGGAAGTGGTAGTCCCAACTCAGCTGGACAGCACTAGGTTGGGGAATGCTATCCATTTCACACCTAGGCAAGATAGAATTACATAACTAGGACTATAAAATGTGTGGAAGGGAACTTGCAATTTCACCAAAGTTGAACTCATAAATAGGTTCATACATTCACACATAATTCTCAAAGAATTATGGGGAATACAGTTGGATGAGGGCACTGAGCATTCTTGGATACAAATTCCTAGTAGCTTTTCCAGAGCTACTTTCTCTGGGAGAAGGAATAAATCTTAAAACTTATTTAGGCCTGAAGCACGTGGGAGTTTCACATCCAACTTCCCTCAAAAGCAAAATGCCTTCAACGTGTATCAAGCCTGTCTGAACTGAATGTACAGTCCCTTCTTCAAAACCTCCAGGGAAGGACATTTCACAACTACTCTGGGCAAATTGATAGATCTCTGACAGAACATTTGTCTTGCATATGTAATGTCCCAGGCACATGTCCAATAAAAGGAAACTGCGAAGGGTAGATGCACCTCTGAACACAAGCTAGATAGGTCAACTGACTGACTCCGAGGCCCCCTCTTCCAGCCTTATCAGCTCTACATCTGAACACTGATCTGCACAAAATACTCCAGCATTTAAAAGCGTTCCATGACATCCAGCCTGGTGGATGCTTAGTAGTTGCTACACGTGGGCTGTATTACATGGCTCCACAGGGTAGCAATCCTCACACAGCCAACGGCATGTGTAGAACATGCAGGAAAGGATTTTCTCTGTGCTCTTGCAAACTCATCACCCACTTCAGACTGAAAGATATTCCCCTCAGTGGCCACTGCCAACGTGGAGATACTACAGGAGAGGGTTCTTGTTTTCTGAACTTTTGGAGGTGGGCCTTCCTCTTTTCCTCTATTCCACTGCCACCCTTTAGCTCACAATCCTTAGTAACTGAGCAGCAGAAGGGTTCCACAGGAAACTGCCCAGCACTTGCATGTCCTGCAGTTTGCAGCAAGGTCCAATAGAGTTGATAATGGTTTAAAAGGCAGCAATCGAAGCAGACGTGCAGGATGGCATTTCAAATGTTCTGCAGATAATGGGAAGGATTACTTTCTACGCTTAAATCTATATTGCTCAGAGATACTAGGCTGGATGGATAAAGAATCAGACCTGAGAGAAAACCATTCCTTATATAGCATTTCATTAGCCTTGTCTTAGGACAGAAACAGGTGGCAGGTTCAGGTCTCCAGCCCATGGCAGTCTGCTGCCCACCTGTGCACAGTGTGCAATAATCATTTGCATTGCACAGAAGCATTTTCTATCAATGTTATCCTGTTTCTTCACATTCAGCCTCTTCCTGGAAGCAGCAGCAGTAGCAATCAGAAACCAGAGTAGTTAACAATCTAAACCAGAGAAAAAAGGATAATGCTTCTTAGGCTTGTTCTTTGCCTTTAGGCATTTCTGGTCCGAAATGCTCTGCGTTACCTTTGTACTGAAAAGCCCATCTCAAAATTCCTATAAATATGTGTATATGCATAAGTTTGCACGCAAGCTTCTCTCGTGGGATTCCAGTAGCTTTCTAGGGTGAGTGAAAGATCAAGCACAGGAATCAAGTAAAAGAAGGCACAGCAACAAAAATACTCTTAACTGTTCATTAAACCAGCATGTGTAAGTTGGAAAGAACCAATCTGAGCTTCTGGGAAGCTTCTGAATTGAATTTTCTCCTGCCACTGGGAAACCTTAATCAACAGGTTGCTAGTAAGGATCCCGAAGGCCTCCTCTAACTGTAAAAAAAAAAGTTCTAGAAGTAATCTCAAAACCCATCATATTAACCTGATAATTATTGCCCTTATCCAGAGTAGGATGGAAATTCTCCAGAACTGTTTAAAGCAAGGAGCACAACTTTCACTGGGCCAAAGGCTGCCCCAGCTTTTGGACAGCAGGTTGGGGACAGAATCACAAAAAAGGGGCAGGCCTGGGTGGGAGACAGAAAGTATCTATTAACTTTTATTACTTTTAATTATTTGTGTTAGATTTCAGTGCACAATGATCCCACACCCTCCTCTAGGTTGAGAAGTCAAACAGGTGGAGAGAGAGAAGGAAAGTGAGAAAGCAAGCAAGTCCCATCAACACACACACATATTTTCCCACAAAGCTGTATATACAAAGAAGACAGCAGGATGAGGCAGCCATGCAGGAGTTTAATGCGTGAACTCTAGAAGGATATCGGGAACTATGCCTGACCTCCAGATGGGATGCTTAGCCCATAAGCTGCAGGTTGCACATTTGTAACCTAAAGGAAAATTTGTGCAATCATTTGGCATATACAAGTTCATTTTTCCATATTGAAATATGGTAAGAAATCATAATAGCACAATCATAAACATGCCCACAGACAGTAATGTTCACTGAATTCAGTGGGACTTACGTTCACATCCTTGCATGTATTCATCAACTTGACTCCACCAGATCAGACCATCTTCATTCATTATATCCTACTCTTTCTCTTAGTTTCACAGATGCACATCTTTTTTTTTCACTTCATTCATTAATTCATACTTTTAACATTTACACCTTTTATACTGCAAATCACAATCTTCCATATGCCACAGTCATCACAACTTAGGCCCACAGATATTGACCACTGCCACTCATCGTGACTTGGTCAACCAAGGCTTTTACATTATGTTTTTAATAAGGGAGAAAAGGTGTAGACTAGGTTACCAGATGTAATAATACATTATATCTTCTATAATATGTTAAATTTTTGAAATATGGCCTACGACAATTTTCCCTACCTAATGTATTTTTATTATTTCTTATCATATTATTAATTATCCTACTTCGGACACATTATGCAAAGACCCAGATCCCTTGAGAAATCCTTAGTGCCAGGAAACATGGAAGGAAAGATAAAAAGAGGACAACCAGTAGCAATGTGGATGGACTCAGTTACCAGGGCAATGGGTACATGGTTGGAAGACCTGAGGACCAGCTTAGGGCAGATCGTCATGGATAAAATCTATCTATGTCATTGCTAAGAGTCAACACGGACTTGATGGCACATAATCAATCAGTTGATATATTTTTATTTTATGTATGTGTACAAAAATATGATACATTTAAATCTGTTGCTAAAATATACATTATTTTATCATAGAACATCAGAAAATTCAGGAATATGCAAATTTAAAGGATAACTGTATTAGATAATGGATTGAAATTGCAGCATTTGCTGAAAGTATATTAAAATGCTAATTTCTTTCCTATCTCTATTGTGAATCTTGACATTAGTTTTAATTGCAAACTTCATTCTTCAATGAAAAAACTAAGTCGCTAACCTATTTCTTTTACAGGGAACAACCGACAGCTAGAAACTGGAGTCTGATGTTTTAGTCACCTGTAAGAAAATATGACTTTAGCGCTGATCTTGAGAATGTGGGGTCGGCAACCGACATGCTGTCTTTCTTGTGGCCTTCTAGCCCGCACAAACAAACTCATGAAAAAAAGGATTCCATCTTTGTTTTCCTAAGGGTGACTGAGCTTCAACACTTCAAAATTTGTACACGGAAAGAACTGACAAGATTGGAGGCACTGGCCCTAAAGTGTGTTTGTGTGCGTATGTGTGTGTGCGTGTTCTGTCTCTCCCCACGTAAAGATGTGTGGGGGTGTGTGTACGCTTTCCCAAGACATCCTCTCACATAAGCTCTCTTCCACAGTGTCACAGAAATCCAGCTCAGTGGCAAACACCACCTCATGTGCCACCAAGAGAAACAAGCAATGGAATCAACAATAGGAGTTTCTCTCCTTCCAAAGGAGCTTATGGGTATGGAAAGTCCTGTCCTGACAAAATCCCCACGGGTTTCCCTCTGTGCCAGAAGCTCCCATTCTCGATGGCTCGACCCTTTTAGAACGCCAAAGCTGTAAAAAAGGCAGAGAGATACTTTGTGCCCAGAAAGGAGGGCAGTGCAGCTTATTGGAAGCAAATGTATGAGCATGCATAAACTCATCAGTTTCCTTGAATCAAGGGATGCTTTTTCCAGATGAGCTATATCTTAACTCTCACATGAGGCCACAGCTTACCTTCAGCAGCGCGACTGTTTTTCCTCTCCCAGTGGCCATGGGGATCAAGTCATTCCAGGGATGCCTTCTGATTTTTGTATGGTCTTATATAGTTTTTATTGTGTTAAATCGTTGTATGGTTTTGCTCTTTTCATACTGGTTTCAACTGTTTGTGAGCCGCCAAGAGTCATGTACTGAGATGGGCGGTTACATACATCCAGTGAGTAAATAGATAAATTTATGGAACAGCTTTTCAAAAGAAGCTCGCGAAATGCAAAACAAAAAAAGAGTGAGGGAGGGAGGGAGGCGTGCCAAGCAAATGTCTTAGGCGAAGGGGGACTGCAGTCTTGAGATCCTGCGACCTAGAAAAGAGGTTCAGAAGTTTATCTGGGGACCTGGATTGATATATGCTGGTCACTGGAAGACTGTATTTTGCCAAGAGAGCTGCAAGAAGACATTTCTGAAAAAAAGTTGAGATACAGAACCCAGGGAAGTGGTGGTGGTCAGCCCAAATCTTTATTTGCGCATGCATCTGGCTCGGTCCCCAGGAGGGTCTGTTGCTCAAAAAGGGAGTGAGAAGGGGTAACATTTTTTTTCTCCCTATGTGACACCACCAAAATTCAAGGTCTTTCAATGAAATCCCTCAGCTGGACATTTAAGGCAGACAAAAGAACTGATGGCAACTGAGAAGGAGAGGAGCATTCTGTGATTATTAGAGAATCTTCTTTAAAGCTAACTGAGGCAAAAGATTGAAAACTAAATGCTATAGAACAGGTATTACATTCTTGGCCCTTCCAGGAATGACGCTACTTCTTGCAAGCGTATTCCGTGCAGTTTCGCAGAACTGTCTTTCATTTGACTGGCAGGCCCTCTTGGAAGAGCTAACCAGGAAGCTTTAGCATTTTAAAGTAATAGAGCGCCTACCAGGGTGATGCCCAAGGACGGCGCAAAGCACTTATCACTGGAAACTGCTTCTTTGATTTCAGGTTTATCAAATTATGACAGCAAACGAAGAGGAAAAGAGGAAAAGCAAGCCATGCCAGAGTATGGGGTGAGGAGCCAGAGAGCACTTAACCATGCAGGGCGACCCTGAGCCTGTTTACCCACAAGCAAAGCTCACTGGATTCAGCAGGGTCCTTGCCTGCAGAAGTCACCCGGCTGTCTTCGTCCTCACCTTAAAGTGTGTTATTGGCTGTCTGCGTAGGGCAAGACTGAACAGATCAACGGAGAGCGGTTGGAAACCAAAGGCAGAATGCGGCAGTTCCGGTACAAAAGAGAAAGTGTCTGCGGAGAAGTACAGCAATATTGCAGCAACAAGGCTTTACTCCTTCAGGGCAAGTGGCCAATGAATGAACTTAATGCTTCACTTCTAGAGTTCTAAACCAGCCAACTTCAGCCGTTTTTCACTTCTGGACACAACATAGATGCGACTCCCAAAACATTTCGGCTGCTTTATGCTTTGTTCTGAAAGGGTTGTTATCAGTCACCGATTTCAGATCGATAGGGGCCCACAGATTTTTACTGGCTTAATGACCAAAGAAAACCTCATTGTGACCCAGACACCAAGGGACAAGCCTTGTGTGCAGCTCTGAAATGCAGTGTGAAGGCAGCACAAATCCTGTCCCTATGCCCTCGTCCAACACATCAGAAGAGAGATTGTGTGTTAGAACTGCACTGTAGGAAAATGCACGTGAAACTAAGTGCTGTCGCCCAATCCAGCTTGAAGCTCCAAATATCTTGGCAATTTAGCACTCAGTGCAAAAAACCATTTTCTTTTCAGCACTGACAATAAAAAAAGGTCAAGACTGTTTCCACAAATATGCCTAGTGTCTCCACAATACAGTTCAACAACTGGAAAAATCATTATTCCCTCTCTAACTGAGTTGAAGAAGTCTGTTATTGTTAAGACGAAAGTGGAACACTCACTACCGTACAGTGGATAAAACTGTGGGCCCTTGAAAATGTGCATAGAAAATTGGAAAGAAACCGTTAGAAGAATTAAGCCTCTACTATTAGAAGCGGATGGCTCTGCAGGATCCAAACAACCTTGAAACTGGCCCCCTCTTATAAGGCCAATGGAAATGAAATGATTATTTTACATGTATTAAGTAAGGAACTTCCAACCTTCGCAGTCATGAGCCCCCAGACTTAATTTGCCATGTTCTTGTTCTCACTTAATGTGACCTGAATCACTGATCTGTGTGAACAAACTGGAGATTTGCTCAACAAGTTGGGAAAGGGTGCTTTAAAAGCATGTCATTAAAAGAAGAGAGCTTGTTCAATGTGACAACTGCTTTTTTTTTGGAGCACAGACGGCACATTCAAGTGTTTCGCACTTCACGAGTGTTACAGCTCAGAAGCGGCAGGCACGCAGTTTCCTTGCTTAGCTCAACTTCTCATTAGAGTTCACCAGGCAGGGGTTGTTATAAAGAAGCTCAACAGTTTCCAGATCGAACACTTGATTCAGAAATGCTTAATATTAGCAATACAATCCTTGCATTGTGCAGCCTATGCATCAATAGCTCGTATTAATAATTCTCTGCTTCAGGGGAGTAAATATTTTGGAGTCAATACAGAAATAAAGCACAAGGCAGACAACACGAAAAATAAGAGGATCGTACCTTTTGAATTTACGTCCCCGAATTTCCCTTCCAATTTTAGCTTTCAATATGACAAACACACCAAGGCATTCCAAGCAATTCACACAGCAGGTCCCTAAACTGCAGGAAAGCTGAGCAAACAATAAAATCTGAAAGGCCAGACTAAGAGAAATCTTTTAAAGAATTCTGCCTTTTCAGGTTAAGGCTGCAGACCCAGTCTCAGCGACCTGAGAAAAAACTCCACAGCTCCACCATCATCCACATTCAGAGCCAGAGTGGACAAGTAGCCCTCTCTCTGGACATTCCTTTGACAGAATACCTGAGCGGAATGAATCCTGTCGCTCCATCATTCAACTGACACCTAAGCTTAAACTGGTGGAATTCTTATAGGGCAAAATTCACAACGGGAGACTAGAAAGTGAGCAAATAAAGGGAAAGGCAGCTAACAAAAATCAAGCAATCCAACCAAATTCCAATATGTTCCCCATTAAATCCATCTGGGCGGTCTGCTTTCCCATGTCAAAATCAGCAAGCTAGCGCAGTGGCAGCTCAGACCAACACCACTGGTGCCACCTTATAGGGTTTGTGTGTTCTTAGGACAGTTGCCTAGCCAAGAAAACCTTACTTTTTGTATTATATGTTTTGCACCGTGCTGTTCAGTTCACCAAGACGTCACCGTTCTGTTTTGCCATCCTGAGAAGATACGCTTTCACGACACCTGCAAATCACAAGCCTTCGGATGAAGTTCATCTTGCGTTAACCAGAAGCAGAAATCTGCTTATTTTCCTTGTTACATTTTGATAGGTTGTATAATTTGTTTTAGTTTGCAGTCCTCTGTCTGGGCTAGTTTAAACCCTGATGGGTTCCAGATGAAGCACACCCAACTGCTGATGAATTAAGCTGATAGTAGGTTCATAGACTACCGAGCCAGACTACCATATTTTCTATCACTGTAGAGATTAACCATCATAACAGAGGTGGATTTTAATATTGACTGTCTTTATGCCATTCTAACAAAGGTTCTTCTGTACTTCTGCCTCTGCCATTTTAGTCCTAAAGAATTCCTCCCCAACTCCGCTTGCTCCCTTATTGTCCCCTACGACAACTGCCCTCTGCGGAAGAACACTTGCACTTCTACAACCCTCCATAGAGAAACAAACAAGCTCTGATCTATTGCCCCATCTCCAAAGCATGGACCATTTATTCCTTTCCACCACGGGGTGATTTAGTGTGGGGTGGGGTCTCTGTTTTTACTTGTTTGCTTGAGTAAAGGAGCAGGTCCTGCTTTCCATCGTCCCAGCAGTATATCGGCACAAGGATGGGTGACCGGCATCACAGCACCAGGGGATTCCACCTCCAGTTCATAATAATTGGACATCAGTTCTCTGCCCCTGAAAGATCCTTGGGTAAACTGCCCAAGAAAAAAGCAGCATGACATCCCAGGGGAAAGATTTGCTGAAATTCCATATCCCTGGCAGCACAATGGGAAATGTCCTATCCTCCCTTCTTGGCTGTACTTTTATCTGGCTGTAGGAGAACACTGGATCTTGTCCTGCTTAGTAAGAAGCAGTACCCTTGCTCAAAGTCACTAGAAATTATTCAGTCAGGGAAGGGCACATTATTCACAGAACTTGGCAGATGAAAGAACTGTTGATCCTGGGGTCAACCCCTCTCCCGTGTCTTCCTTTTATTTAAATAAAAATAAACCAGTTAGGGGGAATATGTGAATTTTCCAGAAAAGATCAAGAAATCAGAATTTACCCCCCTCAGCCTTTAAGCTGGGCTTTTGATAGACCCCAACCGACATCGACAAAGTCTGTCTTATTAACACCGTCGCTTCAGTTAGTATTAAGATAACTAAACTAGAAACGCCTAAGAAACCTATTTGCAGTTGTTGTGAGGTAGTGAAACTATATTTTCAGTGACAAAGAAACTCCTAACTGCTGCCTGTTGGATTTCACTGCCCTACAAAATGTTTCTTCAGTAGCCCTGATGGAATGAGTTCTTAACCACCCTGTTTGCCTGAATCACGCATTCATTAACTGCCCACTGCCATTACAGAAAGCAGCCGAATGAAAATATACACCCCAAAAGATTTATAGTTGGTGGGAAAGCTTATGCACAATATCAAGAATTCTTAATAAGCATATTTCCCTTCATTTGGAAAGTACAGCTGCAGAATATTATATACTTTTCAAAATATTTTCTATTAAATACAGATTTGGTTGGGGCCTTTTTCCCAGAAAGAGAAAAGGGTCAAAAATCTTTCCACTGACAGGCTGAAAGAAGAGACTTAACTAAAAGGCAACTTGGCAGTCCCACTGTGTGGCATTTTGGATGTTCCCTGAGCATCCAGGATGAAAACAGGGCTCTTCCACAGGTGGTTAGGGGAAAGGTGCTTTTTATATCACTGCAGTGTGTGAGCCCAACAGTGCTTCAGTTCAGACATCACTGTAAACTGTGCCTTCCACAAAACATGATTTATAATCCAAACCACGACTTGAGCTTCCAGACAGAGATGTCTGGTTTAGATCAGTTGTCTGACTTGATTTTCAATCCTTTCAGCAGTGATCTTCATAAATTCATAACCTCTGGAAGAGCACCATTCCAAACTCTTTATTCTCTGATCATGAAATTTTGTTTGCCATTCCAAGCATCACAATAAAACAGACTAAACATTATTAACAATATTTTGGAGTGATACTTATGCTGAATCATTGCTTTCTTTTTTGCCTATAACAGAGGGGCACAACTCTTCTGGATCACACTTCAATGTACCCACACACAAACACTTATAAGCACACTCTCTGGCATAGTTTTAACATCTACTTTCAAAACAATTTTTTCTCAACCTACTATTGAAATCAATAGGTGTGCACCCCACTCCACCTGTCAACAGCCATCATGGGGCTAGCTGCCTGATCATCCCTGCTGGACAATGGGGGAAAAGCCAGGCCATCCTTGATTTTATTTTATTTTATTTTATGTACAGCAGCACGGAATGAGGAAACTGGACTAGGAGGCCAGGGATACACACAGGCAGCCCACCTGAGTGGAACTTCTTCCATGCTTAGCTTCCTCCATGTTTAGCTTGACAACCGCTGAGAGTGGCTTCCTCAAGAAATGGCCTTTCTTCCCAAAGCCGGGTCCCTCACCTTCCTCAATTCGATGGAGCAGCTCAGCCGCCCCTGTAAACCCAACCCCCAAATCCAACCTTCTGAACCGGACTCGCTTTCTCCTTCAGCAGAGAAAGTGAAGCACCTCCTAAATACCTATCCCTAGTAGAACGAAAACATACACCTTAATCTTTAAGGCGGGGGTGAGTCAGGCCCCATTCACTATTTTAAATGCTGAAATGTGTACTTTTTCCAGAAGCGGCAAAACTGACTTTAGTCCTGGGTGTTTCGATGTGAGCAAGCATCAATCTCTGAAACGCCGCATGTGGAAAACAAGAATAAAATAAGCTTGTCCTGCTTTGGAAAAAGCAGCCAAAGCAGCCAGACACAATATATTCCCTCTTTTAAGCTGATCAAAACCAGAGATCTGATCTGTGCCTATCCTGAATACATGCACAACATCTGGACTGGAAATGCAGCTGTTATTACTAGAAAAATTATTATTTCAATCACTTTCTCCCTCAGGAATGTAGAGAACACCTGGGAATGTTCACTCACAGCAAACTGAATTCAGAGTGACATCCTGAATTGAAAACAGGGATGGAAGGGCTCTCAAGAGGAGCCATCAAGGGTGTTATCACCCTAATTTATGCACACCTCCTAGAGAAGGTAACAGAACGTCTGCTTGGAGATAAGGGAGAAAGCAACAGTAAAGCCCTTCAACCAGTTCCCAAAATCTGCCGATCAGCAAAGCTGGAATGCAACCGTTTGAGTCAGCTGAACATTGTTCTGGTGTATTTTCCCCTGATTTCAGGATTTGCCAAGCAAACCCAACAATTTCTGACGCCTCCCATTACAGCAAAGGGGAAATTGTTGGGTAATTTTCCTAGACCGACAAAAACTGTGGGTTAGAATACAGCTGTGTAAATGCTAAGCCTGAATCTTCCACCCAGCCAAGCCAAGTACATCTTTCCAGCTGACTTCTGGGGGACTGATTCAGATTGCAGAATGTCAGAGCAACTCCAGAAGATAATAGCTACACCTCACCAACAGAACAGGAGCATTGGCCATGGCACTTGACAAACCATCTCACAAATCAGAAATCACTGCAGTCATTGCACACCCCATATTTGCCTCTCTGCTGCCCAAGTTTGAAAGACGTGCTTACGGCAAGAGATCTAAACGCCTAAGGAGACGCCGTACTCACAACGGATGCCGTAAATCATGAGGGGATCGAGTTGTTTCTTCCCGTGCTTCCCCTGCCCAGAAAGGTTAGAGATGGCCTGGATTTCTCGATGGAAAAGGTAGTCGAGCAACGTCAGTGCCATCTTCTCCGCCGTGCGGCAGTTGGTGCTGATATGGAGCATGTCTGCCGGGGTGATGGGGCAGCGCACACGCATCTCAGGATTGTTTTCGTCCCCAAGCCACGTCCCGCTAGGATAGTCCTCTAAAAAGAAACACACATGCACAGGATGCTTTATGTCATGTTGAGATAATAAAATTACTCTTAGTCAAAATCTGTGTCACATACAGTGGGTTTATTTTAAGTAGGTGAAAAACAAAAAGCCAAAAAATCACGCATAAATATAAATGGACACTAACATACAAAAAACCCCGAGGAAATTCATTTTAAAGAAGAACGTTCTATATAAAACATTAGTCCAATAGTTCATACAGCTGAAAATGAATGCCTTTCTATCCCTGCACAGGCCCAGTTCAGGCAGAATGGGAAATTAAGGTCACCTGCTACATGACAGAATCATAGGAGGGTAAAGCTTACATATTCTCTCCTTTCTTTCCTTTTCTTCTGCAACCACAAGAACCTAGGGAATTTTGTTTCTGCATTTAAAACAAGCCACCATTCCTCATGACATCCAAACTTGGAGAAAAACAGATTGTTTCAGTTACAATTAATGAAAGGTGAGATAGGGACAAAAACATTTTATTTTCAACTCAGTGAATTCAGTGGACCTGGCAAGCCCAGACGAGGTCGAGAGCCAATTCACTGATCTGCTGCAAGTCCACAATAAACGCTACAGCGCCGCCTTTCTAAAGGACACCGAAGCCACAAGTAAGAGAAGCAAAACTCGTGGGTGCTCGAAATTGCTTAGAACAAATGGGTATCATTTAGGCATCAAGCACAGAACACTGAATCATAACAGTTGCGGGAAGAGGGCTGACTCAGCATTAGCTAGGAACAACTTGGAATGTGCAGCATGTGTAAGGAGAGAAGAGTGGTAATTTATTTGATTAAGTACTTACAGGGCTTATTAGGGGAAGTCACTCAACAGGAACCATAGCTCCCAAATGGAAATGGATTTCCGTTTTCTTCCATGCTACTGAATGGGAAGTCTGCATTGTTTCCGACACATTTACCAAATTGGTTGATTTACCTCTACTAGGAATGAATCACTGTAGGTGATCAAGAGCAGCAAAATGCTTATTTTATTACACTGGTACATGGTTCTCTAATATGTCAACACTACATACAGTTGACCTGTAGGGCAAGAGAAACTCAAACACCCTCCTTCCCCTCAAAATAATGTGTAACTTCTATTCCCAAAGTTTAGTAGTGATTGTTTTAGGCAAACTTCTCTTCTAGACAAATATCATGGAAAGAATGGGCTTCTAGATGAAGCTTAGTGCCTGGGAGTGGAGGGAGTTAAGTTCAAATGGAAGAACCTTTCCAGACTGGGATACATTTAGCATTGTGAAAAACATCATCTTTTTTTCTGGCCACTGACTTGAATTAAAGGGCCAGTGTTCCTCAAGAAAACACCTCAAATGCTCAATAAGGAAAGCTTTGTAAACCATCTACTAGGAATTCACAGAAATCAGTGTTGCAGGAAGGAGGTGATCCTGTAAGAACTAACTTGTAAAATCTCTTCACTTTAACTCTCCACCTTGAAAACATGAATGCTGTCTTGAAAGATGGTTCTGAATATTATTTTTTCAAATGACACCATCCAATTAAAGATGAAGTATATTGTAAGTTCTCTTGATTTTGGTGAGAAAGAATTAAACCTGCTGCCCACTCTACATAACTCCACAAATCACTAGCTGGTCTTTGATGTCTTTGTAGGGTACATCCTTGTGTTTGGGAAATGGGGGGGTATTGAATGGATGGTATTTAAGTATCTAAGGAGCCCCGTAGAAATTGCTGGCTCACCTCCAACCCCATAATAAATTATAATTACTTTTAACTGCCTAATTAAGGAATCTTGAAACCAGTAAAGATGTCCCAATCATCTGCTGATGGCTGAGGAAGCTCAACTTGTCATCTCCCTGGAGTGAAGCCACAGCAGTTATAACAGTTTATAACTGTTATATAATCCTGTATATGTTTACGGTACAGATGTAGCCACAACAGAGGAACCATCAGTGTCACAACCTTGCTGTTGCTTTCTCCAAAAAGTTTCAACTATCTCTTGTTGACTGAATCAAAATAAGATTAGCATGAACTTCCCACACAGTTTAGTTTCTCTGTGTCAAAAACAGTCTTTGATATGAAGTCTTTCCTAATGGCTGACAGATATCTGGAAAGAATTACCAAAGGACCAGATCTGAAAAAAGGCCCTGAATTAAAACTATAGTATTATGGAAGGCAGTTTTCTTGTACTCAACGTGCAAGCATTTCTTCAGTAATTCTCTTCCTCAAGGATAAGAAAGGAATTCTACTTTTCTTGGGTGAAATTAATACTTTCCTTGGGCTTAGCTTGGAACAGACAAGTTCTGAGTACTCATCAAAGACACAAGGTGCATCCAAACAGCAAAAGAAGAAGTGTGCCTCCAGTTCTTTCTAGGAAGCATTCACCTCATAGAGGGAGAGAAGTACCTAAATACCACCCATTCAATACACCCATATTTGTGGAGTTCTTGGTGCTCTCTGAGCTTGTTTGCCTGCAGCATCAGAGCCCTGATGATGTTACCTAGCCAGGTCATGAAACGTCTGCAAGCCAACAGCCAAGCTCAGAGAGCATCAAGAACTCCACAGTTCAACCCTGAGCTACAGAAATTCTTTTCTATTGGAACACCCATATTTCCCAAACACAAGAATATGGAGAGCACACAAGTTCCTCTCCATCTGAAATCTGGATCAGGCTTTCTGTTTTTATCTCTTTTCCTTTGCAGAAAGAAAACAAATAATTTGTTCCACAGAAAATCCCTTGGAGAGGCATTACTTTTATCACTCTCTAACATGCAAGTCCAGTATCCATCTGTTGATTCAAAACCCAGGTTACTACTTCTGCAGGCATATGACTGCAAAGGCCGGCTAAAGTGGGGCAGTTACACAAACAAGTGTTGCCAGGAAAATAAACATGGGGGAGAGTCTGCATTTTGAATGGAGAGAAACTTTAAATATCTTCAACAACAACAAGCCCACCAACAAATAGGCAGACTTCTGCGTCGATGGGCATTATGAATATGAATGTGCTTTCTCCCGCCCAGGGAGAAGCTTGATTCTTTGCCAGGACTGTCTTCACTTTATTCAAGGGAGAACATCCTCTGAACGTACCTGACACACAAGAAGCGTGAACAAGAAGTCTAGAAACAAAATTCCTCCTGGGTGCCATCAATCAACTCTTTAAAACAAATGGAAAGCCACAGAACAGAACACCTGCCCATGTAAATATTTAGGGAATTAGCTAGTTGCATTCATCAAAACACCTGTACAATGAACCACAACACTGGAGCCTGAAAGCTGCACCAGAGGCACACAGCACAGAAATAATATTAAATACACAAACTGCTGAAAATATAAACTCTTCTCTCCGGAGCAATTAAGCAAGAGGGTTTTTTTAAAAAGATGTGTGGGTGCGTGTGTGCATCCATCAATTCACTTGGCTTTCACCATGAGGGGATGGCGGAAGAGACTCCAGAGACGGCTGAAAAGTAGCTGTGAGAATTTATCATTAGGACACCCCAAAAAGGGTTCTAGGCATTTTGGATCCAATCAGTTTGCTCTGGCCATAGCCAGCCTGGTCGGCAGAGCTCGGGGGAGCAAAGGAGGGGGCAAGGAAAGGGGATCAAGAGATAGGCTGATTGGGGCTTCAATTTAAATTACTACTACTGCTTTTCTAAAAGTATATTGATATATACTGTGATGTATATCCAGTTTTAAAGCAGTAGCCAGAAAAGGCTTTGCTATTTCTGGCTTAATTCCCTTGTGATCTTCATCCTTTGCCCATGCAAAGGATTGCCTCAGTTGCTTTGTTTGAAAAAGGGACACTTCTTTAGAAAAATTACTAATTTGTCTCTTCCTCTAGATCTGAAAATAATCATATCAAAACAACAATGGAAATTTAACAGAACTGTTTGGCCAGGGAAATTGAGTTCTATTTGGCTTTTGTTGGACACAGAGCAGTTGAACGCAGGCAGACCTTGCTGGGTGACGGAATCCAGTGTCAGCTCCGTTGCAGTTGGAAGCTTGATTTGAGATGAAAGGATCTGGGGTCAGACTAACGGGGCGGTGGGGGGGCAGTCAAGTGGTGGCCCCCCATGTCCTATCTGAGATGTCAAAGGCTGAGGGTTTTGTAGCTGTAGCAGCAAGTAAGAAGCGGCCGGACAAACGCAAAGACTGCATGTGAAGACAGTCCAAAGTTGTTACAGAGTTGGCAGCTTTATAAATTTGGGAAATAAACACAATCATCTTTGGGATACTTGTGCAAAGACGTTTCACCAACAGATTGCATTTGTCATGCTCAACTACTCCAAGCTGATACTGAAATCATAAAAAACTACTCAAAAACCGTAACGTATATGAAGTTTATACATGTGTATAATATTAATATATATACACACACACACTCCATACACATGTATGAACTTCATACCTTCATTTAGTATGTTTCCTCTGATACCCACTAAGCTCACTGAAATGCCAACTAAACTTAAAATACATTTCCTTTGTTTGTTAACCACTCAAATGTATTTATTTATTTATTTTCTATCCCGCCTTTATTATTTTTATAAACAACTCAAGGCGAGGGGCGAACATACTTAATACTCCTTCCTCCTCCTGTTTTCCGCACAACAACAACGCTGTGAGGTGGGTTGGGCTGAGAGAGAGGGACTGGCCCAAGGTCACCCAGCCGGCTTTCGTGCCTAAGGCAGGACTAGAACTCACGGCCTCCCGGTTTCGAGGCCAGCACCTTAACCACTAAACCAAACTGGCTCTCTCAGATAGTGCTGATTTTAAACAACACTTTAAACAACATGTAAATTCCTTTCAGCTGCTTCCTTAAAAAAAAAAGTTGTGGTTTTTTTTTTAAAAAAACCTGTTTTTAATCAGGCAGGATACTATTATTTTGGGATACATGTGGTACACACAGGAGAAACCATGCTTGTTTTTATCTGTTCTGTGCAAGGAACAAGAACTGTTATTTGTTGTCAGTGAATCAGAGGAAATAGCCTCCAAACTTTCTGAGAGCATCAAATTCAGGTTTACTGTTTCATGAAACTCCACTCTATGACCAGAACCTAGCAAAGAGGTATCAGTAAATCTACTTATTCACCAAAGGGGATATCAAAATTATTTCCACAACAGAAAAAAGAAAGAAAGAAAGAAAGAAAGAAAGAAAGAAAGAAAGAAAGAAAGAAAGAAAGAAAGAAAGAAAGAAAGAAAGAGGGAGGGAGGGAGGGAAAGAAAGAGGAAGGAAGGAAGGAAGGAAGGAAGGAAGGAAGGAAGGAAGGAAGGAAGGAAGGAAGGAAGGAAGGAAGGAAGGAAGGAAGGAAGGAAGGGGCCCAAACAGCTGGTTTACCAGAGAACTCCAAACTCCTAAGGCTTTCAGCTCTCCTCCTTCAAACTTGTCTGTTTCATAGCAGCATCCAGCCCTGCTGCAGAGACGGCACAAAGAGCTGATCCAAACCGTTTCAGATTTTAGGCAACAATTTTGAGAAGCAGACAGAAAATTGCTATGCCTGCCTAATGTAAGCTGTACTTATCTAATAAAAGCTGTATTTAGTTGTGAGCAGATGACCTAATTTAATCCCGCATTTTCTGCTTTAAAAAGAGAGAGGGGGGCACCAGTACGCTCTAAACATACCAGCAACGCTGTTTGTTTACTCGGGAGGTCTTCCCAGTGGAAGGCAGCATTAACTGGAGCAAAGGGCCCTTGTCCTGCAGGTGAAGTCAGGCGGTGACTCCGGTGGTTCCAGAGAAGCCCGGCCAATGCAGGCAGGCGGAGAATTTGGGGGGAGAATTCTGGTCTCGCTCATCCAGAGGGCACCGGTGTGGGGAAGGGGTTTGCGGGGATGCTGAGTACACAGTCTGTCTTGCAAACATTAGGACTGCTCCATTGATCAAATTATGACTTACCAAATTATAACGACCAAATTATGATTTACAATAAGTAGAAACCGGAAGATCCATCATAAATTGGCTACTGGTCCATCTCCAAACCCAACATTAAAATGTACGATTGGGACTTACACGGGGCTACTTCACTGTTATTTATGTTGTATCTTCATATTTAGTAGCCCTTTACAGTAAAATAGCCCTGTGAAGTACTACAAGCAAATTAGACCCCTATCCTAGGAAGAATTCAGCATACCTAAGGATTAGCCAAATTCACTCTGTCTTCTTTAAGGATTTGTTTTTTTTCTTTTACTGTACACTTCCCAGTCCAGCCGGCAATCCCACAATCTTCCAATGATCTTCCATTCAAGTACTAACCAGGCCCTACTCTGCTTAGGCTTTTTCAAGATCAGCCCTAGCCAACTAGGTATTGCCATCATTATAAGACCACTTTATTGTGGGGAAAAAAAAATACTGGAAAGTGACCTTTGAAGAGCCGTTGGAAAACCCTCCAACCAATTTATGAAGAAAGGAATGTGATCCATTCCCAGCAAATCCAAGAACAAATTAAAATGATGCTTTGAAACAATGCAACGCTGAAATCCTTCTATTTCAGGAAAATGGCGACAGGATGAAGAATTCTCATTAAAACCCACTATCAGAAAAGCCTTAACTAGGTAACCGTCCTGGAGCAGAGGACCCCAAGAACCACAGAGAAAGGAGTTCTGTTACCATAGACTCATTGAAAAAAATTTAAGCATGTAAGAGGCAGGGCAAGAAACAATAATTACAGAAAGATGTATCCAGTGAGAACTAAACAGAATGGATAAACAATTTAAGATTTTTTTTTTAAAGAGAGGAATGGAATCAAGCAAATCCTGTAACAGAGAAATTAGCAAGCAGTGCTGACACATATTCAGCTTGTGCTGGTCTACGACCATAATAAATAAATTGAATAAATTGAATTGACACATACTGTTTTCTCCACGGTCTGCAATCACAGTAACTAATGAACGGGGGGCTCGCACTTTCCTTGCCTTTACCTTCTGGCTGCCATCCTGATTACTTACAGCTGCCCTGAGAATGCCCCAGATCTCACGAACACTGATGGCCTAACTCTGGAGTTACTGGACCCTGTCTGGTTCCAGAATTCAGACCCTGCTGATGTTTACACCGGGGATCAATGGCTTGTGCTAGCACTGGTGGGAAGAACGGCAGTATGCTGCAGCAGCCTACGGATTGTGTTTGTCACCTTTGCAGTGCCTCTTCTAAAGTCTAACTCAAGAGCAAGAAATAAAAGGCAAGGGAAAAGCTCCCTGAAGAAGTGAAATACCTTTGAATAGATAGTATGGATGTAACTCTGGTCACAGGCATACCGTACTTCAGTGTGTGTGTGGGTTAGAGCAGATGGAGAGAATTAATTTTAAGAGTCAGCAGGTGGAACAGAAGATAATGCTATTAAGCTAGTAAAAAGGAGTTTGAAATGTGGACCATCCATCTAGAATAAAATGACTATTAGGGCACAAATGACTTTATTGTCACAGGATTCATATCCCAAATCTTGAACTAACATGGACCAAATTCTTCTGCCAGGCATGAGTGTCATCAGAGGAGGACTAGAACTGTTGTAAAATTCATACCTGGCCGAACTGTAGTATCTTTATGGTTCTGCGTAGCAGCAATGCTCTCTGATGCTGGCCAGATCAGATGGTTGTGACTTGGGTTCATCCCTTCTTCTGCAGGCACTGGCAACCCCGCATTCCTGGAGGGCAGATGAACTGAGCTGCCGCCCCTGGTGCACAGAGGAGCTTCTGACTGACCGAGGGTCTTGACAACAGAAAGTTCTGCCACCGCTTTAAGGATCTGCAGGTTAGCTGAGAGCTGCAGGTATGAGCACCTTCTAGGAACATTTTCCACAGGACTTCTCCATCTACTGTCCTCCTTTCAAATGGAGGATAAGAAACAGGTGCATCCAAAGAGACCAATCCGTATGCTATCAGCACCACAGGAGGGGTCCCTCAGGTGGGGAGGACAACCTGAGTATCTGTGACAGGAGATTTGTGCTGGGGCTCCAAGAGCAGATAGACAGCCCTGGCCAAGACAAACAGCCTCTTGTACGTGTACGTGTGCACACGTGCGTGTGTATATATATTTGCATATCAATCATGCTATCCCCTTCAGAGTAAGCAATGTTGTAGAAAACAGAGAGGAGTTGGGAATTAAACACAATAACCAACCTTCTTTATACTTCTCATGTTAATTTGTTTTTCCTTGTTTCTCCCAGACAACAGAAATGCTTATCAGAAGGCCATGGAAGGAAAACACAGTGGGAGAAAACAGCTTTATTTCTACTTGAGGCTGCTTAGGACCTATGCTCCTGCATGCTCATTCAAATCTCTGCATGTGGCCTGAGCTTTATCACTTGGCTCAGTCTAAGGGCTTTATCTATGCAGCATTACCTTGACAAAAAGCATCCATTTTTACATGTGAGACTTTGAAGTCCAGCATTGTGCTTGTCACTGTGACTGGCAATAAGCTTTGAGACAAGAGATTGTGACAGCAGGGGCTCTTTCCTATGCCTCCACTTTTGAGACCTTTGGGCAGGTTACCGGAAGAGAGAGATTTCCAGGTCCATTATCGGTCTGAGCAACAGTTGCATTTTTTCTAGTGCCAGAATTCAGAGATGACAAACTGTAACAGGAGCATCTTCGGACACCTCAGGGCTCACTTCCGTATTTGACAGGACAGGCCCTTAGCAAATCTGTGATTTGTATGGCTAGATTCTTTCCTCCTTGAGACACTGCACTGCCTAGATGTAAACATATATGGGACTATTTGGTTAATTTAATATGTTATGTCAAATACAGGAGCAATTTTTAACTGGCTGCATTCCCACACAATCATCCGTTCTCCACAGTTAAATTCTTGGCCCCAGCAAAAGTAGGATTGCTACTTCGAACTCTCATTCCTGGTTAAACACCTGAACATTCATCCCCAATGCAGCACACCATAAGGCCTTCCCTCGATTTCCCCAAAAGCAGCAGCTTCAAATTCTACCATGGTACTGGCTGCTTGTTCACTCCGTGTATTATCTTTGGCCAAGACAAGTTGATTGCTGGTGACTTAATTGTTTTGGTTTGTTTGTTTGTACATTACGGAGATTTAGGAAGCAACAAACCGTCAAAAATGATCAAGAAAACAAATCCAAGAAAAATGATCTCAACCTTTGGAAACTGGGAAACACAAATTATTTTGGCAAAACAGTATCACCCAAGGGTTTGTAAAAAGTTACCACAGAATGTCCCTGAGAAGGAGCAGCCCCGCATTCTTGGGACAATGGAATTCATTTGCAGGAAGTGGCTTAAGGACACATGAGGAAAAGTCATTCAGGAGGGGGAGAAGTTTAAAAAAGGAAGGCAGAAAGCAGGTAAAGCTTTGTTTGAAGGAGCCACCCAAAGCCATCCTGTCTGGTGTTTCGAGAACTTCTTTCATTCACCTGACGGCTTCTGTAGATCATTCAGACAAGCATTTATAAAAGAAAAACAAGCACGTGAGCTGCTTCCCTCAATGCTTAGCTCACAACCACTTGAGCAGCGTTACAACTTTTCTTCTGCTGACTGGGGAGAGGTCTTACCGCTCTATTGTGTCAACATCTGGTCTCTTACCATTTTATCAGCAAAATGTGAATACCACCATGACTACGACAGGGATATTTCTCCCACTGAAACGAGGAATTATTTCAAGTATTGTGAATTCTCCACAGATGGGTTGCTAAATTGCACAACTTTCAAGCATACATGCTTATATAATTGTTAGGTTTGTCATCCATATGTCTGGAATCAATCCGAAAGTACAAACTGCAGTATTTAATTAACTGACATATTGTGGCCAAGCTTGTTTCTGAGAACATTAATAACTTTTCCTATTTCGTTAACAGTTTTTGTTGATCACTTCATCTGAAAATTATTATTAAATCAATCACCATTCACTAATTTGCATAAATGCAGAACCAGAACTACAGAGGTCGCACAATCTCCATATCATGCAGAAAACTCTACACTCCCTACAATGCCGAAAGAAGAAATCTGGACTTAGCCAGAGGAATAAGCAAGAGCGACTGCTGGGGTTCAAAAACCCGGTCATTGTGACCTAAAATTGTAGGCAAGATGGTCTTTGACAAAAATGGACACGATTTGTCAGTTGTTGCCTTGGTGGGGCAGAACAAGAAGGTAATCTTCAGGCCAGTCTAAGGTATTTGATTGCCCCATGCCTGAGGAAATTCAACAGCCAAACAGAAGGTGGCAGAGAATTAGGTGATTTGGTACGGACAGACATTGTCCAACATCTCTGGAAAAGGTGAAGAAAGAGGTCTAACGTTCAGCAAGACTGTATGCATGCACATGTGCACGCAGACCTACGGGTATAAGAACACGTTTCAATTCCATTGAAGCAGACCTTCTCCTAAAGCATACCACGATATTATTAAAATGTTTCCTATTTAAAAGGCACTGCTACAAAATGCAGTTCATGGTGCAAAACGTGAGACCATACTAACTACGCACAGCTAGTGAAAGGTTTTCTGCCATCGTTGACTGAGACCTCAGACTCAGCTTTGATGTCACCAAAGGCCTGCAATCAGACCTTTATCAGCCTTAGTCTCCCTTCTGCAAAAAAAAAGGTTCTAACAGCACTTTTTTCACAGATGTGTTGCAGACCTGCAAAGCCCACTGTGTGAGACTAAACTGAAGCTGCCACAACTGCACATGAGGCAGGCAGGTCAGCAGAGAGGACAAAAAGCCAAGAATCTTATCTAAAAGATCCCTTCAGGGAGGTTCAGAAGAAGAAACAAGTCATTAAGGAAACAAAAAGAAAAATGTCACCTGAACCAGACAAAGGAAGCTGGGCCTGAGCAGGTGGGAAAAAACCCAATCCCAGCTAATCAACAAAGCAAGAACTTTGGAGGACAAAAGGGGTCCTGAAGCCCGCCCATGCCTTGAGTCCCCTCTGGATCCCGACTTGGAGGCCTCCTGGCAGCCAAGCTGCGAAGGACTTGGGTAAGTGGGGATGAGAATGTGTGTGTGTGTGAGAAACAGCAGATGTCCATCGTAACCGGTAAAGTTTTGCTATTACTTTAAATTCACTGGGTCGCCGTGTATTTCAAAGAACCGGCTGCGCCTCAGCGTGATTTGAAACTGTGAGTTGAAAGTGATTTGCGTGTGTCCCTAATTATTTCCTGGCTGTTGACCAGGGCTGTGTGTCTTGTCTGCTCAAGCCGCACCTCCCTGGAAAACCCAGTTGGAAAGCCAGGAGGACTTAGAAGATCCATGTGCCTCAACAGGCTGTGAGTGTGTGAGTGAGTGACCATAAGCCGCACTTGGGAGTGCATGGAACAACTGCCCCATAAGATGGGTTAAACTGGACACAATCATTCAAGGTGGAGAGGACTGAGCTTTGCAAGCATTCTCTGATCTTTTAAAGCAAAAGGCACAGAGACAGGGCTGGGGAAGTAGCTAAAGAGCACTTCCATTGCTAACCTGGGTTCCAAAAAGCATACTTAAATCTCAGCAAGAGTTTTACTGGACTGATTCCCAAAGGTTGGTTTCATCAGCATTTATATATACAATAATCCTATTAAAAGGCCAGCGTACGTCTGCCTGTAAACGTGCCAAAGAATTATGTTGAAAAGGTCAGACTGCAACAACTCTTTCTACTCCATCAGAAACTGCTTCCCTTAAATAAACAGCTCCGAAAATGACTCAAAATTATTGCCTTTTCTATTACATATATTGGAGTGAGGAGATTCCAACTGTTGTCCAGTGCATACAGAATTAAACTACTATTTGACAATGATTTCAGTTTTCATTCAGAGACAGATAATCCCATTTACATCCAAATTTTTGCAAGCAGAACATACTCTCCCATAAATGCTAACTAGTTTTATTTGTTTATTGCTGATCTTTGAAAGATCTTACGGAACAAAGAATTTGAATTTTGAATCTACTGTTGCACTTGCATTTTTTAAGAGGGAAATGGAAGTGTGCTGAGCTGACAGGAAGCACTCCAATTTTGTAGCTTCAACAAACAGCACCATCTTCAACCACGTCCTCCCCACTTGCTGCATAAAAAATTAGTAGACCCTGCACTTTTCCTTTAATGACTTCACGGTTCTTCTTCAGAATAATCTGTTGCAGGGAAGCTTATCCTCTTTCTCTAACACGGTGTTCCTCAACCTTGGCAACTTGAAGACCAGGGGCTGGCTGGGGAATTCTGGGAGTTGAAGTCCACCGGTCTTCAAGTTGCCAAGGTTGAGGAACACTGCTCTGACAGATTCAATCAACAGGGAGCTCTTAGCTCTGTATTCTTTCCACGGCTTTCCCTGCACTGATCTTGCACTAATGCTTAACTCTGAAGTATATATGAATTCAATACACATCAGAAAATGGGAGGATTATGAGAGACGCCTTCCACATGGTTGCATTCCAGCAGTGGTGATCTTCCGAGATCTGAAGAGCAGAACAGAGGGTTTTGGGGGTGGGGGGGGAGTTGGAAGTGGAGAAATCGCTGACAAGGCTATCTTATAAACAATACATTTTTATGGGAATTTCCTGTTTTCAGAAATATTGTTTAGAATTGCCAAAGTAACTGTTTACTTTCAGAAAAGTTCAAGCTCAGCAGAAGGGCATAATAAGTTCCTTGCTGGCATCTTCCGCTGCTTCCTAAAGAGATGCAGTTGTTTCCACAGGGCTGGGTTTCCAACTCTGAGGCGCAATTGCAGAGTTGGATCGCAGTTTTGAAACCCTTGTGTCTTTTTCAAAGCTGCAATCAAGCGCTCTTAATTTGAGGCTCAAAGAGTCCCCTATTCTAAGCATGACTCAAAGTTCTATTTAGGTCAATAACAACAAAGAAAGCTGAAGCCCAGATTTGTTCACCACCACCACCCTATGTATGTATGTATGTATGTATGTATGTATGTATGTATTCTTCAATTTGAGCTCAACTCTAGGTGACCCTTGGATACAATCATGCAGGTTTCTTGGCAGCAAGATGGAAGTGGTTTTCCACTGTCTTCTTCTGGGAGGTGTTTTCTGCCTCCCAGTCTACTCTACAGCCCATGGATCTCCCAGCACTCTCCCATCCAGAGCCATGCCTGTTGAGCTTCCAAGTCCAGACAATTTGGTGATAATATAGCGTGTTGCTTATACAGTCTCCTGCTTCAGACCTGACAGAACAGGGTATCTGAATGAAATTAAGAAATGGGGGTGGACACACTTGAGGTCTCAGCTGTTAGTTTGAAGGGGGGTATATACCTGGCCTTTAGATGGAGCCTGGGGCCAGGACAAAAACCACATTTCATTTCATGTCAAATGAATTGACACTGGGTTCAATTTTTAAATGAGCTTCTTAAGCACAAGTTATGTGATTATTCGGACCCGTATAATTCCTCTCCTCTGCCCTTTCATTAATTACGAAAATGTGGTGACAAGTTCAGAAGAGGCTCTGGAAGCCACAGCTAAAGTTTTTGACCTCTGCATGTAGCCCTAAGGCCTCAGGTCGTGCCCTTGATGTGAGAGCAAAATAGAGTCCTTTGGCTCAGTGCTCTTCCAAGACCTCCAAAGCCTTTAAACAAAATTTAGAAGACAACCAAGCGAAGTCTTGGATGCCAGCAACAGAATTCCTGCAACCCAGAAGCAAATCAAGCTAGGCATGAGGTGCAGAAGGAAGGCTTCCTCTACTAAGACAAACCAAACATGGCATTTTAAGGAGAAGACCCGAGATGACAGTGGCTCCAACACTGCGACTAGCCAAGGACTTCAAAGAAGGTTCACTTACCTTCAGAATTCAACGTAATAAGGGTGACATTGTTCCCAATGTTCTGAGTCCCTGGCTGGCCGCTGTTTGAAACCGAGTCACTGGCTTCAGAACCACTCTCCCCGTCTTCATTGTGGCTATCGTCATGCCCTGGGACCTTGACCACGATGGTGTTCTGCCTCCGGCCAGGAACAGCACTGAGGAGGAGGAGGAAGTAGTCACGGATTTGTGAAGGGGGCGACATGTGGAATCTCTCCCTCCAGCCCAGATTTGCACCTCCAGATTTGCTCGCATTACCACCTGCAGCACTGCTAGCCGCTGCAGCCCCAAAACACCACCAGGTACCCCCTGGAGGAACCGACCCAACCCGAGTGAGGAGCAGCCAGGTACTGCCAGGGGAAAGGGAGCCCATCACCACGAGGCCTCACAGGTACACGTCAGCTAGTCCTGGGGGCCAAACCCAAATCCAAGCCAGCTTCCTGCACGGCTCTGAGCGCTGCAACCCCTGGTGTAGAAAGAGTCTTATTTGAAACTCGGGCGAGCCACTGCATCGTTTGGCTAGATGGAGCAAGGGTTAAGCTGAGCTTCGGGCCGTTTCCTGAGCATGCAGACAGAAGCCGGGAAGAGACTTGACTAACTGCCGTTACTAACTTGCTAAGGATATTTTCCAGTGAATCTGCTGCTCTGTTCAATGGCTCTTCCTGCCCCACCATCTTGGCTACAATCGAGTTCTGACGGTCGTTGTTGAGAATTACTGTGGTCTGAGGAACAACACTGCAAAGAGAGTAAATGGGGAGGGGGGAACGGAATGAGAGAGATTCAAAAAAGCTCTTTTGCCATTCATTAACCCACACCTGGCAGCATAGTGAGTTCCTCCGTGACGTGTTACAAGCACGCATTTGCTGGGGGGGATGTTCCCTCCCTTTGGTTTCAAGGCTGTTGGTTATCTATCAAATGCTAAAGCTCATAATCCATCGTATTTTGATCTCTGTTCATTCTTAGAACTCGTAATTCTTTCAAGGAGCTGACTACTTCAGTAGAATTATGTAATGTCCTCTGACCTCTGGCAGAATTATTCCCTTTTTTTTTAGTCAATTCAAACTATACATGGGGAGAGAGAAAATTTTATCTACTAATTCCTGAAATCTAAGAATGACTCAATTTCCTATGTTGGAAATAGATGGCCTCTTTGCCATTCAGCAAAGGAGCTCCACCGTGGGGTGTAAACAGGTTTCCACCATGATCTGCTGGGCACCTGGTTCACAGATTGCTCCAAGCCAGGCATCTTGGTTTATGGCTAGGTTCATCTATCCCTCTAAGCCAAAGAGAGCCCATTATGGTTTAGGGCAGTGTTTCTCAACCGCAGCCAATTTAAGCTGTGTGGACTTCAACTCCCAGAGTTCCCCAGCCAGCATGAGGTTGCTGAGGTTGAGAAACACTAGTCTAGGGTAATCCAACCAAGGTGAAGCCAAAACACATGTGGTTTTTATTTTTTTTTATCCTGCCTTTATTATTTTTACAAATAACTCAAGGTGGGGAACCTACCTAACACTCCTTCCTCCTCCTATTTTCCCCACAACAACCACCCTGTGAGGTGGGTTGGGCTGAGAGAGAGGGACTGGCCCAAGGTCACCCAGCCGGCCTTCATGCCCAAGGTGAGACTAGAACTCACAGTCTCCCTGTTTCTAGCCTGGCGCCTTCACCACTCGACCAAACTGGCTCTCGATGCTACTCAAAGGATGCTCATTCAAGCAAACCCTACTGCAAATGATACTCCTACAAGAACAGGCTTCTGCATTCCTTCAAAGCGAGTCAGCTTTCATTGTGCATCCTGCTAAATGCATAGAGAAGCCCCTCATTTTGATTTTTATGTCAAAAGGCTATTTAAGGACATGTTTACCAGCCTTTTCCGCTCTGCTTCATCGTCAATTCCACTGGTAGGTTTTATGTGCCATTTTGAACCCTCAGATTGCCACTTCTTTGGATGCCCTGAGGGTTATCACCCCCACCCCTCCATCATGCAGAATGCCTGTGTCACTTTCCCAGACTGTCCCTTGAAGGAACACTCTGAATAATTCATTGCCGCTGCAGAGGTTCAGCAATGCAATTAATGGAGATCTCAGGCCTTACTTCATTCTATAGTTTCCTTTGAACAGAAAGTAATTATTAATGAACATTGACATAAAATGGGGGAGTCATTGTCTTCTTCTCCTTCTTCTTCTTTTTCTTCTTCTCCTTCTTCTTCTTCTTCTTCTTCTTCTGCTTCTGCTTCTGCTTCTGCTTCTGCTTCTCCTCCTCCTCCTCCTCCTCCTCCTTTTTTGGAAAGACTAATTCCTTTTCCTGGACCATCTGAACGTGAGCTTCATGGCATTTAACCAACCTAATAAACAGGGAAGACCTGCCCTTGATATCCACCATTAGCAATCACTTTAAGAAATGCAAGTGGCTCTGGATCCTCCACACTGCAGAGAATGTGGGTTTTCCCAGTGTTGTTTCTTTCCCCAATCACCGGTTTAAGCTGCTGCTTTCCAAAGTGACACTGTTGTATGCCACAACTTCCTCCTTCAGCTCAGTAAAATGCCTGGCAAAAAACGCTCCAAGCGACTGGAGCTACGTGCAGGATGCATTCCCTTAGAGCTTCATTTGTACACGGAGAAGTGCCAAGATTCAAGCTAGTATGGAAGCTCTATGGACAGATGAACTTTTAAATGCAGCCATTGATAGACACTGCATGTGCTGGATTCATTAACAGCTCCAAGGGGAAGTGCTTTCACCTGAAATGGCTCCTGATATTAATACCTGAACTCAGGGGGAAATTTGCATGAGAAGCCATTAAGCAGCAGCTATGAGGAAAAGGGGTCTGCATCTGTGTGTGCGTAACTGTGTGCGCCTGCATGCTGCTGGCATGCACAAGTGGGTTTTGTTGTGTGAGTGTGGATAAGAAGAAGAGCGGGTTAGTATAAGAGATCCAAATTATTTCATCTGCCAAATGGCAATGGTGACTCTTCTTTGAGATATGCCCATAACAGCTGGACTTGAGCTGCCTCGCAGGAGCAAGTATTATTGGTAGCATACTGTGATTTTTTCTCTCTCCTCAGAGCTAGAACTCAAAGATGTTCAGTCCAAAGAACCCGTGCATAAAACCTTGAGGAGAATAACTGAATCGGGGGGGGGGGTGCTCAGACATAATGCTAATGGTGGTTAGTGTTGTATGTCCAAGCATGGTCAGAGGATAAGCAGCAAAAGCAGGAACCAAGGGAGAGATGACCCCCAACATGCCAACGCAAAATTTATTGTGCCATCCCATGAGTTTCAGATAGCAGATCCTTTGCAAATAATTTCATCTAATGTCCTTGACAAAAAGACCTACTGTCTGAAATGCATCAAGCAACAATCAATGTTATTTTGACACCTTGAGGGTCATCTCCCCCTTGGTTCCTGAGCGCACAAGTAGCCATAAGTTCTGGACTCTGGATTCCTATTTTCCTTCTGCCGTTCTTCAATGCCAGGAGGTAGGCAGGGCAAGAACTTTTTTTTTTAGATTTTTTTTTTATCCTGCCTTTATAATTTTTATAAATAACTCAAGGTGGGGAACATAGCTAATACTCCTTCCTCCTCCTATTTTCCCCACTACAACAACCCTGTGAGGTGAGTTGGGCTGAGAGAGAGCAACTGGCCCAAGGTCACCCAGCCGGCTTTCATGCCCAAGGCGGGACTAGAACTCCCGATCTCCTGGTTTCTAGCCTGGCACCTTGACCACCAGACCAAACTGGTGTTGTGCTGTGCAGGACTCTGTTGCATCGGTTCACACTTATAGAGCTTAAATCTTGATTTCACAACATGTCTGAATCCAGCTGTAGTCTAACTGCACAAGGCTGTTGTCTTTCTTTTAGGGAGGCTGGAATGCCTCTGTTTGCTGGCTCTATGTGGTACTCCAATTGCTCAGACTCGGTCACCACTGGGTAAAGACATTTTTTGCTCTATTCGCCTGCCAAGCTGCAAACCCTGCCAAGATTCCCCTTCCTGAAAATATTGTTGACTGAGGCGGATGTGACCCAAAAAAGGAACTCAGTCAAGTTCATGGGCCTCTTCGTAAGCCATGCTGTGAAGAATGCACCCCAGCCACAACTGGGTATAAATAAGAAAGTCACTTGAACATTTTCTACATGCAGGCAAACCTTAGAATCTGTTTGCTAAACAGAAAGATGCAAATGGTTAAGCAGGTTAAAGAGAAGTAGTACATGCCATGCCTCTCATCAAAAGGAAAAACCTTAATCTGATGGATCAGGATGTGGTAACAGGGATGCTTTCTTTTAAATGTAAACAGACTTGCAGAGAGTGTTGGGTCTTTTTAACACCATGTTTCAATTTAAAAAAACAAACCAACCAACCCACCAACTATGGGAAGATCAACCGGAGCCACTCAGCCAACCACTCTTTATCTGTGACCCACAGTAAAAAGGTGAGCACACTTAAGACAGAGACATTTTTCACACTTCTACTGAAAAATACAGAAACTTCTGTTGATTCTGAGATGTTAATCACACATACTTTTAGAATTAGTTATATTCCTATGTTTAAACACAGGGAAGAAGTCAAAATAAATCATCGTTTTTAAAACGATTATTTCAATAAAATGACTATTTAAACCCTGAGCAAAGTTATTAATTTCTTAGGGGATTGGAGATTTCGGTGTGTGTGTGTGCTATTCATATCTTGGCCTCTCTTTTGTTGGGTAGAAAAAAATGTTTATTTTTCACCAATATATCCCTTCCAGAGGTGATTTTAACCAAGAAAGTGTGTCTATGACTCACATCCATCACCACTAGCTTCCCGTTTTTCTTGGCCAATAACCTGCCACTCTACCAGGAGGTGGCCAATAGAGAGAAGAGGATTTCTGGCACCCTCTCAAATGAACTGCTCTCCTCTTCCTTGAAGTCATATTAAAAGCTCCAAGGGAGGGGAAGGGCAGGAACAACAAAAGAGACATATATTCAGAAGGAATCAGCTGACATTACACCTTTTCCAAAATAAATGTTCAAAAACATTGGGCAGATGGATGTTATGGAAAAGCACATTATGGAAAAACTGAGACAGGAACACTGACTCTACCACGGTCTCGGATCAATGGATAATTTATAGAAATACTCTACCCGATGAAAGAGGCAAAGGAGGGGCAGCATCTGGTTTCTAATGAACCTTTGTTCCAGTTGTATAAATACGATCTTATACGACTTCACATAAAAATGTAGAATGGTGAATAGACGCCTTTTCTTGAAGATGATGGACCATTCTATCTATTTCTTGAGAGGCTATTTAAAAAGGTAAAGGTTTCCCTTGACATGAAGTCCAGTTGTGTCCAACTCTAGGGGGCAGTGCTCATCTCCGTTTCAAAGCCGAAGAGCCGGCGTTTGTCTGTAGACACTTCCGTGGTCCTGTGGCTGGCATGACTAAACGGAATGCTGTTACCTGCCTGCCAAAGCGGTACCTGTTAATCGACTCACATTTGCATGTTTTTGAACTGCTAGGTTGGCAGGAGCTGGGACTAGCAACGGGAGCTCACCCCATCATGTGGATTCAAACCGCCGACCTTCCGAAAGAGGCTATTTAGATGTATGTAAATAGTTGTATACATTAGCCTTCCATCACGGCACTGTTTTGGGGGTGGGGGAGAGAGACAACGGCTGTCACAATCTTTTGTGGGCAATAACCAGAGGATTCATATATTATGCTGCTAACAAGTTGGGACCAATGGATTTCAAGCACAGGAGACAATTTCCTATACTGCACGGATCACTATAAACCTGCAGGCCTCCAGAAACTGAGGCTCCTTTGACCAAGAACATTCCTGCCTGCCTACAAATAAGCTTTCTTGCAATATATGTATATATAAGTCCTACAGAGGCAAAGGTAAGTAGGTAAATGTGCCACTAATTAAAACGAAGACGTAAAAGAGGGGAGAGCAGTCGCATGGTAAAACCTTCACAGTGGTCGTCAGCCTGGCTAACCGCTCCTTGCACGTAAGCAATTTTTTTTCTTTCACTAAGATCTATTTTAATGCAACTCTTAATTTCCACCTAGACATTTCTCTTCAGCATCTTCAGCATCATAACTAAAAGCCAGGCATTAAAATGATGATGCTTTTTTAGAGAAAGTGATCAAAACAAATTAGCCACTCTGCCAATAAGATTCTTGGACTCGAAAGATTTACAAAGTTGTGGACAGTTTGCAGAACAGGCAAGCAAAAAAGCAGTGTTTATTAAAACAGCAAAAATGTGCTAAGCGTGAAAACAGCTCAACTATGCTGCAAAAGTTACAGATAACATTTATTTTGGGATATATATTCTCAGCTCCAGTTGTACAAAGAATCCTTTTGAAGGGGTAGGCAAGTACAAAGGGATGATTTACTGGTTTCAAGACCAGCTTTACCAACCAGTATGGAAAACCTGTTTAAACAAAAGCTGGCATGGTTTATTCTCCTCTGGAGGAGGCCACTGAACACAGAAGGATTGCCCACTGCAGCCATTCATGGAAAAAAGACCCATTCAATTGCAAAAATGCTGTTTCTCCAGCAGAGGATTCCATGACTCAACCCTCCCAGGAATGGGCAAAGGAAGGCTGCTCTCACACAAGTTTACAAAACTTGCTTGCCAAGAGTTCACTTCACCTTCATACATCATGGGGGGACTTGTTGTTTTTAACCCCAATCAAAAGACTTGGATGCTTGAGTATCTGGAAGCTACACCAGGTCCAGAATGCAGCCGTGTGGGCGGTTTTTGGTGCCCCTAGAAGGGCGCATGTAACATCTTTGCTCCACAAGCTGCACTGGGTGCCAGTCTGCTTCTGGGTCCAATTCAAGGTGTTGGTCATCACCTTTAAAGCCCTACATGGCACGGGGCCAAGCTACCTGAGGGACCGCCTCTTCCCTGTTGCGTCAACCCGTCCCACCCAATCATGCAGAGAGGGCATGCTTCAGACCCCGCTGGTAAGGGAATTCTGTCTGGCGGGGTCCATGAGGTGGGCCTTCTCTGCAGCAGCTCCCGCCCTCTGGAACATCCTGCCCCCAGAGGTGAGGCTAGCCCCTTTGTTCCTGGCCTTCCGGAGGAATTTGAAGACCTGGCTCTGCCACCTGGCTTCAGGCGGGGAGGGAAGCCATCATGTTTGGGGATGGCTAGTGCCCTAGAGCACTCATTGCATACAAGGACTGAGTTATTATCTGCCATTTGGATTCTATTTTTATCTATAATTATTGTTTATTTGTAACTGTTTTTAAATATTGTATTTTTATATATTGTAAATTTATTGCATATTTATTGTTTTATTGATTATTGTTGTACACTGCCCAGAGTCCCTCTGATGGGAGGAGATGGGCAGTGACAAATTTGATAGATAGATAGATAGATAGATAGATAGATAGATAGATAGATAGATAGATAGATAGATAGATAAATACTGTATTACAAGGTCCTACTTCCTCAGCTCTTGACTCAAGCCACCAAGCTCAGAGGGAAAAGAAGTGGACCAGGATGGCAAAAATGTTGAAGCAGGCCAGCCTTTGGAGGAATTTGGTTCTTTCAGGGCAATAAGGAGAACTATGTTATCACTGCAAAGGAGACAAGGGGTGGTGGGGAGCTGGCTGTGAAGGAACAGAGGATCTCCCTGTCCTGGGCTTCTTTCACTACCTTCCACAACCAGCAACCTGGGTTTCCACCCAGCTTACCCCCTACACACACACACACACACACACACACACACACTTCCATGAGAATTCTTAGAGGTGAGTTTGGTGTAAAATAGGCTCAAGTCAGGTTGATGAACACTGGTCCATGCAGTTATCACGTATCACGAGTCAAGCTCAGGCTGGTGACATGTAACTAACTATCATAACTAAACACTGATTTTGCATTATGGGGTACGGAACACAGAGGTATACTGAGCAACGCAGGGGGTAATGACTGAGCCAGGCAAATGCTTTGTCAACTTGAGGTCGACTCCTAATGAGAACATGGAGACATCCACAGTTTCCTTCGGCACAATACAGAAGTGGTTTGCCACTGCTGCCTTCTACAATGTTAATTAATTATTTGTATTAATTAATTCAATCTTTATTGACCAGGTTCATCTCCGTTTTCTCTTCCCAAGTTAAGAGTTGGGGGGGGGAAGGGGATGCATTTTGTTACTCCCCCTTCGCTATTCAGTCACCCTACTTGCATTTCCCCACCCACCAATCAAACCACTGCACTCCACAACTATTCAAACCACAATGAAGATTCCTCATTTAACATTCCTCAATAATAAGTTCATTGTAGTAATGGCAGGCCTGAAGATCCACTTAAAAGTCTTCCTTTGCACTTCATCATTTTGGGGAGATCTTCAGGGACCCAAAAATGGGCCAGGGCCATGCAAGAGTACACCCCAAATCCTTCACAACATATAAGAGTTGGCTGGCAAGGAATCTCATCTCTCCTCCGCCATTCTAAAATTTAGTCCAGCTTCTCTTGTGTCACTTGCTCATAACATGTAAATGAGGGTAAAAGGAGGCTGGGGAGAATCTTTGCCATTAGCAAACTTGAAGCCCTTCAATTAACATTAATCTAAAGCCAGAGAAGAGATCAGCAACGAAAGACATGGATGTCTGGCTGATTGGCCTGTTCCAAAAAAATTCTTTGTTGGGAATGAGGCCAGCCACCTTTTGTATGTTGAGTTCCAATTAATGCTTTAATCTCTCCCAAATGAATTTAGCAGAATCCAGAACTCGACAGACATTTTAATGCTAAATTTCTTTAAAACGCACATGCCTTTATACTATAGGCAGGGACCTTCTTCAGCCAGATATTTTGAATAAAGGACATATGCTACATATTCAGTATCATCTGGAAAGCCTCATTAACAATCATATTTATTTAGCATCTGCAATGCCTCATTAACAATCACACAGAAACACACATACGCATAGACACACAGACTCACAAACACCCTCCGCCTCAATTCTTTCCAGGTACAATTTACCTATAGAGTTTGTTTTTTAAAACACTATCCTCTGTGTGAGATAACCTTATTTATGAGTACATTACAAGAAAGATAGTGTCCAAAATCTGGGATTTTCAACCTGATTTCCCCACACAAAAACTTAACTTGCCCCATCGTTTCAATTCTCAGTGTCAAAGGTTCAGCTTTATATATAATACTTTTCTGCCCCCTTCTGTCTACTACAGACCAAACCCTGGGAATTTGACAGCAGAGCTTCAATTATTTCCTAGGATCACCAGATTATTAGAGGTCTGAAATGAACTTCAAGGCTTCCAATTGCAAATCTTGAAGAATACAATCTACTAGAATCTCTTCTAAATTCAAACCTAATCAGAATGCTTGAGGGCAAGGCGACGTGCGCTTAATCTTCAGGGAAGATGCCCAAATGAGAAAAGTGGCTTTTCTCATAAAAAAGTTTTAAACTTCAAAGAGGACAACTGAAGCAAAGGCTATGGGTATTGCACGATGAGAAAGAATTGAATAAACGAACTCCGCGCACGCACACAAACACACACACACTGAAAGGTATGTGTTTAAGATTACAGCATCACAATCTTCCTGACTCACAGAAGGTAGATTCTGACTGATTAAAATGGAATGGAATGTAACTCACTGTAAATACCAACACTTTGTCTTGTTTCTTGCTTCTGAGCCTTTTATATTTCATTTCTAAGTAAGGCTGTCACTCTATTAATTTTTAACTTATGAAATAGTATATGTATTTCATAAGTACTGGCTCACAGAGATTTAAAGATTTCACAATAACTTTTTATAATTTGTGTGTGTGTGTGTGTGTCAGAAGCACCTACCAAGGCGCTTCTGTATTGAAAGGATTTGCGGTGATGTCACCATTGCCCTGGGGACGCCCGAGGGGGCTCCTTTCATGTCCCTGTTATTTTCCCTATTTATCTACTTGCATTTGCATGCTTTCGAACTGCTAGGTTAGCAGGAGCTGGGACAAGTTGATGGGAGCTCACTCCATCATGCGGCTCGCGCTCTTGGGTTTCAAACTGCCAAGCTGCTGACCTTAATGGTCCTCTGACTCAGCTTCTTAACCACTGAGCCACGGCGGCCCCTACTTTTTATCATAATCTGCTCCAACATAGTATGTATTTATTGCTTTGAAAATGCTATTGGAACTTCAGACATATACAGTATTTGTCTCCTGAGCCACATATAAAAAACAGCAAGTTCTAGTAAATTTTATTATTTATCAACTGCTTGTTTGAAGTCACAAGCTTGCTACATGAAGCCTTCAGCAATTTCAGGATAAATGGCTCAGTAGAAACCATTTAGTTAATAGCAGGTGGCTTCAGAAACGTAAGGGAAATGTAGGTCAGATCTCAGTTTAAGAAAGCTTGACAGAACTAACTCTGCAATACACTGACATGAGTAATTGCATTCCACTCTCTGACCCATAAGCAAAGTTGCTTTTAAGGCAGCTATTGCCATGAACTGACCTTGTAAAACACAATACCAAATGTTGTGCTGGAAAAGGGTGTCTTCCAGGATTTGTAATATGTCAACATCGTATTACAAAACGCTTGGCTCCAACATCTCTCAGTCCAAGAATGATGGGATGTAATATTTCAAAGAAAACAAAAGCTAAACAAGCATTGCGACTTAAAGAGGTGAGTCCTCCGCTGTGCTCTTCAGAGTTTGAAATCTTCATTCAGAACTCAAGCGATTTGACTAGGCAACCTCAGGAAAGTCACTACCAGGCTTAACTATCCATACCTAAAATGGGAACATAAATGTAGCTAGGTTGTCGATAAGAAAACACTTATTTTAAATGTCAAAAAAGGCCTCATCTGCAAGCTTGGAACCGAGGTATGGAAAAGGATAGTTGAAGAAGATCCAGATGCAAATCAGACTTCTGAGGGCTTTATCCAGCCATCAAAACGTTACGTAATCAAAACTGACAAATCATCTTCCTTTTTAAAAGCGCTTAGCCAATTTTACAAGATAATTTATATAACTAATCATTTCTTTACCTTTCAAATAGAAAGGAAGAAAATAGCATGCCTAAAGTACTGGTGATGATAGCAAAGATAGGTAATTATTTCCCTTAGTATTACTGAGCTGATACTTTTTACCGCATTTGCACATTACTTTCCTCAGGTCGACCTATCCTGCTGGTCTCTGATACGCTCTCTTCCCCTGCGCTGCTCTACAATAGTTCAGTTTTCCGCAGCACATTTAGAAGCCCCATGCTTCCATGCCTGTGAAGTATATCACAGCGGAGGAGCATTCTTCTGGAACTGCATTCCTGAACTTCTACAACTGGTGTCAAGGGGGTGTGTGCATGGTTCAGGCTCCAGAGCCCCAAAAGCATTCCAGCTGGCATGCCAGAAACAGACTGCAGAATATCTCCCATTAATCAAAATCCAACACACCCGATCTGGCAAATCACCACCACAAGTTATACTTCGTCTTACCCAGCTATGCCTACAAAACTCACACGTGTACCAAGTTGCAGCGTGCTGCCAACAGCAGATTGCTATTATAGCTTCTTTGATGAGTGACTTAGCTACCTGCCTAAATAAGCATCAGATAAAGTCTGTAAGCGACTCTCAGTGACACTCAGCTGAACACACATGAGTTATTAACACCTTTTCATGGCAACTGATAGAACAAGTTTGCCTATGTGCAGATAAAATCTGAGAAGGAAGGGATGTACAACTTCCTAACAATTCTCTTAGTTAAACAGTCAAGTCCATACTTCTGCTGGGCACAAAGAGATATTTTTATATTTTACATTACATTTTCAAACAGAGAAAGCTTCCGTATGGCATGGGGATCCAATGCAAAACCAAGCTTCAGAAATTGGTACTGTGGGAAGTATGTTAAATACTTAGGAAATTGCAGTCGATTGCAAATCCCATCAACCCATGTTCTGACAGGCTAAAATGCTCTTGCATGTCGACTAATGAAACTTAAACTCTCCGATAGCTCTGCTGGTCTTGTTAACACAATTTCTGGAGCTCTGGTCTCATCTAGAAGGTGGTAAGTAGGAAAGGAGGATTCTGGAGATACAGGATGTAATTCTAAACTTCATTACTAGGAAATAATCTCTGTCAAACCCAGTGGGATGTTCTGAACCTGTCAGTGAGGACCTTCTATGAGGCAAACTCCAGCTGGCGAGAAAGCAAATAAGTCTTCATCTTCCTAATATATTCCTCCTTTAATACCGTCTGGTTTGTAAAGAACAGAGGAGATATTACAAATCAGGTTGGATGTCAACTTTGGCACAGAAATCTGAACTTATGTTTAATGCCAAAATATAGAAGATCCCAACTGTTAATCCTCTTCTAAACATGAAAGATGTAAAAGTCCAACTATTCTGATTAGGAGAAATGTGGTGTGCATTAAAAGTTTGTAGAGATAATTATCTTATGTCTCTACATTCACCCAAGGAAACGATAATTTTTCTTGTTTGTCATCCACATACAGATTACCAGCAAACTGCAGTACCCAGAAGATCAGTAGGAATAGATGATCAAGGATAGGCTGTGGTGAGTCCAAGGAGTATCTGTGTAGTGACTGCACTGATGGGCCATTTTGGTGAACAATTGCTTGGGAAATACTAATCTATCAGGCAGAGAAGCAAGACTTCACCATTCTTGCAACATGGCCAAAAAGCTGGACATGAATTCCCAGATCATTACTCTGGATGCCATAACACGTTTTCTAGCCCACTGTGATGGCTACATCTGATGTCATGCTGCAGTGAAAAGACCACATTCTTGCCAGTTTCCATGTTGGAAGAAACTTTCAGCATATTTTCTTGAAGAGTAAGATAATTTTAGAGCCAGGCTGCTAAGAAATTAAAGACACCCAGGGCCAGAAATATTCATGGGGAGAACAGGCAGACTGAAGAAGGAACAAAGCTGAAATAAACTAGGCAGGGCTGAAAATTTAATGCACATTAAAAAAAAACAACTGAGCATATATGTATTGTTTAAGAGCAGCACTGTGCCTTGTAAAGGTCAGGCTACCACAAATGTGTTTGTCTTTAAGATGCTACAAAACTCTTTGCTAGCTTTGCTGCTAAGTAACAAGGTTATTGTTCTCATTTCAGTATATCAATTTAGCAATACAAATAAATCGATCACATTTGTACCTTCAGACTCAAGAGACACAAGCCTGGCTAGTGAGGCAGACAGAATACATGGGAGTGTATATGCACACGTTATTTATTTTTAATAGTCTCTGCCGTTCCCTTTCTACTTAAACTTAAATATTTCTATATTTAATATATTTAAATACTTAAATACTTAAATATTTCTATATCACGTTTTCTTGGAGAGGAGTTCCTTCCAGCTGCACACTTGTGACATTACACCATGCATACCCATTGCTTTCTATCCCGCTTCTTCACCCTCTTTTTTCCCACAAATGCTGAAGGATCTGTCCACGCCCACTCCCTGTGCAAATGAACTAAACTAGATGAATTAAGGACAGATGTTTCTCCATCAAGGCCCTCTAAATACAACCGACAGTTACCAGTCCAAAATTTTAACCTTGATACACAGGTGTCATGTCCTGTGAGATGTGAAATTCAGACATTTTGAGAGAAGAGTTGGAAGTAGCCTTCATGGAGCAGCCCAGGGACTTTGTGGCACACCACATGGAAGAGTGTGGGTCATATACTGGCAAAAACAAATGCCCAGGAACTTTTCAGCAGTCCAGCCACTTCCAGCTACTTCTCTCCTTTTCTGCATGGTGATAACCAAGGAGCAAAACAGCAAAAATAAAAAATTCATTACAGTCATACTGGCAAATCAAGCTGAAAAATTGGACGATGCTTTTGACATGTGGCATCTCTTCGTTTCTCTACAGCAGAGTTGAGTTGCTATCTGAAAAGAATAACATCTTAGAAGAGAAAACCCCTAGCCAGTTTATTAACCAAAGGGCAAAGCAATTTAGGAATGAATATAATTCTAAGGAAAGGCTCTTAAAAATACAGCAAGTGATTTTTTCTTCTGCTTTTCCTCTACCTTAGGATTGCTTTGGTCTTAAAGAGAATATATTTCTATTTTCTCCTTTGGAAACTTTTATTTATGATAAACCCTTGTTATTACAGTAATGATAAATGACGAACCCATAAAATAGCACAGCTGTTAATGGCAACAGAAAGCAGAGCAAGACTATACATCATTGTTTATAATATATAGTTCATCTCACAAAACTGTGTTCTACACACCTGGGGGAAAAACATTTTCCACAAAAATGCTTCCCTTGGTGAGACATAAACAGCCTCAGAATGCCATCAACACTTCATAAGGCAAAACTCAGCCTTGACACTCGCACTAAATCCATCAAAGATGCATTCAATCCTAATTACTAAAATCTGGTGATAGCAACACTCACTGGACATGCTTTGTTCCATTTCTAACCAAGGTCTATATATCAAAACACATTTTCAACAAAAAGGCCAAACTCAGGAGCAAAGGAGAGATTACACACCGCACAGGAAGAGTTGGCAGAAGAATAACTATTTTTAATCAGTATATCATTATGCACAGGTTGTCGTGCCCTGCTGCCTGCTTTCTGTGGAAGATAAAGGGAAAGATAAGAGTATATTTTAGCTGGATTTGGCTGTTTGGCTTTGGTTTGCTATGTGTGAACCCAGCCTTTTTTTCAACAAATCCATGGTTAAAACAAACCAAGACTTAGCACTCTAAGCGAACCATCTCCTAAAGGTTATCTATAGATAAGGAAACTGAAATTCCAAATATTTTGCTGTAAGGGAAACAAATCCCTCCCTATAGAAAACTGTCAGGGATTCCACTTCAGCAAATAAAAATGTGAAAATCAGTGAGGATTTCCGAACAAGAGGGCGAGTCAGGCTCCAGTATGGATATGTTCAGGATTTCCATGTTGTTGTTATCATCCATAACCAACTCTTCATAAAAAAGTAGGTACAGTACTGACATTTCTGGAATGGGAAACCACTCCTGCCCTGCTGCCAAGAAAACACGGTGGGGGTGTCCTTATAATCACGGAGACTGAGTTTGACTCAGGAGAGACTTCACCAAAACACCAGTAGCTAGAGCAGGGTTTCTCAACCTCGGCAACTTGAAGGTGTGTGGACTTCAACTCCCAGAATTCTCCAGCCAGCATGCTGGCTGGAGAATTCTGGGAGTTGAAGTCCACACACCTTCAAGTTGCCAAGGACACTGAGCTAGAGAATATCTTTATCTTATTCTACACAAAGAGGTTCCAAACAATCCTCCATGGGAGGGTTACAGATTACTAGTATCTCAACCATGGAACAGCTGAAGCATGGAATCATGAATAATCATGAGTAATTATGTAGCTTCATAAAATAACCAAAGACCTTCAGGCGTAACTGTTAAAATCAATCAAGAAGGAAGTATTTAAGAAACAGGTAGGAGAGGAGCATAGGTTGGAAAGAAACCAACAGAGGATGAATGCTAACATGGGTGTCCTATCAGAGAAGAGAGAAGTTGTAAGTCAACAGAAGATGTTCTCTGTCACTGATAGGTGAGCCTGCCATTTTCAAAGATGGGAAAGTGCAGTTTCTTCTGTAAAATATCCAAGCACCTGAGTTTCTATTGTAGCATCACAGGGTGGAAAAGCATTCAGAAACTTTCAGGGTGCTTGCCAATAAATTTAAAGCAGGTGTGCATTATACAGATTATAAAAACAGATCAGAGTATAGGGTAAGGTTAGGATCTCTTCAAATTGAGTCTATAAAGCTTTAAAAAAGAGAGAGGTGGGCTGACTGCTTAAGTATGCTGGGAATAAGGGAGGGGGACAATCAGATCTATGAAAATTCAGTGCCATCCATTTTATTTGGATTCTTATTTTCTACACCTGCTGCCTCTTCTTTCTTTACCCTTTCGCTGTGTATGCTACAACCTCCATGACTAAAAACTGGTTGGTGAAGCAGCAGTGGACTATATTACAAATTTGGGACAAAGGTGCCCTAACTCAACCCTTAAACATATTAATGATACAGATTAATTAGTATTTCCTCCACTCCACCTCTGTTTGCTACAGTCCTATGGAACCAGCAAGCCCTGTCTTCTTATCCCTGCAAGTACATTTCAGCCCTCCCGTGGCTTCCATGCCATGCGCTACCTACCTATTTTCAAAGTTATTTCCAAAATCAGAGGGGCTAAAAACACGTCTATAAAGAAGGCTGAATTCTTTATTCCCAAAGTCAAAACAAAATCCAAGGAGACCCTGCCCTAAATTTAAATAGGAGTGGGAACTACATCATCCCATTTACAATGACCTGTATGAACAGGCCAAGCTGAGGAAGAATGTGGAAGGGGCTCTAAGCCTCCCGCCCCAAGGCAAGGTGATGTGTTTAGTTGGTCACATGGCAAGGAACGCCATGAAGCCAAACAGCCTTCAGGAAGAATTTGTTTCTCATTCTGAGCCGCATACCAAGTTCCTGACGGTTACCCCAAAAGCTGGCCTGCTTGGCTGTGCCAGACGGTTGAGCTGGACACAGCACCTGCATGCCCTCCCACAGAGAGACTTACCATCTCACTTTGTTGCATGTCTGGGTGGCCCCAAGTGGGGAACCTGCCACCATGGGAACCTGGATGGGGCTGTGCTGCTTGTTCATGACCAGATCCAGTTTCTCTTCCAGGGACTTGCAGGTTGCATCCAGGGCTAGCAGCTTGGCCTCGATGCTATCCAGTCGCAGGCATATTGTTTGGTTAATGGAATACAGGAACGACTGAGGGAGAGAGGCACAGAATGAGCTGGGTGGGGTGGGAAGCCTTTGGTCTGTGCTTTTCTACGTTTGCACTTGCACAGGCGTCTGCAAAGAACATCCATCCATCAAGGAACAGCTAAAGTGCATGTAACCCCAAAGCCTGCCCAGTGGTAAAAACGATCATCCAATGGACCGTCCAAGGCTTAAAAGGCTTGCCTATCTTGTAGGAAGAGGGCCTGTGAGTCTATGGGGGCCAAAAATCAAGAATCCGGTGGCACCCTTTCCGACAAAGGCTTTTTATTAAAAGGACGCCGCTTCTGCCTTTTAATAAAATTTGTTTGCTGGAAGGCTTGCCTACATTCAAAGGAAGTTCAGTTTTATTTTTTACTCTTGATGTGAAAACTAAAATACTGGGCTGCCCTCTTGAATAGCAATCAAAAGGAACATTTATAAAAACGGGCTATTTCAGTCAATAAAAAGGAGGAACTGACTTTTAAGAACCCAATGTGCACTCTAATGATGCAAACAACTAGACTGGATATTTGAGGCCACGTGCATTTAAGGCCTTCCTTTGGTGAGCGCCAAGGCATTATTCTTATTCCACAGAATAAGCAAAAGACAGAGTCCTTTTTCCAAGCTTTCAAGATCTTTTTTTCACCATCCTCTTCATTCTTCAAAGACCATGTTTTTCCAGTTTGACTGTCTATTATTTCAGCTGTTATCCTGGACCTACCCTCCGTTATAATGATTATCACCAGGACAAGTGTTCTGCCATGGGCACTTCGGGAAACAAGCCGAAAAGGTGGGATGTAAATATGCTTTTAAGTTCTGAAGCATACCTAGTTGGATTATGCGCCTTTTTTTGCAAGTGCTCCATTCAAAAAGGTAAGATAATTATTTACAACAAAGCATATATTCTGCTTTGATTTGAACCTGGATGGGATTGTGTTTCCTTTAAAATATTTCTTGTGCCCCCTCTGGTGGATATAATTAAAACAATACAGAAAACTGAGTTCAAAGTACATAAAAACTCTCAAGATGAAACACGCAACTTTAGAAAATACCTAAAGCTTGCATTAACTAGTTAATAATTCATCAGGCGACTTCCTGCAGGTGGTGTTACTACCCATTACTGTCAGGAACGTGAGTGCTAACACCGTAGGATGAGATTTCATGCCATCATAATGTACGCTTAAATAAGCGGCATTAATGGATTATTTCTTAGTGGAAATAAGTGGAATTACAAGGTAATCTTTTCACTGATGTTATAATGGTCAGACAGAAAGGACGTACATTATTGTAGCATGTTGTTATTGCATTATGGTGTGAATTTTGTTAATACTGAAAAGTCAGCTGCAGGTGCGTAGTAAGCAATCAAAGAATGCTACAAATGTGTAGTGTATTTTTATACTATTTTTCATTAAAAGTCAGCAATCTCTAAACTAAAACCAAAACCTGTCTAATCTTCTTAGTGGAATTCTGCAGAATATTGAAGAATCATGTTAAGCATATTGCTTATTTACTATTTATTTATCCTGCTTTTTTAAATAAAAAGCTGTCAACACAGCCATATGCTTTATTATTCGATACAATCAACATTTATTTATAGCACATAAGGAAGATCTTGGTAATTCTCAAAAGGAGCAAGGGAAAATACAGTTATTAACTTTGAATCTGCTTTGATGTGGAAAAAACGTTTTCTACTGTCCAGTCAGGAGTATTTGTTAATTCTGCTAAGATTACTTTTTTTCCTATATATACCCACGTCTGATATGCACTGGTAACTTGAAGATGGATTCCTGTGTACTGCAGTGATAATATGTGCCAGAAATACAAGAGAAGAGGCATCAGTTCCATTACACAGTCTATCTCAAATCTTGAGGATCTTATCTTAGCCTTTCCCAAATTGGTGCCCTCCAAATGCATTGAGGTCCAGAACACCGAGGGCACTATGGTTTAAATCACCTTAAACCATAGTAAAACATACCGCTATCTATCCAATATTAACTGCACTTTGTGAACAACAAGCATGTACATGGCTACAACCTTAATTGACGGGTCTTGACAATTAATTTCTATCCGTTGCCGTTTCAAAGGGGGATCTACATCTTCATCTGTCACTTCATGGTTTTCCAACACAACTGCAAACCAAAAACAGAAACAAGCAAACCATTTTCAATATTTCGATCAATGGCACTTAGTTATGAAATTAAAAAGAACAACAAGCTGAATGGGCAGAAGTGTTCAGTGCTTCCTCAGCCCTGATCTATTCCCAGTGAAAGCCAATGCTATAGATTTCATTGCCTTGTTTTTTGTATTAAAACAAAGTGAGAAAGGATTCATAGTAAAATAGAAGATTTACAGGACAGGTAAAATATTGGAGGCAGCGAAGGTACCTACATGTGAGGTTGCCACGCTGCTGTTTCACTCAGCTCCAGGAAAAAGCAACATTCTTTAAATCACTTCTTTCACATTCTACGCAACACATACTATGAAACTCACAAATAGTGTCACTGAGCTATTGGTGTCTCCCTTCCCCTCATGTCCCTGAAATAACATACCTGGGTGATCTGGATTCAAGTCCTCCACAGCTATTTGAACTACATCAGCTAAATCCTGTTCTGTCATCATTCAGAAACAGGTAGTAGGGCTGAACCGAAAGAGATCTGTCAGTTCATACAAATCTGATTCTGCAAAACATCAAAAACTGTGGTCACACAGTGACTGTAATACTCGCCATCTGTCACCCTGGAGGTAACAGCATGTTAAACTGTATGAGCTTTTTGACAAAAGAAGTACACACGGTAATTCAGTTTTACAAAAAATGCCCATTCGATCTTCAAAGCACAGGTTTTTTGTCTGATTGCTTTGCACACGACAGCAGCGAAAGGCAGAGAACAGCAATTTGCAACTGGATGTTACAGTTCTCCTGCTCAGACTGCCTAAACGCTAACTCGAAAATTCCCCAGTTCCACTCATATATATGCAATGAAGGAAGAGGATAATGTGCTGTTCCGTCCATTTACTGGGAGCGCTGACTCCAAAGCACATCATCTTGACAGTAAATACCATCAGACAGCTGCAATCACCATCTAACACAAACAGTCATAAGAGGTGAACAAACAATAGTTGAAAGACAGATTTCTTCCAATGCCTACTCTTGAGGTTATCAGCACGTTAAAGGAATCTCATTGTTTTAATGTAGCAGTGTAATACATGTCTAATCAGAAGATAATTTTGACAAAGTTCAGTAGGCTAAGTTATTGGCAAATGGCCCAGCCCCAGACCTATCTGCAAACCGGTTTATGTGAAATAAGACATGTTCTTCTGTCATAGAATTCTTTATTATTGGTGGAATAGAGGACATTTAAACCAACTGATCTACTGTTTTGTTTGTCATTGTTATGATTCCTTTAGCCCAGGCTCCCCTTGGTGTTGTGTGTTTTTCACTGTGTTTATTGTTCTTGTATTTCTAAGCTGCCCGGAGCCTATGTACTGTAGCACTGATATTATTACATTTCTCGTGTGGTTTGAATTCCCCTTCCTCACTCTCCCACATTGCGATCCCCCGGATTATTCTATATGCCCTCTGAGCTACTCCACAATCTGACACTTAGCAGAACGCGAATTTGGGTGGCAGTGACGGAGAGGGCTGTTCAGCATATAGAGAAGACACAGGGCTGGAGGAAGCTGCCCAAGATGGACCAGAATGCAGAAGAGGTGGCAGCGACTGCACCCGTATTACACAATTACCAAATGACATCTTTCTCAGGTGGAGACGGCTGTAATCTAATCATCCCTTTGGGGAAAGGTCCTCATTTAACACCAGCATCCGGGTTAGGGTAACAATGGGACTTTTTCTCATTATAGTAAGATCAATCCAGCCAAGATGAAGTGGTTTTAGCCACCACTGGATGGGGCTTAGCAGTGTTCACATTGGATTGGATTACGTCTCCTCTTTTTAGCGTCTTAATTCATGCTTAACCTGCTTATTTACTGCGCTCACTAAAAAGTCTTCATATTCAAACAGATTAAGAAATCTGCATGGACACATTTATGAGCTTATGCTGAACTATTATGCCGTCCTAGAGGGTCTCTTTCTCGGCTCAGAGTAAGGCTTGGAGGCACATTCAGTCTGAGCGAAATCAGGTCTCCCTCTGCAGTTTCGAGGGTTTCTACAATTCAGTTCCCGCAACATTCAGTTCCAGTTCTACAGCCGAATATTCTTCAGCAGTGTTCCTCTGGGCCTCCTGTGAAGAACTGCTGCAAGTTTTATCGAGGGAAATTTCTAGTGTCCGAAACCGATTTCAAGTCACATCTAAATTTCTCCCAGTTAGGGAAGAGTGGCATGGGAATGGGGCAGAAATGGTGGGGAACCCAGGGACAGGCTGACTGGCCTTTTTTCGTACCTGGAGCAAAATACTGTTGGCGAGAAAAATCTGATTTGTCTGTGAAAGGCCAATGCATCATGAAGCACTCTAGCTGAAAGAAAGCCAACTGCACACAGCCATTTCCCCCTTTCCCCTTCTTGGGTCCAAGAATGGGGATGCAATTAAAACATGCAGGTGAAAAGTAACCGACAGGCCCATCTACGGCATCGCTGCAGGCTTCCCAGCCGTCCGAGGCAACAGCTGCTCGTTAGGGGGGGAAAAACCCCAGTCTGAATTCTTCCAAATGAGGACACCACACGATATTGGGTTATTTATTCAAGAATGTCTGCCGCCAAGAAAGATTCATTTGAAATTCGGATCACCGTGAAAGTGATTATGACTGCATTTGCGGTGGCAAGGTGCCCAAGTGATCTGGCAAGAGATTTAGGGCATGTGGTTGCCATTTCTCTTCTTTTGGCAAATTAAGTTTGCCATTTCTCAGAAGTCTTGGGCAACGGCCAGACTTAACATAATAAAACAGCTGTGCTAGGATTACGGTTTCATAATGTCACTAGCTGCAAAGGCGATTGAAAGCTCTGCTGCGGTTGAAGGGAAAGAATCTTTCAATCCATACATTGGGAAAGGGACCAAGCCAAACTGGTTTCCCCCCCTTTTTTTGTCTTGCTTTGCTCAAAAGGAAATCAGAACCACGCAGATTCAATCAATGCGACTCATCTGTTTCCAAATTAAGGTGCTAGAGGGAAGCTGCTTTTTGCCAACGCCATTCCGAAGGCCAACAGGCAGGTGTGGCCCTGCAACATTCTACTGGTCAAGAAACTGAGAATGAGGACAGACTTTTGCTCCAGAACTCCCAGTTTTTAGCATTAAATGTGACCCCCACCAAAAAATGTCAGCCCCAGTAGGTAGACTGGGCCAAGAAATCAACTCCTCAGGAAGGCTAAAACGATTTTTATTGAGACTGGCTATCATAGCGGAATCTTGGAAATCTAACTGTGCTGCACCTCCTCCCCTTTCTTATACTCCTGTGAATTAGGGAGGTGCCTGCCTGAGCCTCTTCCAAATATTATCTGCCTGTTGTGGACTTAAAATATGTTTCACCTCGTCACCCTGGCAATGCATTCTGCATATCTCCATCAAGGTCATCTTCCTTACACTCCAGTATAAGTTACTGCTCTCCAAGATGTTCTGATTAAGTCCATTCATCATGCTAAGCCATAACCACAGTTGGCTAAATAAATCAAATTGGTGAGATTCACCGAACCTGCCAGAAACTGTATTTTGCAATTCACAGTCACTGGGTTCACACAACACACGAACTTAAATCACATCTGGGCGTAGCACAATGGATGAACCCAGTTACCATGTCTGTTAAATATAATCAGGATCTTCTTCCAAAGCATTCCTATTCCTATCTCTTTGCATTCAACTAACACCAGTCTGTATCACATCTATATTCATTCCAAGTATTATGTGATAGAGAAAGGTAAATCCCAAATGCCTCATGGCACTGGAAACTAAGTAGCTTTGGGCCCAGTTAGTATTTGGATTGGTAACCACCAAGGACTCCCAGAATGCTAAACTGAGAAGCCCAAAAATACCAGAATTAGACAATGGCAAGCTGCTTCCATATGGTGGCCAAGAAAACGACAGAGATGTGCCCATGAAATCGGAGTCAACTCAGATGGAGCTTGAATCGTGTGAATCTTATTGCAGAATTTTTACTGAAAGCCAGATAGTCTGCTTCCTCCTCCAGTTTCATCTTTTCTGTCTGGCAGATGCCTTCTTTCTTGTAGAAACTTCGGAAGTTATTGTTTCCTGGGCTCTTACACTGGTTTGCTTATTCTGGTAGGACTTGCTTAGAACATAAGAACCCTGCCCAAACCAACGGGGTGCTACAGCAGTCTACCATGGGCCTCTTGCAGGCAGCTCATAAACAGATCATTCATTCACCCTTGTAAGCTGCTAAGCCTGCTGGGCACTGACCAAACTGCTGGTTGCTTTCCCTGTTGGGTAAACTGGAACTCCTTGAGAACTTGCTGGATCTATTCGATTTTTCTGCTGCCAGCCTTCTTACTCACTTATATCCCAATTCTAGTTGGCAAAGTTACCAGGCAAGTATTAACATACAAGACCACCATAAGCTTTCCTCTGTTGTCTCCAGAAATTGATATGCAGAGATAGATTCCCTCTGAGCTTATGGGGTGATTCTGCCAAAAATCTTCATTACTTTCCAGTGCATGGAAGGTAATCTGGACAATCTTCCAATATGCTCACCCTGCTCTGAGGCAACACACAAGGTAACTTCGGTGTATTCTGCAAACAGACTGAAAACCAGATCTTCCTTTGCTAGTCAAGCATGCTTGGTCTGCTTATTAAATTATTAAAACTATTTGTTTAATAGTAAGAAAATCATTTTCCTTCTTTTTCATGATAGGATTCTTATTATGCATTACACTGGTTTATCCATTTCAAGTTTATTTATTTATTTAATTTTTGTCCCACCTTTATTATTTTTATAAATAACTCAAGTTGGTGAACATACCTAATACTCCTTCCTCCTCCTGTTTTCCCCTTCTATTTCAAAGTTCAGTTTGGTAAGTATGTGGATCACAAACAACTAGGTTTTTCTTCCTGAATACAGGGCTTTGTTACAGATTTTTCCCCCACACTTTGCTCCAAAGTCACAAAAATAGTTGATGAAGATGAGGAGGAGAGTGGTTGTGCACTACCATTCCTTCCAGGTTTCCCAATTCCCAAATCATGTTAGAATTGGAAATAACATCCACTGAGTTAAACAGAACCGACTCCTAGGCAAAAGCTCTGAATCCAGTTTTAAAGAAATGATCCAATCCTACAAAAACTGACACAAATTCTGCCACTAATTCATGTCACCTATTTTGCAGAACTGAAATGACTGCTTACATTTTAACCTCAGGGCAGTTGTGGCAAAAGGACATGTCACAAAAACAAAAGGACATGTCGTTAACCTGTCACAAAAAAGGCCTTTGATGCCATGATGCCATCGTGACCAAGTGAATTAGAAGGCAATTATTACCTTGCTTTCTAATGCACCTTCCTCAAAGCAGAGCCCTTGATGTGTTGAGACAACAGTTCCCAGAATTTCCAGCCGGTGCAGGCTGTTCAGGAAAAAAAAAACAGAAAAGAAATCCATTAAACAGAGGGCACAATAGATCTGCTCTTCTGTTGCTTTTGTAGCAAATACAGGAAAGTTTAAAATCTGCGTATTCATTTCAGTTTCCATCTTTTACGAGAAGGAGTAAAACCACAACTGGAGAGAAATCCAAGTGTCAGTTTGCTGAGGTACTAAAGAACATTAATTTTTCTTCTATTTCTTCACAGCACAGATTCCTAAATATTTGGTGGTGCTATCTTGGATTCTGCAATTATTTTCCACTCCCACATAACCCTTAATTTTGTCTGAAAAGCCATCTCTTTTGAAGAACAGAACTGCCAAGAAGTTCAGAAGATAAAATGGAACCATCTTAACATTTTCATCCCAGAATTTCAGCATCATAATCCAGAGATCAGTAATCAAGGCCTGAAAGCTGTCTTGGCTGCTCTAAAGTAATCACACAATAAAATAGGACTAATTAAAAAGAGGCACCTGTCAGGATGCACAGCCTTTCCCGGCATTGAAAGGGAACATTTATTTAACTGGATTAAATTATGGGTTGGTTCGTTCACTGACGTGTCTTCAGAAGCAATTTTCTTCTATCTTGCATGTTTCTGGCCCTACGGTTATTTACTGCATAAATAAATATATAAATCCTTTCCCAAGATTTAAAAAAAAAAATTGGACCAAAAACAAACCCAGTGCAAATAGGAATAAGATAAATCTAGAGAATGCAGTTGTTCATGATTTTTTTCCTGCCTCATTTGTCCTATTTTGGGCAGCAATGGCAGCCAAATCTTCCATCTTTTAGAACCCCATGGGCCCTCCACGCGCCTCTTGATTCCAGCAGCTAACAAGGTTCACTTACAAACTATGCGATGGGTTCTAACTCTATAAACCCAAGCTTGGCTCCTGTCTACAGACCCACTGGAGCTAGCTTTTAATCATCCAACCCTAGTTCATTGGTCCCTGACCAATTACATCATAGGTAATACTGATTAATAAGAGTCTCTTAATAAAAAGCAGGGGCTGTTAGTAAGGAAAGGTCAGAGTCCTGACAGTGTGCCACTTTTAAGGTGGTGCACAAGATACACCAAAACTCAAAGCAAGATTTCATGCCACACAGAACACTACCAAGGGCATCAGGGTTGCTGAAGAGACTGACTGGGGTATACGAAGAGCGGGTGGGGTGGAGAGTGGAGGGTGGAGCGGCAGGGAGAGGTATGGGACAGTCAGACTTGCAAGAGACTGTTACTATGGCCAGTCCCAATAAAAGTAGTTTTAGCCTTCCTGTGCAGCTGATTTCCTGGCCTAGTCTGATCTTCCTAGGGGTACTGACCATTTTAAAAAGAGTGCCAGAGGGAAACTAGGTTAATTATTCCCTATCCTAAAGTCAGTGAAAATGAAGTGTTCCTCTATTTATATATTAGATAACCTTATCCAGCAATCACTTAGCAGTAAGAGTAAAGGACTAAAAATATCATTTCTTGCCTGGTTATTGAGTGAATTAGTCTTCCTCACAACTGGCATGCTGGACCACAACTTCCATCAACTGTTATGCAAGCAGGAGTTATGGGGATGCAGCTGAACACATCTGGAGGCTGGAATAAATGGCACCAGAAGACCACTGTGTTCTGGATACTGAGCTAATAGCCTGGAAGAAGCATAAAAGCAAACCCTGCTGAGAGCATTGCTGAAACTTTTCCCTACCATCACTGCATACTCTGGGGCCTGTTTGTAAATATATAATGCAGCAATTTAGATGCCAAGGAACCAGTGGCCGTTTTGCTGCTTCAACAGTGAGGGCAAGGGCTGGTTATTAGGGTATCAATCTATTTGTGGGATTGAAGCAAGCCCCTTTGGGAAGTAGAGGGAGAGAGGGAGGGAGGGAGGGAAGGAAGGAAAGAAGAGAGGGAGAAAGGGAAGGAAGGGAAGAAGGGAGGGAGGGAGGGAGGGAGGGAAGGAAGGAAGGACGGACAGACGGACCAGAATGAAACTAAGGGGAAAAACTAAGTCTTGGTCTTCAATTCCCCCCAAATGAGTTGGGAATTCTTGTGTGTGAGTAAAGATGCTGACACGTTGCAAAAGCCATGCTCGGATTCTGCACGGATATTTGAACAGTTCAGATGAGAGGATGAGGGGAATAGCGCGTGCTTGTACTTGACTTGCCTGGAATTGTCTGCAATCCACTTCAAGGAACCCAATCCTATGTTACAGTGTAACTTTGCCAATCTGATTTGACTGACGTCCTTAAAACAAATTACACAGAACAGCTCCGAGTTTAAATATTTATTGTACCAAACGTTGCTTTCCAACAATTCTCATAAGAGAATAGAAAACAAAACCCCCACAACCAAAGGGCAATTGGAAGGAATTGCTGTCATAATTAAGTCAACTGGGATGCTGGCTTTGTACTGCATTATCGAGTCGAGGCACACACCAGCTGAAATTTCTAAGGGAAGAGCGCCACCTCGTGGTTCTTGCCCCCAAATGCATCGGCAAAAGCATACGAGGACCCATTCTAGCCGGCCGCTGCAGCTACTACAAACTGCGAACGCTTTATTTTCCCTGCGTGAGTGAAGCAGGGAGGGAAGGTCAGCAAGGAGGAGGCATCTTGACCTGCAAGAAAGGAATTCTACTTATGCCTCTCTTCCAAAGGAACGTAGGAAGCTGCCTTACAACTTTGCAAAAATTGTTAAGAGCATTACGTATGCCTCCTTGAAGATACACATTTAATGAAAAAATAGCAATATTCTCTAAATCTGTTCTGTATTTAGAGAGATTAGCTGATGATCCCATTTAGGCCCAGGATTTCCAAACTGTTTTACCCTTTCATCAGATTGCTCTGTGGAGCTGGTCCTTTTGAAAGACAGGCAGGCCATTTAGGGATCAGAACCCCCCACCCAATTCAATTATAATCCCTGAACGTGCTGTCAAAATTGTAGCACCCTTATGATTGCATATCTCCCATCTTCCCTTTCCTCTGTTGCTGCTCTTCACCTGCCTGAAGTATGTGAAAGTCCTTTTCATTTATGAAAACCTATCTATCATCCATATAAATATAATGTAAATTCCATGTTGTACAGCCATCTGCTAACCCTTCCTGCCATCTTTTTGCAAATACAGATTAGGGATAATGCCATTTAAAACGCTCAAATTTTGTTCAGCCAACCTGAATAATGTAAGTAATCACGCATTCAATTAAAAACAGCCAGTCCTAATCCCAAAAGATGTACGAATACTTCTGGTGTGGCCAAAAATTAAACAGAACTAGCATAGGTAACTTGCTTGGATTAATAACTATACACTTAATTCAGAAAGCCGGGCCTAACTCCCAAAGAAGAGGGTATCTATTTAAATTCTTCTGGCTTGGATGGAAGTTAATATTGTTCTGGATATGAAGTATACATTATGCAATATTCTTTTCATAGGTGTTTCCTTTGAATTGTGTCATACTCAAAAGATTTCTAGTTCCATGTACTGGTAGTCCCAACATCTGTGCACAGTCGCTGAAGTTCAACGCTTTGATAAGATCTCATTTTGCTCACCAAAGCAACTTGTACAACTTGTTTTCATTAGCTGTGGGCCCCACATCAAAGCATTCTGCGGTCAGGAGTTAAAATGATGGTCAAAGTACCATTTCTAAATGTTACCAACTGATTTCACGGTGACAGAAAATATCAATGTATGTTATAAAAACACCCACATAAAGTGACAGAACCATCATGTATGGTCAGTGTAATGCCTCCTGCCTATTCTACAATGTATGTATTAGTATAATCCCTTTTAATTTTATCTTAGACTAACATCCTACAACATGAGTTTTCAAAGACTACAGGCCATTATATATGCAGTAATAAATTGTATGCCACACTTGGCATTATGAAATGTTCTAAGTGCCCAGCATTTCACTGGGAGAACAGCTTTTATATATTTTCCTTTATTTCTTTTACTGCTACTGTTTTATGATCCGTATTGCATCTATTCAGAGAATTATACATACAGTACACAGAGTTAATTCACCCAAAGAACATTTATTATCAGAGCAAACACTTCCACCGGCTTATCTCACCAACGGGGTTCATTTTTAAGGTGCTGATACAACTTCAGAAACACCAAATTGGAAGGAAACTGAATTTCTGTTTTGAACTTGGTAAGCGCCCACCCTGGGCCAGCCCGGCCGCCCTTCTCCGGTGCCTTTTCCTCCCTGTGCTACTGACTGCTCGCCTTCCCTATCTTGGCTGGGCGAGCCACTGCAACGGCGTAGAGACAGAGCGAGCGCGCGAGGTCCTGGCACAGCAAAGGGGATCGACTACACGACCTCGAGGGTCCCTTCCAACCCTTGGGATTCGGGTTCCAGTTCTTGCTGCGCTAAGACAAGGGGGGAAATGGGACCTCCACGACCTTTCAGCCACATCCACAGACACCCATCCGAGCAGCGTCCCCCATTGGGGTGGACTACAACCCCCATCATGCCCAGCCACGAGGCAGGCGCCTTCCCCCGCTGGCCTGGAGTCTGGGTTGGGCTGCCCGCGGGGGGTGGGGAGGGGGACCCGCCGCCTCCGCGCCTGCTGGGGATGATGGGAGCTGTAGTCCCCGACCTAGGGGGCGCCAGGCGGAGCGGCTCCGGCATGCAAATCTATGCAAAGCGGCTTCGCGCCCGCGGAGGGCGGGGCGACGGGCAGCGCGGGGGGGCAGTCGCAAGCCCCGCCCCCGCGCGCCCCGCCCCCGCCCTCCTGCTCGCGGCCCGGCGGGCTGGGCGCCGTGAGGCGACCCGAGCGGGCCCTCCGGGGTCGTGAGGGGCAGCGCCGGGGCCCGCCGGGCGCCGCGGCCGAGGAGCCGGGGCCGCGGCCGAGCACCCGCGAGAGAAGCGAGGTTACCGTTTGCCTTGCCGAATTCTCGTGGTGTTTGGCCGGGCGGCTGCGATAATGGCGTCCTTCCTCGCGAGAGATCCTCCGGAGTCGCCGCTGCGCAGGCGCGCCCGGGCAGCGCGCCCCCTCCCTCGGACCCGAGACGACGCGCAGGCGCGCTGCGGCGCCCTCCCGCCTGGGAGCTCCCGGCGCGTCGAAGGCTAGGACGGCTGGAGCGGCCGCGAGGCGAGCGGGCGAACTCAGAGTCCCAGAGGGCCTTGCGCGCGCGCGACTCCTTCGCTGCCTGTGCCGTCCTTAGCATGCTGGGAGGTGTAGTATACACCGGGAGCGGGCAAAGCACGCCGGGAAAGGAAGTCGGGAAGCTGGAATCGGGCGGCGCTGCCGAGATTGACCGTTTTGGGGGAGAAAAGTCTCCAGTTGCATGGAAATTTCCGCGCAGATCTTAATTTTGCGAGGGGTATCCTGAACTAAACCCGTAAAATGTGCAACACAGAGAGAAAAACATGTCTAGATAAACCAGTGTTTTTCAAACGTGGCCGCTTGAAGGATGGACTTCAATTCAATTCCATTGCTAGCTGGGGAATTCTGGGAATTGAAGTTCACCTTCTCCAAGTGGCCAAGTTTGAAAAACCCTGACATAAACACTTTATTTTTACTTATTTTTACTTATTTATATATCAAATTTATTCCCCACCCATCTCACTTAGAGAGCAACTCTGGGCATTTTACATAAAATAGGAATAAAACATTAATTAAAATACAGTAAAACAAAACAGTACAATAAAAACAGTCTTCTTAATAAATAAGATGTTCCAAGAGGTGCATGGTAAAAAAATTCTTGATTGGGGTAAATTGTAGGGATGACCCAAAAGTAGGACTTGCATTCCCTTTTAGTTCTTCCTTTTATTCCATTTTGGTCTTACTATCTCCTGCAGATTATGGAGTTTTTTAAATTGTTTTTAATGTTTTTTTAAATCATTTTTGTTATGTTTTGCGTTATCTTGTGTTGTTCTTTGTGTTTTTTAACTGGGTATGCCGCTCAGAGTCACATATGAGAGATGGGTGGCTATATAAATTTACCCAATAAATAAATATTCTTGCTTTGTATTTTTTATTCTGATATGGCCTAATGACTAATCCATGAAGAATTATTATTACATTACTTGAAATGTACTTTATATTATAATAAACGAGAGTCTGTTTCAGTCTGTCTTCAGACGCCGAAGGGCAGCACATTTTAAGAAGAAATAAAATTGTATATATTATAGAATCCAGATAGTCCTCATTTAGCAACTGCCCTGTTTAGCGACCATTCACAGTTATGACGGAGATGAAAAAGTACCTTTGCGACCGATCCTAGCATTGATGACCTTTGCAGGCCTGTAAAGCAAAGGAAAGCTGAAGGAAGATTGTAAGCACAGGCGTGGTTTCACTTAGCATCTGCTTCTCTTAATGACCGAGTTGCCGATACCAACTATGGTAGGTAAACAAGGACTACCTGTAGATAATCGTAACTTCATTTACATCCTGTCCATTACAGAGAAGTCCAAACAGCTTTTGAGAATGATGGGATAAAAATCATTGTGATCGAATGTAGTCATTGATCAACAGATTAGCTTTCAAATTCCACAGAAAAATTAGACTAAAAAAGGTGCTTCTGCCGTGGCTAATCCCAATTTTTGCAAGATGTATTTCACAATTGTGTATGAGTACATCTACTAATGCAAACAACCTGTTTGTTGAATAATTACAGATGACAACCAGGAAGCAACGGAACAGAATTTGGAGCAACTCATTGGGAAAGACGTCACCTCGTTTATTTAATATATATGCAGAACTTATCATGAGAAGACAACTGGCATTTAAATTGTTGGGAGAAATATCAACCAGCTCAGATTTGTTGATGATGCCCCATGGATGGCTGGAAGAGAGGAAAAACTAAAGGAATCGCTTGTTGAAGGTGAAAGAAGGGCTTGCAAAAGTCATTATGTTGCACAATATTTAAAGAATCAAGTTTTGGTCAACAAGCAACACAAACCCAGTGCAAATAGTTGGAGAAGCTGAACCAATATGTAATGGGCTTCATCTTCCTAGGCTCAAAAATTCACAGAGATAATGCCCGGCCATGAGATAAATAGATATCTGCTACTTGGGAGAAAGACTTCGACAGATCAAGACGAAGCATTAAAGTGCAGAGACGTCACATTGACAATAAAGGTCCTTATTGTCAGGACCACAATCTCGCCAGTTTTAATATGTGGTTGTAAAAGCTGGACCATCAGAAAGACTGAATGAAGAAAAAAGGAAGGCTTGGAATTACAGTCAGTGGAAATTGAATGCCTTGGAGCAGAAGAAAATCAAATTGTTCAATACTAGATGAATTAAAACGAGGTGGCTCGCTGAAAGCACTGAATAATGAAGCTAACGCTTGATGTTTTTGACCCTTCGTGCAAAGACCCTTCGTGCAAAGAATCATTGGAGAAGGCCCTGATGCTCTGAAAATCAAAGGCCAACAGAAGACATGGCTAAGGACTGTCACTGTCACTGATGATACAAGGAGCGGCTTGCATGAACTCAAAGAAGGCATCAACGACAGACAATCCCACCAAAATTATGTCCCTCAGGCAGCAGAGACCTCAATAAAAATGGACTACAGCTCTGTTCCTTGGTCTTTTCTGTGGCTCTCCCTGAACACCAGGGCAAGACCAGCTTGTTCCTGTCTATGAGACTGACCGAGCCAATGTCTTGAAGCTCACATTGTCCAGAATTGGGGTTATCAGTTTAGGACTTTTTTTAGGCCCATTCTAGCAAGCTAGTTTATAATTTAAGGTAAAAATTAACTCTCTGTACATATCCAGTTTCCAAAAGCAGAACAAAGGTTGTCTCTCGTGGTTTATAGAAGAGAGATGCTCAGGCAGGATCCCCAATGATGGGCTTCTGGGGGTGCCTTGTTCCTGTAGATGGTGAAGACGATTTTATTTGTCCCCAGATGTTAAGATACTGCTAAAACCAGTGAAACTTACCTCTGACCACTGAGCTTCCCAGGCGGGCTTTGCTCAATGAGATCCACTTGTAAGTAGACATTATCATTGCCAATCCTATAAGTGTTTTCCCAAACAGGCGTCATCTCTCACCATCCCTTCTTTACAGCCCCAATGTCCTTCAGCCAGCTGTTTGCCATCTATAAAATGCTTCGCATGGACAGGACATAGAGCAAATACTAGGATGTTTTAAAAGAAGGTTGTGCAAAGGGGGGAAAAAAATCACCCTCTGAGCTTTCTTTTGAATTCCAAAGTTCCTCTGACATTGGTGGGAAGATGACTTCAAGGTGGATAATTTATCAGGGACAGAAAATGATGCAGAGCGTAAGTAGCCTGCACCCTGCATCAGAACCTAAAACCAGAAGAATTGAGCAGAGGGACAGGTTGAAATTTAACTTTTTTTTTTGGCAATCCATTTGGCCCTAAGAGCGCATTGCCACTGGTATCTGTTGATTTGAACAGTGAAGGTGCTTTTTCCTTTGCTATAAATCCGTTTTTTAAAAACGGGTATGTTTTTTACCAGTCTAAAAATAAAGAATTTGGCCCACGTGAGCAAAAAGCTGAAAATTGCCTGGGGACAGTATCTGCCACTGCGAAGATCATGTGGTTCAATCAGCTGCATACATAAAAACAGGTATGCCTCATGTAAGTATCTAGCTCCCTTATCTTTTTCAGGTACATTGTAATTTAAATCATTGGCATTTGTGTGAATGGTATCAATATATCTCTGTTTCTGGTAGGGGAAATCACATTTGTGAAAATCAGGGCAGACAGCAATTGTTTTCATTTGCTTGTGTCTCTCTTTTTTGCAACCGGGAAGAACTAATGAGATTTTTATTTTGTGACCAAGGTTTTTTGAAAGCAAACAGAGAGTATTTGCGGGGGGGAGCTAGAAAGAAAAAAAAGTTCTAAAAAAAGAGGAAACATTTCCCTTTTTGCCTGTTGCATTGGGTTAAAACATTCCCCATTCCGGTTTTGTGGATGGGTTTAAGTCAGCCACTATTTTGTACACTCTAAATCTGGTGAGAACATCAGCTCCTAAAGGTTATGAAATACCAAGGGAAAATATTATCTGCCTCACAGGCAAAAGCGTACGGGGTCTTCCCCAGACTCAGCCTTCTGTTTTTCCAATGGAAACATGTGTGCTGGGAGAGTCGATGACTGAACGGTACTTTGCCTGACAGCCACCCCAAATCCCCCCAAAATGCCTTAGCAGGGCAGCAACTTTTCCTGCTGAGAACCAGCATTATTTAACGGGCGTCGCAGGCAACAGAGTTGAAAGAGGACAGCTAAGCAGTGCCTATCCAGCAATGCATTTGAGCAGAGTGGTGGCCTTTTATTCTAGCTGTTTTGATACACCTGTGATCACGCTGGCGGATCAGAGATCTACTCTGTTGGAGAGTTTAGCTTTTCCACTCAGTGGAAAACCATTTGGACCTCTTAGCTTGTCACCCAAGTTTGTATAACCTTTGCAAGGGCCCCCGTTCGCTTCAGAAACCGGAATTTCCAGTCTGACCAACAAACATTTTTCACCGGAGGAAAATCAACCCATCTGGGTTTCAAAATAAATACTGGTAGAACGGCTATGGATCAACAGAATGAACAGGATTTCGTGACGAAAACGTCACTTTCAGATATACAAGAGGCAAAAATGGCTGCTCTGGGCCGTAAAAAAAATCCCCTAAGCCACACATGGCCAGCGCTTTTGTTAAAAAGCTTCCTTCCAGCTAAGCTCGACTTCTGGTAACTTCGCGAATATGTCTATGGTGTTGTTTTCTTACTTAGCAATAAAATGGATGTCAGCTTCTTTCGGGATATTTGTTTTTCTGAGTAGCATGGAGCCCTGTAATTGCCCCTGGTGGTCTCCCATCCAAGTGCTAAGAAGATGCATTTCTGTTGAGTTTTGAGGCACAAATGAGGATGTTAGGAGTGCTCAAAATGTCACAGAAAGGGCAGCAAGCTTTCGAGAAACTCAGCAGTTCTTCTGGTTGGAGATTAAGCAGAAGAGGATGATCAGGAAGGCAGCATTCATCCTGTTGAATGGTCTCTTTGCTTCTTTCTTGGCGGTTGCAGTAACAGTAAGTTCTGGATTGTTCAGACAACCACCACGGAGCTAAGCAGGCTTGGTATAAAGAGAGCCAGTTTGGTCTAGTGGTGAAGGCGCCAGGCTAGAGACCAGGAGACTGGGAGTTCTAGTCCCGCCTCAGGCATGAAAGCCGGCTGGGTGACCTTGGGCCAGTCCCTCTCTCTCAGCCCAACTCACCTCACAGGATTGTTGTTGAGGGGAAAATAGAAGGAGGAGGAAGAAATATTAGGTATGTTCCCTGCCTTGAGTTATTTATAAAAATAATAAGGGCGGGATAATATATATATATATATATATATAAAGATCCAAGTTTCATAAAGCGGGATTATATATATATATATATATATATATATATATATATATAAATAAAGATCCAAGTTTCATAAAGCCCTTCCTGTTTTAAAAATGCAGTATAGAAAGCAAGAGGTTCATGACCATAAAACACACTAGCATTTCATATTTTTCTATCCATTTCTGTCTTTTTTTTTTCACCAGAACCACAACTACTGCCAAATCTTTTTAGCATGAATGCAAATCCACGGGGAAATTTTGAGTCAGTCATTCCCACTGAGAACAACAGTATGACTCACACAAGCAACCATGGATGTTTTTTTCCCCCTTTTCTGGCCTTTTCAAAAGATTCCTAAAACAAATGCCAACCATCTTTTTTTTTTAATTTAATCCTTACGTTCCTTGCCCTACCGCAGTTTCAACCAGTTTGTTAGCAAGAAACATGGGCTATTTACTCATAAACAGCTCCAGGAGATCACCCTGTGGTGATGTTATTGAATCATGCTGCCTGGGGAATTCTGGGAGTTGAAGCACACCCACCTGAAAGCCTGCTGGCTGGGGAATCCTGGGAGCTGACGTCCACTCATCTTAAAGTTGCTGAGGTTGAGAACCAGTGGAATAGGGTATTGGCTAGACAGACAACTCAATTTATGCCATTGCTTGCAAGAACCCTGAACAAAAGGGAGACGTCTTGAAATGGAATATAACGTTTACTCCAAAGTAGACTGGATCAAAGCCACTTAGGGCCTCAGCCAGGATAACCAGCAGAGGTGCAGTGTGGTATCTTTGAGCTTCCACCAACCAAACAGGCTGTTGCTGTTTTGCAGCCATTGAAGTGGCTGGATTAGACAGATGTGCAGCACATTACAGTAGTCAAGACTGGCTGATGCCAGTGCACCAGCCAGATTTTTCAGGTCACATTGAAAACACTTATTTAGTCATATATTTATTTGATTTAGGGCTTTAACAGTATTTATATACTGCCCAATCAAAATAGACTCTGGGCCATCTGTAAAATAACGCATCTAAGATGAATACTTTTAGCTAACCAGTTGGCCATTTCCTCCCAATTCTAAAAAGGGGAACAGTTTCCAAAAGGGAATTCTGCCAATCAGACGGACAATCGTTGGCAAGGAAATGTATTTTTTATTTATTCAGCACCATCCAGCCTGTGTAAGGCAAAGCAGATGTCCTGGCCTGGCCCCGGATAGTTTTTAATCTAAGTTACATAATGGAAGGGAGGAGAAAGAAGAAACAGCAGGAACCAGGAAGAAATTGTGGTTCACATCATGTTAAGCCTTGGTTTGCTCACTCATGTTGGTTAATGAACCACCATTGGCTGGATTCTCCCATCAAACTAAACCATAAGCCAAACAGCTGGTGCTTTCCATTTCCCAGGGCGGTTTTCTCACGAATGTACCCATCTAGATCCCAATAGGGATGATGTGCAAAAGGCAGAAATTTCTGAATCCCTCCGTTGAGTGTTTCTCAACCTTGGCAACTTTCAGCTGTGTGGACTTCAACTCCCAGAATTCCCCAGCCAGCAAGGCTACTAAGCCAGGCTGGCTGGGGAATTCTGGGAGTTGAAGCCCACACAGCTGAAAGTCGCCAAAGTTGAGAAACACTGCCCCAGACAATGGAATGCCCACGCAGGACAAATGCGGAATGTGCTAAGCAGAGGAGACTTCCTGCAGGAAGCCTCCCAATTCATTTGTTATTTGTGGATTACACATTTCATTCACAGGCTTATACCCCCATGTTTTGCTAACTGGCTAAAATCTGAGGAGCAGCCTCACTGAGACACCACCTCTGTAAAGCAGGCAGCTCAAATGGTGCCAGAGGACCAGAATCGGATGGGGTGGATGTGTGCGCCTCCCTAAAGGCTAAAAAGGCACACATTTGTCTGGCTGCAGGGATGCAGAAGGCAAGAGCCATGGCAGAGTTGTCTATTTGCTTTCTGTTTAGGATGCATTGCCACGGAGACTCTGCCAGCCCAGCCAATGCGGAAAAGCCCGTTTGTCAACAGGGAGTGGTTTCAATAAACCCTCGCCATGCCCGTATCCCGTTCTCCCTGGCTTTATTTTGTTGCAGAGCGCTCCAAAGCCCATCCTGAAAAACCTGCCTTAAAACCTTAAATCCTTTTTCTGTATTTCCTCTTTCCAATCTGAGCATTTATTTCGCCTTCTGGGTTCTCCCAAGCATCAGTCCATTAGTGGTGGGAACCAGCTGTGCTCATATATCACACTAAGCTGTAAGCCATGGCTAACAAACCATGATGGATGTGCTCACGCAATAAACTACATGAGAGTTTAACGTGGCAGTCTGGTTCAGATAGCAAGGCCTTGAGTAATAACTCGGCTTCCACTTTGCCACTGTAGCTTGTCCACGTCTAGGTTGGCGTATTGCGCAAATGCAGTTTGTTTGCTAAGGATAAAATAAGCGCCTCAGGCAGCAGAATGCAGCTCTGCCAGTTGGGTACAGTGTGCAGAGTTCCTTCAAAAGCCCCAAGAACAAACTGCCTTTCAGAAGGGAACTTTATACTTTCAAGGGCATTAAAAAAACAAACAAGCATTGTAGTACTAGAACAGTTTTCTCAGCCTCAGCAACTTGAAGACGAGTGGACTTCAACTCCCAGAATTCCCCAGCCAGCTTGCCTCTGAATTCTGGGAGTTGAAGTCCACCCATCTTCAAGTTGCTGAGGCTGAGAAAACTGTTCTACTCTAAAATAAAACAGCTCCAGTTTGGCTCTCTCTGCACAGCACACCAATTCTGGATTGCTTAATCATACTTTAGGAAATAAACCACAGTTGCCTGGGTTTATGCAACAAACTAATCCAGAGTTTACAAACCACACTAGGTGAGTGTATGCAGTAACGACCCTACAAATAAGCAAATCCTCGGTTGACTTAGCCCATTCTATGAACCCATCCAGGATGTACCACTGAACCGCCTTGCAAATTACATCAGAACTGCTGAAGCGCCGTTAAGCTTACGAAGGAGCAAGCTTCTATAAATGCGGCAAGCAGTTTCTCAGGGACACAGGTTCCTTCAGCAGGCCAGCCAGAACAGGGTTAATATGTCATAAATGAACTATGAAATTGACCAGGAATATTTTCTGGCTTGGATTAGAAAGATATACGCGCTGCATTAGCAATATCTGTACATATCAGTGGCGGAGCGATTCTGCCTTTCATTCTGGGGTGAAGGGACAAGATGTCTTTAGTTACTTATGTAAGCAGAAAGCAGCATGCTCCCTCCACTTACCAGCTTTTGATGCAATCTTTACCTCTCCTCTCCAGGCCCTCTTTACAATCTCTTTACAATCTCACAATCGCTTCTGAGCAAACTTATTCCACCCCGAGAGCCATGTGCAGAAAAGGAGGAAGGGCCCCAACTGCAGGGAGAGCCAGAACACAGACTAAGCAGGATTGAAATTAAATATAGCGTAGCTCGATTGCCCCAAGGGACCTCGTGTTTTCTGCCACATGACAGATCAGCATTTGGTGGGGGTTTCCAAAGGGCTGAAGGGGAAATGCATTTGGCCCTGCAGGTTTAGACAGGGGCCCTGTGCATCAAGAAGACTGCAGCAGTATCTTTGAAAAGCCTGCAGCCATTTCAGAAGCTTCATTTTTCTTAAGAGAACCCGGAGGAGCACAGGGAAAGGCTACAGATTAACTTCATTGCGAGAAAATCCCGTTTATTTTTGGTACCGGGCAAATGGGCAATTTTAAATGCACAAATGGGTTCAGGACAGTCTGCTTTCAGGTGACATTCATCTAACATGTTGTGCAAATGTGGAGGGCGGCCCTGTTTCTCTTTACCAGCCTGTCCAATCTGAAATTCCTAGTCCTGTCCACTCACCCAGCCAGGGAGGACACAGTGGAAAATCAGAATAAGGAAAAGATAGGATATAGGTGCAATTACACGTCCTATTCCACCCGCCCAGGCATGATGGCCAAGGATGACGGAAGCTGTAATCCATCTCTTGCACAAATAAAAATGGCCACAAAATAATCATACCTTTTCCCTTGTGTTCTGAGCCACAATGTAGATCAGTGTTTCTCAACCTTGGCGACTTGAAGATGGGTGGACTTCAGCTCCCAGAATTCCCCAGCCAGCCATGCTGGGGAATTCTGGGAGTTGAAGTCCACCCATCTTCAAGTTGCCAAGGTTGAGAAACACTGATATAGATGGTTTGATCTTAGGTTAACTGGCTGGTTTCCAGGTTTCCCCCTTAGCAATTTGCATAGTTCCAGCCAATTACTGATCATTCAATAAAATATACTTAAACAAACCTTAGATGAGCAGGAAGCGTAAATCTAGCCACTTTTGATTATTTATTTATTTTTTTACTAAAAATGAAGCAATAAGGACAGCAGGAAATTTTACTCAGGGCAACACAACTGAACATACTGAAAACAGGCAGGCAGTTTTTTAAAAGGTGGCTGCTATGTTCCTATGACAATCTGGACAGTGTCCACAGGGGTGGGGGGGGGCAAATAACAAGCGACCCTTTTGCACACTGAATGTGGAAGCACACCAGCAGAGCAACAGCCAGCCTCGATCTTGTCCAAGCTGGACACAGAGCCCGGGCAAGCGTTCCCCCCACGCACGGTACTTTTCAGCTTGTCCATGATCAGAAGTGAGATGCCCTCCCAGAATATAAAATTCCCTGGGGCAGGAGCAAGCCAGCCCTTCAAATGGTGGCAGATGAAGTGATAGTGATACACAGGTAGTCCTCGCTTAGTGATCACAACTGGGACCAGAATTTCGGTTCCTAAGTGCAGCAGTCATTAAGCAAATCCGACCTGATTTCATGACCTTTTTTACAGTGGTCCTTAAGTGAATCACTGCAGGTGTTAAGCGAACCACGTGGTCATTAAGTGAATCATGCAGTTCCTCACTGACTTTGCTTGCCAGAAGCTGGTTGGGAAGGTTGAAAAAGGCGATCGCATAACCATGGGATGCTGCGACAGTCATAAATGTGAGCTAGTTGCCAAGTGCCCAAATCGTGATCACGTGATCAGGGGGACGCTGCAACGGTCATATCCTCATAAATCTGAGGATAGGTTGTAAGTTGGTTTTCTCAGCACCATCCAAACCAGTCCAAACCATCACTAAATGAATGGTTGTTAAGCAAGGACTGCCTGTACTTACAGGGAAAGTCAGAAACGTTGACGTGGGCTCTCCCTTCAAGAGACAGCCATTTTTTTAAGCTTATTTCAATAAAACCAGGCTTGGGTGACAATGTGACTATTTTAAAGACTCCGTGAACCAACTCCCAACCAAACAACACCCCTGTTGTCGCAAAAAGGTTGGCAAGGGAGTTATTCTTCCAACCCAAATATGGCCCCATCGCTTTGGACGAAAGGGGAACCCTAAACTCCTTGAGGTGCAAATAAGAAAGCCTTCTACAAGCCAGATCTTTGAAGGACCACTCAGCAATTCGACGTGAGGCCTTTAATGCCCAAGGCCACCCTCCATTCAGGGATAAAAATGAAGACACGTCACAGGAAGTGGAACCCACCACCCTCTCATATAAAAAGTGCACTGGAAGTCTCTCTCCCACCCCCCATCCCATTAGCATCCTCTGGAAGCAGGTTTTGCTTGTGTCCAGCAGGAGGGAAGGGTCCTTGGTGTTCATTTTCCATTCATTTCCTCTTTCTGCCCCCCCCCCCAGTTTTGCTACACACATTTAGAAAGCTTGGACAGAATTCTGGGGTCCTGCTCTGCATCCGGATGCAGAATTCACTTTTCCTGTTAGGGCAGAAAGAGGAAGGGTGAATCAGGCTATGAAACCAAGTAGGAGGATGGGAAAGAATTATTACTATTATTTATCTATTATAACATTAGATTTATTATGCCACCCACTCCAAAAGACTCTAGGCAACTTAAAAAATCCAAATATACAATTAAAAACGTAACGAAACAGAAGCACCTGGACAAAGCAGCAACAAAGGCAGTCAGAAAGACTCATCGGGGACCGCACAAATACGTCAATACACACATTAACCCCAGCCCTGGGAATGGAGTCAGGTCTTAAGACTTTCCAGAACCCCAGGAGTGAGCACCGTACATATCTCTGGGGGGGATGCTCTTCCAGAGGCTGGGGACCCCCAGAAGGCACCCTTCCTTGGTCCCACAAGATGTCAACAATTAATAGAGGGGGGCTGGAGTGCCCCCACTCTGCCGGAATGCGCCAAGCGGGCAGAAACAATGGGAGACAGGCAGTCCCTCAGGCAACCAGGCCCTGTGCCATGAAGGGCTTTATAGTGATCAGCCCTTGAATTGCACCCGGACGCTGACTGGCAGCCAAAGCAGCTGGCGTAGCAGCGGTGGCCCACGGGCATACCCAGAAGCGCCCATTACTGCTCATTTTGAACCGGCTTCCGTAGAAAGAGAGCCCTCCAATCACACGAAGAGGGGAACCACCATCTTGTTGTTGCCCGATGCAGAGATTAAGAAAAGGGCGGGACGTTTTCCCGAGTGATAAAAGCCAATGCTTGCCAGGCATTTGGCGGATCCTACTCTTTATTCGCTTCCTTTCTTCCTTCTTCTGTGGCCTTCAGCTGGGCCCCCCGTCTTCTTCTGCACACACAGACACAAAGGGTGTTTCTGGCACAACCACCCCTTCCCTCCCTTTATCCAAATCTCTTCGGATTCTCACTTCCTCTTGGGGCAGAGAGTGCCGTCCTTACCTTGAGGACTCGGGCCACCCTTTCCAGCAATTCTACCGTGTGCCCCATCTGTGCCTTCGTCTGCTTGCTGACCACACAGAACAAGGCTTGGTCATCCCTGCAGATGTGCTTCAGGGGCTTCCAATGCCTCTGGCACACCTCCCTCTTCCCAGCTCTCCTTTGCTCCCAGGGCTTCTTTGGCCAGCTGGGCCACCTTGGCCAGTTGCCGGTTGGGTTGGCCGCCTCTTTCAGGAAGGACATTTTGACACTCAGGACAGGTGGAAGTACGGCCAGATCCTGCCCAGTGCTGGAGGACACAGGCTTGGCAGAAGTTGTGCCCACAGTCCAACAGCACAAGGTCAGTGAAGGACACCAGGCAGACGGAACACCTCGGAACTTCAAAAAACTCCTCAAGGAGGTCTTCTGTAGCCATTCTTGGTTCTCTGTAAAGGAAAACAACATTTTCTAATTTGCAAGTGCTTGCAAGATGAAACAAGATGCCAAAAGGCGCCCAAGATTAGTGTTTTTGTGTGTTACTGTATTTTAACTAATATTTTATTCCTATTTTATGTAAACTACCCAGAGTCACTCTCTGACTGAGATGGACGGGGAATAAATTTGATGTATAAATAAATAAATATGAAAATAACTTAAATACTACTTTAACTAACAGTACTATGAATAAGAATAAAACAACAACAATGGATAGTCCCATCAACCCTTGGGGTCGATGCTGACCACTCTGGGGGACCCTGTGCTAGATGCACTCGCCATGCAATAAACCACGCTTAAGCCAAACATGGCTCAGCCTGAAGGTGGGAACCTATCCAGAAGGTTGTGCCCTTTAACCAGCATTAGCTGCGATCGTGAACAGAAGCCCCCCATCCATTTCACGATATAAATCCATCGCTCCTCAGCCAATCCTCTTAGCCTGCAAGGGAGTTACCTGGAAAAGGGTCCAATCACCCCAGATCTGGAGAAAAGAAACAGGGTGGTTTAGGCTTGGACTGGGCCCTAATCCGGACCTCACTCAAAACTGCAAACAACTGGGCAAGGCACCGTAGCTCAGCTGTCTGCACCCTTCCTCCAAAGCGCTTCTCCATTTCAGCCGCTTGAAGCTGGGTGGACTTCAACTCCCAGAATTCCCCGACCAGCTGGGCGTTGAAGTCCACCCAGCTGACAGTGGCTGCAACGGAGAACCACCGTCCTCAGACGCCCCCGTAACACGCTATCCCTGCAAAGACCCGGGACGTTGCAGCTCGCGGCCGCGCCGGCTGTCCTGGCAGGGGCGCCGCTGCACCCAGACCGAAGGGGCGCCCTGCCGAGGCCGCCCCGCCCGCGCCTTCCCCGGCCGCGGAGCGCCGGGAACGCCGCCCCCCGCCCGGCCGGGCCCCTCCCGGGCGGCTCTTCCGAGGATGCTTTTGGCGGAGCCGGATTCCTCCCCGCCCCCCCCTTCCAGGACTCGCAGCGACTTCAGCCTCGGGGAGAAGGGCCCGTTCCCCCCGCCGCCGCCCCTGTAGAAGCCCGCCTTGTCGGAGGCGCGCGGCTTCCCGCTCCCGCCGAGAAACGGAGCGGCGCCCGCCCCGCCCCGCCGTCCGCCCGGGCGCCGGGCTCCGCGGGGAGGAGCGGGGCGGAGCGCGCGCGGGGTCGGGTGCCGCAGGCGGGCGGAGCGAGCCGGCGCAGCGCCTCCCGGACCCGGCGGCCGCGCACCATGGCCCGGCTGCTCCTGCCGCTGCTCCGCCGGGCGCCCGCCGCCTTCGCCGGCCGGAGCGGGACGCGGCGCTGCAGCCTGGGCGCCTGCGCCTCCTATCGCCTTCGGGACGGCGGTGAGTGGCCGGCGGGGGGTCCCGCATCCCTTCTCCCTCTCCCTCCCTTCCTTCTCTCCCTTCTTCTCTGCCTTCCGTCCTCTTTTCCTTCCTCTTTCCCTCCCTCCCTCTAAGCAACCCCACCAAGCGTGCCCGCCTTCCCCGGTCTGGGGTGTCCTGCAGGATCCCCCACCCAACCCAAGGCTTCCACCCCCTTGGCCTTCCCCTATTTAATGACACCCCCCCCCCTTCTCCTAGCCCTTTAGAAGCGCGAGAGGGCAGAAAGGCGGGGGGGAGGGGCGACGGTTTCCCTTTTTTCTCTTTCCCCCCCCCGTTAGTTGATGTTGGCAAAGAACTGGGAGTGGGGATGCCCGTGTTGTCCAACGGCAGGAGTTTTGGTGAGCCGCCGCCGCCCATTTCTCAGAAAGTCTTTCCCCCCACGGGCCTTGGGTTCTCCTTCCGCGTCCCCATCCTCCTTCGCCCGCCGGCCTCCGGCATCTCCGCTTTGCTCCTGCTGAAGGTGGACTCGGCCTGTTCTGAAAAGTGAAACCAGACCCCTCCCGCTTTTCTCCAGCTCCCGCCAGCGTTTCTGCTCCTGCGTCCCCGACCAGATGCACAGACTTGCCACCAAGGAATGGGGCGTTGCTCTGGCCACTAGGCATTCTGCTGCGCCAAAATTCGGCCGCTGCACCGGGAGGGCTGGGGATGCCCGAATGGGGAAGGGTCGTGCTTGTTCGTTTTATTTTTGGCGCTGCCTCCTTTATTTTGTCAACCAGGACACTGACCCACCGGTGCCTATCCCACACAAATCCAATTCTTTTATGGCCATTCTCTTCCTTGAGATCCAGTTTCTCTGGACTTATGATGAGTTTCTTTTTCTTCTTTTTTAAGCTGGGGCGGGAATGAACACCAGATTGGGGCAGGCTTGGCTATTTACAGCCAAATTAATCCCGAAACCGAATACATTCTTGGAGAACGTAGATAGTGAAGGGTGGAGGAGGAAGCAGCACACAGCTTTGAATCTCTGGGTAACTCTCCACTGCATCTTGGACTTGAACAGGCTATAAATGGGTTAAGCAGGGCAGTCAGAAAGTTGCAACCAGGAGCTGAAGAAGGTCTTTGCGGCCTTTTTCGGCACTGGTCCTCCTGGGTCTCAAACGCAATACCCTTTCAAAACTAATTCGAAATTCTGCTCAGCTTCCAAGCACTGGAACTGCTGTTTGGGCAGGACGACCGGCCCTTGGACATGGATGCTTCAACTGAGGTGAAGAAATAACGCTGAGCCAGGAATGAGGCTCTCATTCTTTATTGTTTCTGCCATACACAGAATCTTGCCGAACTGGGCAAAGCCAAAAGGTGCTAGGGAGAAATACTCCAGGGAATCTAAGGCGGGCCCTGTCTCAGCTTCTTGGCCGGCTGCCCAAGGTCCTCCACACTGTAAGGCCGTTTCTCCCCCTGGAATGCACCCCCTCCTTCCTCTCCGGCGGCCTCCGCTGCACCACCTCCCTCCTCAGAGACGTGTTCCATCACACTGGCTGGTCTGAAAGTTTGCAAGTTTCCTTAACAGTCCACACCCCCTCCTTCCAGTGCATCCTCTCTGGCAAAGCCCGATCACCATCCCAGGAGGCAGTCGGCAGTCTCCGATCAATATCCAGTGGAGAGACAGCATTTATGACCCTCACCTTAAACCCTTGGAAATACGCTACGATCCCGACACCTGCCTCCACGTGTGGAACAACGGGTACTCCTTCCTGGTTGAGTTTGAGGATGCCGCGGATAAATCAAGTAAGAGCAACTGAAGTTAAGGTGTGCAGTAAGTTTGCAGAAGCAGGGGCGTGAAAAGGAATTTGTGCGAGTTAGCAGAAAGATTTCAAAATCTGGGCAACGCTAAGAAGTGCAGTAGATGTGGTCACACTTAGGGGTGTGTACCTGTGTAGTTTGCACCATCATATATTTTGGGGTTGAGTTGTCTGTGTCCCAAGAGCTTAGCAGGGGAAAGAGTAATAAAGCAGATGGGTCCTTCTCTGTACGACTCCTCAAATTTGTTCTGCCTGCTGATATTCACCTCCAAATGTAACATAGCTAAGATTTAGAAAATCGTTCATCGTCCTCTTCATACGGGGCACTCTTCCAAAACTTTGGATACCCTTTGTTCAGTTTTTAGTGTGCCTTTTGCAGCAGTAAGTACAAGATGCCGCCTGTGGTTTCGTAATGCACGTCCTCTGATGAAAGGTGTTTGGTCCCGAAATCTGTATTAATGAAATGTAAAGCCGGTTATCACCTTGACTCGGCTGACTGATAAGCTTTTTGAATAACGTGCTTGGAAGTATCTAAAAAGATAGGGCCTCCCTTTTTAGCAATGCCTGCTCTGCTCTTGTACTTCTTGGCAATAATTTATCCTGAAAGGAAACAGTTCTTGGCCAAGCTTTGCATGAACCCTGTTTCTCCCTTTTTCTCTCTCTTTTTTTAAGAAAGAAAAAAGATCAACTTTATTAGCTGACTTAATGACTTCTGTGCTTCTACAGCCAAACTACTTCCATTAAATAGGAACAGAAGTATTGCACGGAGCAGAAATGAACGGCCTGGCACGATGGTGAACCTATCCAGTCTGTGCATCAGCTTCGTGCTGCTCAAAGAGCAAATTCTGCTTTGAGAAGTGGCTGTAAGGAAGTAAATCAAGGGCTGGGCACCGCTTCAGGTTTGAAGGCAAAAGGTTGAACCAACAGGGCACAAAGGTAGCATTTGCAAATCCTTAAAGCAGCTTTGCCTATTTTGGGGGGTGTTGTAATCTCAGCTGACACACAGTCTCAGAAAAAGGCAGTTTTGGGCCTTTGGGTTCTCTACACGCCAGGGGTCTCGACCTTTTGAATCCAACACGCTGCACGTCCCAAGTTCCTACTGGCCTGATGTTGCCGAACTACAGGTCCCAGCATTCCTCATGCTGGCTGGGGCTGCTGAGAGTTTCAGTGGAGCAGCACCTGTTTCCCATGCTGTGCTTCAGTTCCTGCAAAGAGAAATTGCAACAGGCTTGGCATTCTCTCTCTTGCCCCCTTAGGCAAGTCTTCCCATGTGGGATATCCCCATGTTTTCTCGTCTTTATACCGGTGTCTCTAAAGCCCCAGTTTAATTCCTGTCTTCCCCAGTACAGCATGAATTGCATTATTTAGATCTGAAGTTCAAGATAAAAACCTGAAGCAGTTTCTTCCCTTGGGTCACAATCCTCCAGGAATGCTTCACCGCAGCGTTTCTTAACCAGGGCCACATGAAGATGGGTGGACTTCAACTCCCAAAATTCATGCTGGCTGGGGAATTCTGGGAGTTGAAGTCCACCCATCTTCATGTGGCCCAGGTTGAGAAACACTGCTTTACCGCAACCTTTTTTCCTTTGTGGTTCTTGTTTTTGTCTTTATGAGGTGTAAATGCTTATATTCACTCTTCTTTCTTCTTTGTTTTTAATGCTGTCTCCTTTTAGTTTCTGGGGTGGGGGGTCTCTCTCTCTCGCTCTCTTTCTCTCCTGCTCCTTGCTTCTGCCCTTCGAGGAAAATAAAATTAGAGAAGAGGAAAAATGGATTTAAGATAAAGTTGAGAAGGGAAGACAAGGCAGGAAGGTAAGTAAACGGGCATAGAAACGGGGTACCGGACAAGGGGCCCCTTGGACTTGTGGCCAGGATGAGACTAGATTGGCTGCTGGGTGCAGGAGGGAAGCAACGGAAAGGGGTAAATGTCAAAGTCTGGGCAGGTCTGTGATGATGGTGGTGTGGTATTCTTGCCATCTGGTGCTTGGTAGAGAACGTGGAACATAATAATCACGTTGTGGCTCGCGGGTGCAGAGTTTCCAAAATGCCAATGAGAAGTTTCATCCCCAATCTATGGAAACCTTGCAGATCGCCAGGGCTTAAGCCTCTGAAAAAGCCACACCCTTTTTGTGCTTCCCCCCTCCCTAATTAGAAGCTTAGGATCTACTTCTGGCATTCAGCAACAAAGCCATCAGGAATGTGGTTTGAGGTCTGTATTTCAAGTTTTTCTCCTGGATCTATGTCACATGTGAAGGTAAACAACTGCATGTTGCACTGCACACCCTTTTATTTCCACAAGAGGGCGGTTGTGCTCAGCCTTTTTCGTAATTCTCGGAAAATCTCAAAATGGTGAAAAACAGGAAACAGAGAAACGCTGCTTTGGTTCCACCAGGCTAGTGAGAAATCGTATTGGGCTGCCCAGTACTTAGATAGTCTCTCCTATTCTCCAATATTTAAATCGAGCTGAAAGATGCAACTGCTATTGGAGTGATAAAAATTGATTCGTAGGGCTGTCTTCCTGTAAGAATTTAATCCCTCCGGATTTGGTCTCTGGTTGGAGCAAACTTTAGGCCAGGAATTAGGAAAGTCTGGATTTGGCTTCTTTCCTTAAAACATCAGTTTTTGATGTTTCAGGCTTAATCTGCTCCTGAACTCCTTGCAGAAAGAAGGAATGTATTCCAGTTGTTACACATGAAAACATTGTACAGATTGATCCTGGGAAAGAGATCCGAATACTCATATTATTAACTTTGTGTTAAAAACTAAGTGTCCAGGATCCTGCATGCCCTGAATTGGACACTGATGCTGTGATCATCAGTAAACCTGGCTTTCCTGGAAGCATATTTTATTGTAAACCGCCCAGAGTCCCCCATGAGGTGGAGATGGGCGGTGAATAAATTCATAAATAAATAAAAAATATTTGGCCGCGGGGCTCCCAAAATTGTTCTGGCTTTTGGGGTGACCAATATTGGTCAGGACACTAGAAACATCCCTGGAAACTTCATGGATCAATGAAGCATCTATCCTTAGTTCCTGTGGGTGTTAGCATCCTTGTTGTCATGAGTGCCGTTGAGCTAAAGTCATCAGCGCAATGGCACACATGACAATGACAAGGAAATAGGTGAAGGGGTACAAGATAAGTAGCCATCAACCCACAACGACTAACGGCTAACAAACAATAGCTAAACGGATCACGGAGCCACCCAAGCCATCAGCGGCAATACAACGGGGATCGCCCAGCTGAAAGCAATCAGCAGAGGAATGGGAAACCTGATGATGGGCGATCCCGGAAACCCTCACCCACCGGCAGGGCAACGTATTGGACAAAGGGGGGTGACGTGACCGTGAGCGAGGGGGCGCTGACCGGCGCGGGGTATTTAAACCCCGCACCGGCGCGCTCCTGTCACTCTCAGCTTTTTTCTACCGACGCTGTACCTGCCCTGCAAATAAACCAGAGCCTGATCCACGAACCAGTGTCTGAGTGTTATTCAGAGGTAGGCAGTGCATGACATAAAGCTGAGAGTCATAAACTCAGCCTCGCCGAGCCCCACCGGACGACAACGAGCCGCGGGAGGAGTAGACGGCGAGAAGACCAGCAAGATGAGGCCGGAGCGGCGCGGGCAAGGAGGGCGAGCCGTGCGGCAAGAGACAGAGGAGGACCGACCAAGGCCAGAGGCACCGCGGACTCCCGGAGCCATGGACGCCCACCCCACCCGACCCGAGCCTCAGCTCCAACCCCAAGGGGAGATGGCGACGGAGGCAACCCGACCGCGGGAGGGAGCAGCACGACTTCCGAAACCAGCGGAGGACCCCGCGCCCCACATCGCACCCCAGCAACGGGCGTGGAGCGACAGCCCCACGGCGGTCAACACGGAGGAGGACGACGGAGACACCCATCAGACGGCGGAGGAAGCGGACCCGCGGCAGAGGGACGATGAACCCCGCCGGCAACCCACCCCCGAGGACGCGCCAACGGAACCGGCCCCAGCGGCGGCGCGGGCTGTGGACGAGGAGGCACGAGCTGAACTCGCGGCCATGCGGGCTCAACTGACGGAACTCCGGACCATGCTCCAGGCGCTTATGCCCCCCGCGCCACCCAACGACGTCCCCGCACAAGCCCACACCCCGAGCGAAGCACCGAACCCACACGGGCCAGCGGAGGGTCAGCAGACGGCACAGGCGGCCGACACCACACCCCGGGAAGCGAGAGGCGGGGCCGCACAAAACGCCCGGGCCCCAAAGGACTTCCCCATCTTCTTCGATGGGACCCCCACAAAACTCTCGTTTTTTGTGACCAACGCTAGGGAGTTCATGGGGAGGCACGGACACTCCTATGACTCCGAGGCCGACAAGATCGCCGCCGTGGCGATCAAACTCCAAGACAGGGCGGCGGACTGGTACGTCCAACTGTACGAGTCCAGCTCCCCCGCCCTCGCCACCTTCCCTGCTTTCATCAATGAGATGAAAAACTACTTCGAAGACCCCCTAGCCAAAGTAAGGGCGAAAAGCGCACTCCAAAGACTTAAACAGGGCACACGCACGGTCCCTGACTACGCCCTGGAGTTCAAAGCCCTCGCGGGGAAGGTCAGCGACTGGTCCGAGACCACCCTGCTGGAAATGTTCAAAAGGGGGCTCAACCGCGACGTTCTCCAATGGGCCCTCTACCGAGACGACCCAGAAACGTTACACGGGTGGATCCACCTCGCGGGGAAAGCCGAACATGTGCACCGCACCTTCCTCATGACAACCACGGAAGACACAAACTATGCCGGGAAAAAGGTACCCGCACCACACGGGGGGATGGCCGGCCCCATATACCCAAAAAAGAAGTTCAACCGGGAGCCCTGCGGGAGGTGTGGCAAATTAGGGCACAAGACGGCGGATTGCTTCGCCAACCGACCGCCGACCAGCGCGCCCAAACCCACTCCGAAAATTAGCCCCAAACCACCCAACCCGGGGCCGCCCCCTCACCGCCGAATGACCGTGGCCACAGCGACACCAGAAGAGGGCTGGGACGCTTACTGGGGGGAAGAGGACAATACAGACCCCGACCAGCCGGCGGGAAATGCTCCCCGCTTGCCCTGAGACGCGTGGCGAGGCAGGCGGTGGGACAGCAACGCGGACCACCTCAACGAAACGACGAAAGCCCCGTAATATTGGCAGCAATTCAACTCTCTGCCGGCAACGGAGCCACCACGGCCGCGGCACTCGTGGACTCGGGGTGCTCAAAAAACCTCATCCACCCCGACCTAGTCGCCAAACTCGACCTCCGCTGCTTCCCCCTCCCCACGCCGCTGGCATTCCACCAGCTGGACGGCTCTACAGCGGGAGGGAAACCAGCCACGCTACAAACCGAGCCGGTCACCCTGCAAATGGGCACTCACACCGAGCGCACATCGTTCGTAGTCACGCACATCGGACGGCCCATTGCAGTCCTGGGGATGCCATGGCTCGCGACAAACAACCCGCGGATCAACTGGGAGACCCGCACCTTCACATTCGGCGACGGCGAGTATCGAGCACCAGTTCCAGCGGGCAGAAGCAACCCCACGGTAGGACGAGCGGAGGCGACCACACAAGACAACGCCGCTACCACAGCAGACCTACCAGAACAATACGCCGACTTCTCCGAGGTCTTCGGAGAGGCAGAAGCTGACCAACTACCCCCCCACCGCAAGACGGATTGCCGGATCGACCTACTGCCCGACGTCCCCTTACCTAGACCAAAGATCTATTCAATGACCCCGAAGGAGATGGCAACCCTCCGGGAGTTCATCGATAAAAACCTAGACAGGGGATTCATAGAGCCAGCATGCTCACCGGTCGGAGCCCCCGTCTTATTCCGGGAGAAGAAAGACGGGACCCTACGGCTCTGCACCGACTACCGGGGCCTAAACGCGGCTTCCCTGTCCAACAAATACCCCTTACCCCTGGTGAAGGACATGCTCGCCCACCTGTCCACGGGCAAAGTCTTTTCCAAATTGGACCTTCGCGAGGCGTACTATCGCATCCGAATCAGGGAGGGGGACGAATGGAAGACGGCGTTTAACTGCCCCCTAGGCGCTTTCCAGTACAAGGTACTGCCCTTCGGACTCACGGGGGCCCCTGGGGTGTTCATGCAGCTCATCAATGAGGTACTGCATGAACATCTGTTCAAAGGGGTCCTGGTCTACATCGACGACGTCCTTATTTACACAAAAACGCACGAGGAACATGTAACCCTCGTGAGGCAAGTCCTCGACAAGCTCAGAAGGGCGCAGCTCTATGCAAAGCCTACAAAGTGCGAGTTTCACAAAAAGCGCCTAGACTATCTGGGGTACCGAATCTCCGGGGACGGCATCGAAATGGACCCCGCAAAAGTCGAAGCGGTGCTAAACTGGGAGCGGCCCCGCAACAGACGGCAACTACAGAGCTTCCTGGGATTCGCGAATTTCTACAGGTCATTCGCCCGGGGGTTCGCTGAGATAGCCCTCCCCTTAACGGACCTCCTCAAAACCAAAGGGGTGGGGGACACCCGACGCGCCAAGAACCCAGGCACAGTGCTGAATTGGACTCCCGCGTGCCAGACCGCATTCAACAAGCTGAAAGCGCTGTTCACTACGGAGCCAATCCTCGCGCACCCGGACCCAGAACGGCCGTTCGTGGTCCAAGCCGACGCCTCAGACTTCTCCCTGGGAGCCATCCTGCTACAGAAAGACCCCACGGGACTCCTGAAACCATGCACCTACCTGTCAAGGAAGTTCTCCGAGACAGAGAGGCGATGGCACGTCTGGGAGAAAGAAGCCTTCGCGGTGAAATCGGCACTAGAGACATGGCGACACCTACTCGAGGGAGCCACCCAACCATTCGAGGTCTGGACTGACCACCGGAACCTCGAGGCCCTACGAACGCCTAGACGCCTTAGCCCAAAACAGGTCCGATGGGCCCAATTCTTCAGCCGCTTTGATTTCCAGCTGAAGTTCATGCCGGGCAAGAAGAACTTCCTGGCCGACGCCCTCTCCCGACTGCCCCAAGACGAAGAGCCCGCCCCAGACACCATTGGGACGGTCCTATCCGCCTCGCAACTGGGGATGGCCGTGACCACCCGAAGCGGCGCACGGAGGCAGCTCGACTCTACGGCGCAGCCGACGGCGGGACAACCGGCGACGGAAAGAAGCCAACCGCAACTACCAGGGGGAATGCGCACGGACCTCGCCGCCGCCCTCAAAACCGACCCCTGGTTCCTGGCAAACCCCGACAAGGTAACGATGGCACAAGACCTGGCATGGGGGGAAGGCAGAATCTACGTCCCGGACTCGCAACGCCAGGCGATCTTGCATAGGTCACACGACGCCAAGCAAGCGGGACACTTTGGGTTCCTCAAGACCCTACACCTAACACGGCGTCAATTCTGGTGGCCCGCGCTCAGGCGAGACGTAAAAACCTACGTGGCGTCCTGCCCAACGTGCGCTAGGGCCAAACGGGCACCAGGCAAACCCGCGGGGCTATTGCAACGGGTGGCAGAACCCTCCCGCCCATGGGAGGAAATCTCTATGGATTTTATAGTGGACCTCCCACCCAGCCAGAAGAAAACGGCCATTTGGGTGGTGAAGGACTACTTCTCAAAGCAGGCCCACTTCATCCCCTGCACGTCGGTCCCATCCTCACAACAGCTAGCCAAACTCTTCCTCATCCACGTGTACAGGCTACACGGATGTCCCGCACGTGTGGTGACCGACAGGGGCACACAGTTCACCTCCAAATTCTGGCGGGCCTTCCTGAAGCTGACGGGGACCCAACAGGCCCTATCTACGGCTTGGCACCCTCAGACGGACGGAGCCACTGAGGTTCTTAATGCCACCTTAGAGCAATTTATACGATCATATACTAACTACCACCAAGACGACTGGGCTGAACTGCTCCCGTTCGCCGAAGTCGCATACAACAACGCCGTCCACACGAGCACGGGGAAAACTCCGTTCGAAGTAGTCTCGGGGCGCGACTTCGTCCCCATACCGGAGCTACCTCAACCCCCGGAACCCCAGGTGGACGCTAGCGACTGGGGACGGAAGATCGCGGAAGCATGGCCAGTAATCACGGCGGCGCTGAAGGATGCACAGGCTGCCTACAAAGAGCAGGCCGACAAGCACCGGCGCCAACAACCGACGTTCCAGGCGGGGGATATGGCCTATCTATCCACCAAGTTCCTAAAGTCAACCCAACCCTCGAAAAAACTGGGGCCTAAGTACATCGGGCCGTTCCGAGTCACGCAAATAGTGAACCCGGTAGCAATACGCTTGGACCTGCCACACAACCTCCGGAGACTCCACCCGGTGTTCCACACCAGCCTCCTGAAACCGGCAACCACCTCCCGATGGCACCCAAGCACGCCACAGCCCGCACCGGTGATGATCGACGGGCAACACCACTTCGAGATAAGGGACATCCTCGACTCCCGCAAGCAACGAGGAACTCTACACTATCTGGTCAGGTGGAAACACTTCCCCCACCCGGAATGGGTGGCAGCGCACAACGTTAACGCGCCTGACCTGACCAGAGCATTTCACCGGGCATACCCCGACAAACCGCAACCAAGGTCAGCAAAACCAAAACCCCCCCCCGCAGGCCCCCCCCGCCTCCCGTGCCCCAAGGGAAAGGGCCCCCCCAAGCCCGCGACTTGGGTGGACCTTCCCCCCCCCGGGACTCACTCCCCCCGCCCCGGGCCCACGGGGTGGTGACAAACGTTCGCCAGCACCCTCCCCCCGCCCCCCGGCCGCGGGGGAGTGGCAAGCAAGTCAACAGGGCAACCTGGGGGCAACGCCCAGGAGACACAACAAAGGCGACGCACTTTAAATAAGAAAAAGAAGGGCCCTACCTGGAGCTGAGAAGCACCCGACCAGCCACGCCTCTCTCCTCGCCGAACTGAGCCAAACAAACAGGGTGTGGCTGGAGCATGCGCACGCCAGGTCAGGACCCGAGCATGCGTACCATGGACACACCCTGGGAAGGCACGTGGTAGAGGGAGGAGCAAAGGGAGGGGCGACAACTACTCCGGCGGGAACTTTGGAAAAAAAAAAAAAAATGTGGCGTTTTGACAGCTCCACGGGGAAAACCCAGAAAACCGGGGGAGAACACTATTCGAAAAGGGGGCAGTATGTCATGAGTGCCGTTGAGCTAAAGTCATCAGCGCAATGGCACACATGACAATGACAAGGAAATAGGTGAAGGGGTACAAGATAAGTAGCCATCAACCCACAACGACTAACGGCTAACAAACAATAGCTAAACGGATCACGGAGCCACCCAAGCCATCAGCGGCAATACAACGGGGATCGCCCAGCTGAAAGCAATCAGCAGAGGAATGGGAAACCTGATGATGGGCGATCCCGGAAACCCTCACCCACCGGCAGGGCAACGTATTGGACAAAGGGGGGTGACGTGACCGTGAGCGAGGGGGCGCTGACCGGCGCGGGGTATTTAAACCCCGCACCGGCGCGCTCCTGTCACTCTCAGCTTTTTTCTACCGACGCTGTACCTGCCCTGCAAATAAACCAGAGCCTGATCCACGAACCAGTGTCTGAGTGTTATTCAGAGGTAGGCAGCGCATGACACTTGTACTGTCTCCGCGAGCCAGTCCAGAGGCACTTACTCACTAAAGTAGAGGAGATCCATGGCATGCCAAGTAAATTTTCTCCTAAAATGCCAGCGTGTGCTTTAGTTAGAACTGGGTGGGTGTCATCCCTACTGGATCAGACCAGAAAATCAACTCTGCAGCAAGGCTAGAGCTGCTTTTTTGAGATGGGCTCTAACAACAGGATCTTGCGAGTTGGATTGTGCTGCACCTCTTCCCTCTTCTTATACTCATGTAAATTAGGGAGGTGTCTATCTGAGCCTCTTCCACATATTTTCTGCTTGTTTTGGACTTAAAACGTGTTTCAGCCCCTTTTGCCTAGGCCACAGTCTTGCATATCTCCATCAAGGTCCTCTTCCTGATTCCCTGTGGGTGGGCACCCAGTGACCCTCCACAATTATCAAAATCAGGCAGTATCTGCTCTGAATATTTCGCAGTGCGAAACACTGCAGAACTATAATGTAAGCCCCAAATAGCCCTTTTGCTGTTTAAAACAAAAGCAAACGAGTCCAGAATCCAGGCCCCATGTGAATGACACAGACTTCTCCTCTACACCCACCCCTCTCCTGAATACATGCCTTTTCTTCACGACAGTCATAACTGGTGGTCCCTTGGAGAACAACTATCGGCTGAAGCAGTTCCATTTTCATTGGGGAGCCGTCAACGAATGGGGCTCGGAGCACACCGTGGACTGCAAGGTGTTCCCAGCTGAGGTAAGAGGAACATCTGCTGAAGATCAGTGGGGATGCTTGCAAAGCATGGGAGGATGGGATCTTCCCCCACCCCAGGGGGAAGATCCACAGTGGGTGTCCACAGAGGTATTTTAATTTCTGGGGAAGCAGCATCTCATTCTGCACCCAGGAACTATGCGCCTCTTACCAGTCCCGAAGGCTTCACAGCCTGCAGTCTGACTTTGCTGTTAGCCTTGTGCACTGTGGTTCTTTGGGGCTACCCGTGGACAGCGATCCAGAGCATTGCCTTCCAAGCTGCCCCCCCTTTGAGGAGAGTTGTGGTTCCCCTTGTTTCTTCCAGCTGCATTTGGTTCACTGGAATTCTTGCAAATTTGGAAGTTTCGAAGAAGCTCTAATGGAGGAAAACGGCCTGGCTGTGATTGGAGTCTTTTTGAAGGTATGGGTGTGTGTGGGGGTGTGTGTGGCAAAATTGCAATTGTCCTGTTATTCCTCCCGGTCTGTTGTTTTTTCCTTACACAATAAGCATCCTTTAAGTAACTGTGTTTATTTTGATTTCTTTGTGGAATTGTATGCGTGTGTGTATTTATATTGCAATAATAGCATCAAGAATATTGTTGGGTGACTAGGCCAATTTTATTCATAAACTGTTGGGGTGGGGATACAGGAAGGAAAGAGAAAGTAGACCAAAATAGATCTGTAGGAGGGAACTGGGGGGAGAAAACCACCTTTGGATATAATTCATTACCGCAACAGATAAAGAAACTTCTCTGCAGAGAGCCAGTTACTTTATTTATTTAGGTTTTTTTTCCTTGAGTGGTCTTTCGGAGAAGCAGTTAGTAGGGAAATGGATGGGAGCAGGAGATCAGAAAACAGTTCTCCTAAAGTTGATCAAGGAGTAAAGATGTAATTGGAGCAAAACCTTTAGATCTGAATCCAAGACATATCTTTGCTTTGACAGCTTGGAACCAATCACGGTGGCCTGCAGAAGTTAGTAGATGCCTTACCGTCAATTAAATACAAGGTAAGATGAAGGTTACCCCAAACTGTCTTCAGCATCCATTCTGAACACTCTGAGGGGTAATAATGAGTTTGCTTCCAGCCCCACGTTCTACTGAAAGCCATAGCTTGGGGGCGCTTCCCTGACCACTGCCGAGGTCTCTTCCCTTCACACTTAAAATCTCTGGTTTCTGCTCTTGAAGTTGTAGGGTATGATGTAGTAGCTGGATGTGACATTTCCTGAAAGCTATTAACCAGTCGTAACATCAGATCAGATACGCTTAATGACCGCTTCGCTTAGCAACCAGAATTCCGGTCTCAATTCTGGTCGTTAAGCGAGGACTACCTGTACTCAGAAACAGCAGAGGATCGTCTTTCAACCCTTGCTTCCTAAAAGTGTAAGAAGCAAGATTTAGGTGCAACAATGGGTGGGCACACAAGGGGATCTTTGGTCTACACTTCTAAAACTCAGTAAGGTGTTTGCAGTCAGGGAACATCTTACAGGTCTCCCAAAGTAACCATGTTGCTATTGATGGAATTTCTTAGGATTCTCTGGTTGAACTTGAGGAGTTTGACCCTTCCTGCTTGTTGCCCTCATGCCCAGATTATTGGACTTACTCAGGATCTCTGACCACCCCACCCCTTTCAGAGTCAGTCACCTGGATCATCAAGAAGAAAGCAATTGAGATTGATGAAGATCAGGTCAGTCAAAGGGGAACTACTGTGTTACCAGGCTTGGGAAAGTGGGAGGAATAATGCAATCCAAAATCATGCTTAGCAGTAGCATATTGACAGGCTTCACATTTTGCACTAAGCTGTGGTTTGTTTTAACCATGATTTATGGAGCAAACTCCAGTGGCTTGGTTTGTGTGTAAGGGCAAGTCATAAGCAATGGTTGGTTTTATACATCCTGCTAAGCCATAGCCAAACAAACGATATTATGGCTCCTGTGAAAGAGACGCAAAGTACCCAGGTTGAAATAGAGAAAAGATAAGCAGAAAGTTAATCCATAGCAATTGTAGAATAAGCTCCTGCTGAGTCAGTTTTCACACTTTAACCACTTTTCTTCCTGGAACAGCAAGGTGCTTATGTGTGGGTAAGGGGAGGGAAGAGGATTTGGCTGGTTTGGGATTAGCAGGATGAAGAGGAAAAACCACAGCTGGATGTCCTGGCTGGTGGCAACAGGAGTTGTACTCTGGCATATCTAGATTGGTGTCAGCTAGGTTAAACATTTTTCATGTTTAAAAGTGTGCCTCGGACTGCAAGGAGATCCAACCAGTCCATCCTCCAGGAAATCAAGCCAGACTGCTCACTTGAGGGAATGATATTAAAGGCAAAACTGAAATACTTTGGCCACATAATGAGAAGACAGGACGCCCTGGAGAAGATGCTGATGCTGGGGAGAGTGGAGGGCAAAAGGAAGAGGGGCCGATGAAGGGCAAGGTGGATGGATGACATTCTAGAGGTGACGGACTCGTCCCTGGGGGAGCTGGGAGGGTTGACGACCGACAGGAAGCTCTGGCGTGGGCTGGTCCATGAAGTCACGAAGAGTCGGAAGCGACTGAACGAATAAACAACAACAGGTTAAACATTGCAGTCACCTCAGTCTTGGGTTGGGGGTAGCTGAATCCAGAAAGCTAGAACTCATGGACAGGCTAAGAACATGGAAAGACTGGAGGCCGCCACCTGCTGAAGTCCCGTTGCGTCCTCCAGACTCATCACTTATGCTCCAAATGGTTTTGTTGGATTTGGGGAGTCCTGTAGGCCAGCCTAGGTTGAGAAGGAGCGCTTTCCAGGAGCCCTTGAGAGCTGCAGGCTCCAGAAAAAGACAAGTGGGAGAAGCCCATTTCCTTGCTCTCCCTTCTCCTGACCGCTGTTTCTCCTCCCCAGCTCGAGGTCTTTCGGATGCTGCTCTTTACTCCAGCTGGAGAGGACGAGAAGAGGATGGTGGACAACTTCCGTCCACTGCAGCCCATCATGGATCGAACAGTCCGTTCATCCTTTCCTAAACGTTTCTGGCTGGACATGGAAAAGCAATCGGAGGACCAGATGTTTGGGGCCCGTGAGCAAGGGCCCCTTCAGGGCACTCTGCATCTTTAAGGGGCCAAATGTTATGTGCGCTTGAAAAGTAATTTAGCCTAAAGCAGGCTGCCAGGTCTGTTGCTTCAAGGGGGCTGAGAGATTTCTGGTCCTTCGCTCTTCCGAAAGACTGCTCTTTCCTGTAGTGTGAGAACCGCTTGGACTTAAGTCTTCTCCCGGTAACAACCCAAAGCACCAGTTAGGATCCCAGCCCTCTCCTACTATCAAGGTGTTTCTCCATTGGCAGATGCTGCATGGCAGGAGCTGAACAGGGGGGTGAGGCCTCCCAGAGGACCTCTAAGGAACCAGGCAATCTGCAAAGCGGGACTGTTCGCTGAGAGGGGAAATTTATACAATTTACACAAGGTATTCGTTTTGGGTTGCCAGCTAGTTTGCCCCAGGTTCCAGGAGTATAACAACCTCGATTTCAAGCTGTTCTGGGGTTTATCCTATCAATGCATTTGAGGACCATCCTGTGGCAGAAACCTTTTCCAGATGATCTAAACCTGCGTGCCTCTGAACCCCAGCTCTAACTTCATAGCAGGTCCTCCCCGCCACCTGCCCCTAGCCGTTTGCCTGTCTCTTCCGCATACAGGAGGCGCGTGGTTGTGGCCATTTGGGATCTGGGAAACAAGATGAAAACTTTTCTGCATAAACCAGCAGATTGGAATGGATTTCAGGCTGTGGCCCAGCCATGTGCACTTGGAAGGAAATTCAGTGACATAGGCCAGGCAAAACTTACAAGGAAATTTGCATAGGATGCATTTCTTATCCTAACTATGCCTACTTACTGATGCATAAAATCTGCCAGATCTAAATATGCATATTTTTTTCACTCCGTAGCACTTTAATAGCTTTTTAAAAAAAAAACAGTAGAGCCTGCACAGTGCCTGACCATGTGGAAGATAACCAGCCCACTGTAGCTGTTTGTTAAATCTTCTGCTGAGATCGGTGAAAGCACAGTCTGTGCCATAACGGATTAGGGGCATTCAAAGCTGAGGTCTTGGTCAGCCACATAGGAGGACTTGTATGTTACAACTCTGGCTTGTATGCATTGAAGCAGAAACAAATCCACAGGATTTTAAAAAGTAGTCTTAGTGCAAGGATTTCCATATTTTTTTTTCAAGCTGCAGAACCTGTTCATTTAAAAAAGCATTCCCATTCAAGAGGCAAAGCTCTAGTGATAGAAAAGCGGTTGAGTTTGAGTGAACTTTTCTTTTCCACTTGGTTTCCCACAGAACTCCATCAAGTTCAAAAACAGTTTGAAAAACTCTGGTCTGGAGAACCATGAAGTTTCCAAGAAGGGATCAGCTAGGAACCTTTTTCTGCCTGCATCATTTTGGGTCGCAATTTTCATTTCCACCGAAGTAACGCGTACATTTAGGTTGCTCTTGAAAAGGGTTGCCACCTAAAATGATCAGTTTTACCTTCTTCTTTTTTTCTTTTTCCCTAGGGAGACACTCAGGCATTCAAGATCAGAATGAGAAAAACACACAAACTCTTTCATATCCAGCCTGACATTCTTTCAGGCCAAATATGGACAGAGTGTGGCAAAATTAGAATACGGCTGATGTCATCATAGATATACCAAAACTAATAAATTTTAAGGGATTTTAGAGCAGCCTTACTCGGCCTTGTTGGCTGAGGATGATGGGCACCATGTCCCCCGCCTCAGGAGGTTGGTCCTCTGCTCAATTTGGCCTGTAAAATGATGCATTTTGTCCCTTAGGAAAAAAAGATCACTTTTCGATTCTTTTGTGTTGATGGGACACACAGTCAAGAGGTGTTGGTAGGGAGACTTCTGCCTCCAGAGTGTCTTTGTGATTGATCTTTAGCTGGTACTGATTTATTTCCCTGAAAGTTCTTGGCCTGTTTGCTTTTCATATCAGATTTCTATATATCCTAAGTGCTTTTTCCTTACATGTAAAAGAATCGGAATAGGCAGGCTGAGAGATCACTGAGTCCATTCAAAGTTTACAGAAACGGCGCAGAAAGGAAGCTTAAGCTGTTACACATCAATACGATAACAGGTTGGTGCATCTATTAAACATTATACATATTTATGAAGCTCTCTGTCTGGTGTCCAGAAGTTATTTCAGCTGTTTTGCCTTGGGAAAGAGAAAGGAGGGAAAACTAATTGTTTCATTGTGTGGGAAGCGAGGACAACTAGATAAAATTTCTCCTGAAATGCGCTCATATGGAAAAACAATGCCCCACTGTTTTGACTGCAGCACTTGTTAAGGAATAATGTAATGGCTCATTATTATGGTCTTTGAGCACAGGAAATAGGCCCTCTAAACACAAACGGGCTGGGCTTTGAATGCCATTGCATTTGCCTGTTCGCTTGAGCAGGTCCTATCAAGGCGGCCCAGCAAACTTGTCTGTTGAGCAACTAAATTCTGCAAATTGCCAGTTTTCAAAACTGAGAGGGCCTTCCAAGGGGAGATCTGGGGGGGGTGTTGTTGGACGGAGCTGCCTTCTCACACCTTTTTGCAGCAGAATATCTTGAATTCAGGAAGCTGAAGGCTGATAAAATGGTCCCAAACGAAGTTATTGGCTTCCCCTATTCAGTGCAGGCTCACCAGAGAGGCCAAAACAGCCCATGGGCAAAACCAGGACTTCCTAGTTTTTTTCCACAGCGGAGCAGTTCTTGGCTTTTCAAATTCCAGGAGGCCTGTTTAAGAGCTTACCCAACACTTTCCAGGTGTTTCCTGCCTTGGGAAACATGTAGCCAAGTTTCCCTACCTGTGTTTAGCAGAGGTGTGTGGGAGAAAGGGAGGACCCCATCTCTACTCTCCTGCAAACGTGAAGTCTGAACCGAAGTCAGTCCTGGGAGGAGGAAAGAGTTCCTCGGCTGTGTGCAACCCTTCTGGGGCCAGGCTGAGAACCACAGGGAAGACTGTGCCTGAGGAGCCTTAATGGTTGGCCTGCTCCAGTTGCCGCGAGGCTAGTAAACAGCTTGTTTTCTGAAGAAGCTTGTTGTTTTTGGAAGTTGTGTTAGAAGTGACCTCTGCCTCATCTCTTGGCCTTGGGCTTCTTTGCTTTTGTGTTGGGGATAATTATGGGGAGGGGGGGAGGGGGGAGGGCAGGAGGGCAGGTCCCTTTGATGTGACAAGCTGCTCTTGCCTGGCCTTTAGCGGAGGGAGTTGGTGCTCATAATCAAATCCCCTTGAAAGGTCTTGTGGCTGAACGCAGAGGCTGAATGCCGAGTAATAATGGGGAAAGTGCTCGGACCAGCCCTTCCCCATGTTTTGACAGACACCCCAGAGACTGGTGTGCCAAAGGATCAGCTGCCCCTTGCCCTTGGAAAAGCAGGCACGAAGGGTCCAAAGTGGGAAGGCAGAAGCAGAAAGGCTGGCTTGGCACCAACGTAAACTTGCAGTGGGAATCCGTGAAAAGCCTTGGCGAGCAGGTGTAATGTTCCTTTTTCTATAAAGACGCGGCTTTGTGCCCGTCTGGCACAAAGTGACAGCAGGTCTCGACAGTAGCTAGGGGAATCAGCTACAGGTAGTCCTCGCTTAACAACCATTTATTTAGTGACGGTTTGGACTTACAACAGTGCTGAAAAAAATGACTTTCAACCAGTCCTCACACTTATGACTGTCACAGCGTCCCCACGGTCATGTGATCACAATTTGGAGATTTGACAACCAGTTCGCATTTATGACCATTGCAGTGTCCCGTGGTCACGTGATCGCCATATTTGACCTTCCTGGCCGGCTTCTGGTAGCAAAATCAGTGGGGAACTACGTGATTCACTTAATGCCCATGGTGATTCACTTAACAACTGCCGCAAAAAAGATTGTAAAATTGTGTCGGATTTGCCTAAGGAGTGCTTCACTTAGCAACCAAAATTCCAGTCGCAATTGTGGTCATTAAGCGAGGACTTCCTGTACAGTTAGCTAGGTTCCCACATCATGTTTAGTCATAAACCATGTTTTACGAATCGCAGTGGTTTCACACATGTTGAGCCCAAACCCAACAATTCATTTTTGAATCTATCTTTTGAAGCTGGTGATTAAGAAATGAAATAATTCTCCATTTTAGCAGGGTGTTGTTTTTAAAAAATAAATAAATAAAAGCTGCTTTGTCCCATTTTTCTCTGCAGTGGATCATTTTGATGACTAAATTGCGTGAAAATATATGATTATAGACCAAGAAGAGCTACAGCCAGGTCTCGATTAATGTGGGTCACATTATTCGAATTCGCACTATTTGAAGTGATATTTCTAGGGAAAATTGGTTCCAGCTTAATGTAAATAAGCAATAAAAAATTTTTAAACATAATTTTTTATATGTGTTAATGAAATATTAACATTGATTTCAATCCTCAATCCGTATCATTAAAAAATGCTGTTTCTATAATTGTAACACATCTACTCCTTGTAGAGGTTTGCAAACCACAAAAAGCTGGTGCAACTTCACCTTTTCCTTTTATTTCTCCTGCGTTTTTTGTAACATTGCGCACTGTAGATTCGGGCATTCCGACCTCTCGTCCTATTTTAGCGTTGCCGTGACCACATTTGTGTCATTCAATTACATCCATTTTTTGCTGTCGTGTCATGTCCAGCCCCTTCTTTTCTCAGCTTGTACTGTTCTCCTCTGATGGACTCCTCCTTTGCTCTATTTTGCACACGCACACTACTAAAACACCAGGTACAACTGCATGCACTAGCCTCAGTTGTGCCCCCGCCTGCCTCACATTAACGGAATTTTGGGCCCCGTTAAACGCGACCTGGTATCAATTTACAATTTGCGCTAAATTGAGTATCACATTATTCGAGCTCTTACTCATCGTGACCTAGCCGCACCTGGCTGGTACAACCGGTTCAGGCGTGCATTTATGGGGCTAACGAGCTCTGCGCATCTGTCCATTATACTGCTTGCCCCTTCGAAGCTTCCTATTTCTGGAATTAACGTTACCAGCTATATGGGCAAAGAAAGGTCCGTGCAGTCTGTGCGCAGAGCATCCTGAGCCTGATGTTTGCTGTAAAGGAGCATGTTTTGTTTACAGCAGTTCCCCAAACTCAGGAATTTTGGGCAAAGTCCGCTAGAGGGCAGAATCTGACAAGGAGAAAACAGCAAGTATCAGAAAGTTTACTTCAGGCAACCAAGATTCCCTTTTATTTTCAGGTTATGTGATATCTGTCAGCTAGATTTTTTCCACCTGCCCCCATCAGGGCCAGTTTGGGCTGTGTCAGATTTGTTGTTGTTGTTGTTTATTCGTTTAGTCGCTTCCGACTCTTCGTGACTTCATGGACCAGCCCACGCCAGAGCTTCCTGTCGGTTGTCAACACCCCCAGCTCCCCCAGGGACGAGTCCGTCACCTCTAGAATATCATCCATCCATCTTGCCCTTGGTCGGCCCCTCTTCCTTTTGCCTTCCACTCTCCCTAGCATCAGCATCTTCTCCAGGGTGTCCTGTCTTCTCATTATGTGGCCAAAGTATTTCAGTTTTGCCTTTAATATCATTCCCTCAAGTGAGCAGTCTGGCTTTACCTGGAGGATGGACTGGTTTGATCTTCTTGCAGTCCAAGGCACTCTCAGAATTTCCCTCCAACACCACAGTTCAAAAGCATCGATCTTCCTTCGCTCAGCCTTCCTTATGGTCCAGCTCTCGCAGCCATATGTTACTACAGGGAACACCATTGCTTTAACTATGCGGGCCTTTGTTGTCAGTGTGATGTCTCTGCTCTTAACTATTTTATCGAGATTTGTCATTGCTCTTCTCCCAAGGATTAAGCGTCTTCTGATTTCCTGACTGCAGTCAGCATCTGCAGGAATCTTTGCACCTAGGAATACAAAGTCTTTCACTGCTTCTACATTTTCTCCCTCTATTTGCCAGTTATCAATCAAGCTGGTTGCCATAATCTTGGTTTTTTTGAGGTTTAGCTGCAAGCCAGCTTTTGCACTTTCTTCTTTCACCTTCATCATAAGGCTCCTCAGTTCCTCTTCACTTTCAGCCATCAAAGTGGTATCATCTGCATATCTGAGATTGTTAATGTTTCTTCCAGAGATTTTAACTCCAGCCTTGGATTCCTCAAGACCAGCTTGTCGCATGATGTGTTCTGCATACAAGTTGAATAGGTAGGGTGAGAGTATACAGCCCTGCCGTACTCCTTTCCCAATCTTAAACCAGTCCGTTGTTCCGTGGTCTGTTCTTACTGTTGCTACTTGGTTGTTATACAGATTCTTCAGGAGGCAGACAAGATGACTTGGTATCCCCATACCGCTAAGAACTTGCCACAATTTGTTATGGTCCACACAGTCAAAGGCTTTAGAATAGTCAATAAAACAGAAATAGATGTTTTTCTGAAACTCCCTGGCTTTTTCCATTATCCAGCGGATATTGGCAATTTGGTCTCTAGTTCCTCTGCCTTTTTTAAACCCAGCCTGTACATCTGGCAATTCTCGCTCCATGAACTGCTGAAGTCTACCTTGCAGGATCTTGAGCATTACCTTACTGGCATGATTTGTGTCAGATTTACGCAGTTAAAATTATGCACTTCCATGTTTGTTTACTTTCTAGGAGGAGAGTTGGATTAGTCTGTGCTGGCAACAAATCGGGTTGGGTAGCCCTTTTTCCAACTTACAGGTTTTATTAAAAGGCAGCAGCTTTTGGGAGTGGCAATTGGGTGGATTGCTGTAAGGACTAAAATATTAAATTAAATTAAATTAAATTAAATTAAATTAAATTAAATTAAATTAAATTAAATTAAATTAAATTAAATTAAATTAAAATGTAAGGGTGAGGTGGAGGGGAAGAGAGGCCTTATCAACTAGGTAGGTGTCTTATCACTTAACTAAAGTACGCTATTAAAGTCCCATTCGATTCGCTGAGGCCTTCTACTGTAAGCCTTTGGCTGCTAAATCAGGATCTGCAGATCTGTTCCAAGCCTAACATCTGCTTGTTAAAGCACATACATTTTCTCTGCAAAGCTCTGTAGCTGATGGGCCAGTGCTGGGAACAAGCAGACCAGCGAGCAGCAAAACCCATCTGGTCATGAGGATACCAATCAATTTTGCTCATCCCTGGAGGAAAAAGCTATGCAAATAAGCTCTGAAACACTTCAATTCTATATGCAGCACACCCAGAGGAAAATATTTAGGGTAGGCTGAATGTTGGCATTAGTGGCAAATATTCTCATGGATGTCAATTTCAACACACACTAGCCAATAAAATGGACTGCGGTCATTCACCCTTTCCAAAAACACAAAATTCTCCCCTTTGTAGGCTTCAGGCACCATCCATCGACACCCAGGCCTCTTTTCAAACTGCCTCCCTGTGTCAAGTTACAAACAAAGGTGCCCTCGGCGTAAGCTGAATGTATCAAAATGTTGGTTCCCACTGGTTTGTTTATTTGGATGTAATAATAATAAAACTTTGCCCATAAAAGATTGGGCACGGCCTATATGGGCACCTGGGGAGGTGAGGCAAAATTTGATTTCCAGGTTTTTAAGTTCTAGGTCTTGTTGGCTGCCAGACTGAAAAAATTTGCATGGTTCTAAAACGGACCAAGGCCTGTTCTTATTCGCAGTGCAGCACCGTGGGGAGGGGGCACCACAGGAACTGCTTGCTTTTAAATCTCCACTTCCAGCTTGGCAGGGACTGAAATGGGCGCCTTTCGGACAGGCACTGCCGCCTCCATAGAGGGCAATTCCCAGGGCTGCCTTCTGACTTTCGTGGCCCCTGGGCACTTTGGCCTTCCTGGGCCCTAAGAAAAACGCAGGAGTACTAAAAATTGTATTGCACACATTTTCAGGCTTTTTGTGTTTTTACGGAGAAATGGGAGGCGGGGGAATTAGGGATAAAAAGATGGTGGGTGATGACGGCGGAGAACGGTAACCAGCGTGGGCATGTTTGAAATCAACCGGCCCTCGCCCGTTATGGCAGGGCTATCCTGCGTCACCCGAGTCACTAAATTGCCCCCTGGTCCGACGGGGGGCAAATCAGGTCATCGGGGGGGGGGTTCAAACGGGGCGGGTTTCCCGGTCCGCTTTTCTCGGCCAAAGGGGCCCCTCCGCCTGCGCTCGGCCGTCTCCGCGGTTACGGCAACGGGGCCCCCGCCGGGTCTGGCGCTGCGCCCGCGGGGGAGCCGGACGGTCGCGGCGCTTCCGGGCACCTCGGCGGGACGCGCGCCCCGGGGCGGCGCAGGGAGGCTTCCGGGCAGCTCCGGCGCTCGGCTCGGCTCGGCTCCTCCGGCAGGCGAAGGGACGGGACGGGCCGGGAAGGCGAGCGCGGCGGCTCGGGGCGCCCTGGCCTCCCCTGCCTGCCTGCCTGCCCGGCCGGCCGGGGCGCGCAGCGGCGGCGGCGGCGGCGGGCGGGGCGGGGGCCTCCGTCCCACGTGCCGGGGCGGGTCCTCGCCGCCTTCGCCCGGCGCCGGCGGATAAAAGGCGGCGGCGGGGCCGGGGCCGGCGAGCGCGTGGCGCGTCCTCCGCGGGGTCATGTCGGGCGGCTCGGCCAAGAAGCGCGGCGCGGCGGCGGCGGCGGCGGCGGGCGAGGAGGAGGCGGCGGCGGCGGCGGCGGCGGCGGCGGCGCAGGACATGCTGGCGGGCGCGGGGCCGCGGGGCAACGGCTGCGCGGTGGCGCTGAAGCGCAACATCACGCTGCTGAACGGCGTGGCCATCATCGTGGGCACCATCATCGGCTCGGGCATCTTCGTGACGCCCGCCGGGGTGCTGAAGGAGGCCGGCTCGCCCGGGCTGGCGCTGGTGGTGTGGGCGGTGTGCGGCGCCTTCTCCATCGTGGGCGCGCTGTGCTACGCCGAGCTGGGCACCACCATCTCCAAGTCCGGCGGCGACTACGCCTACATGCTGGAGGTCTACGGCTCGCTGCCCGCCTTCCTCAAGCTCTGGATCGAGCTGCTCATCATCCGGCCCTCCTCGCAGTACATCGTCGCCTTCGTCTTCGCCACCTACGTGCTCAAGCCGCTCTTCCCCACCTGCCCGGTCCCGCAGGGCGCCTCCAAGCTGGTCGCCTGCCTCTGCGTGCGTGAGTAGCCCCAAGCCCCGCGGGCCGGGCGCGGCGGGAGGGCGGGCGGGGGTCCCCGCGGAGGGTGGGGGGTGGGCAGCCAGGAGGCCGGACGGGCGGGCGTCGGGGTTCCGCCGCCGTGGCCCCCGCTGGGGGTGGGGGGCGGGGGGTCAGATGCCCTTCCCCGTCCCCCGCCGGGCTGCCCGTCCTGCTCTGCCGGGGAGGCGGAGGCGCCGCAGCCCCACCCTCGGCTTGGTGCTCTGCAAAAGTCCGGAAAAGTTTCCGCGTGGCTCCGCCTCTCCCGCCCCCCCGGCCCTGGCCCTGGCCCCCGAGCCCAGCTGGGCCGGGGTCTGGCTGCCCGAGCGGGCGAGCGGGCGAGCGGGGCGCCCTGGAGAGCCGAGTCTGTGTCCAGCGGCCCCGCATCCGCTCGCGATGCCAGCTTCGCCGGGTCCTGGATCCGGGAAGAGGGTTGCGTTTGCCCGTCCCTCTGTGCCCGGGCTGCGGGAGAGCCCTTCTCGGTGCCCCCTGGCGAGCCCGCCCGTCTATCTTCGACCCCGCCGGTGAGGGATTTTCAGCAGCAGCAAATTCCAGTTGCCTGGTTGGGGGCTCTTCGAGGGGGCCAGTGGCGCCAGGCAGATCCTGTTCTGCCTTGTGGGAGGGCGCTCAGCCTTTCTGAAGCGCCTCCTTGGCAGCACCCTCTTCGGCCCCCAGATTTCTGATCCTCCACGTTTTTCGTTCCCCTGATCGTCCACCATACAATATTTTGCCATCATGCTTTGGGCCTCAAGGTTGTTTCCACGCTCTGCACTGCATCCCCCTTACTTAGTACAAAATAGGGGCAAAAATAGGGGTGCTTCCCTGCAGATCAAAGGGAGGGGCCGCTCCCCTCCCTCTGCCCACCCCCTAGGAAAAATGGACCCAGCGCCCTGTGAGACCTGGTGGTGTGGCTGCTCCCAGGCTGGGAGTTGAATCTGGAGGAGAGCTCACATTTTTCTCTTCGGAGGCCAGGAGGGCCATGTTGCGTCAGTGGGTGGGGCTTCAGGATGGGAAACCCCTCCCTCCCTAAAGCCCCACCTGCTGCTTGTCCCCCCCCACTCCCCCAAGGAAAGGCTGGAAGTTTGTTCCACCCCAGGAACAGGCTGACTTTCTGCACGTGGGGGAGAAACCTTTTGCCTTCTCCTGCCCGCTGCATTGCCCCATTGATTCTCTGCCCACTTAGCTCTCATCTGCAGACCGACATTGAAGGGGTGGGGGCTTCCTTGGTGCATCCTGCCCCAGGTCCTAGAGAAAAAAGAAGGGTCGGCTTTCTTCCTCACCCTGGGCCGCTTTGTCTCTTTCCTTCCCTGTAAACTTTACCAGAACGTTTTGCATTTATTTGGGGCACCAAAGAGACAGGAGACACCCTTCTGAGTTCATTTACGGATTCTGACGATGTCCATCTGGGCCTTGATCATCTTCTTTGTCTGGTAGCAATTTCTCAGAGTCCCAGGCAGAAAAACCAGGCTGGGGGGTGAAGATGTGCAGAGTCGCACCCAGGTGCTTCTGAACTATGACTTCTATCCAGGAGTTGGCGTTTCCCCAGTAGATTCTGTTTCTTCTTCCTCCTCTCTGTCCAAGAGGGCTCACAGAAAGGACAGACTGGCAGGACTCATGCTGATGCTAACCTGTGGTTTGCTTAAACATAGCTGCTAAACAAACCATGATTGGTTGGATGTTACAAGAGATGAGACCAAACAACACGGTGGCTTAATGGGGTGTGTCAGCCCCACTAGGGGGGGCTGCAGGGGGCTGAAAAGAGCTTTCTTCTTCGATAGGGTTTCTTGACTTTGTGCCACGGGCCAGCCATGCTGGCTGAGGATGATGCCACTGGGACACCTTGAGAGAAGGGATATTGGGCCCCAAGTTTCAGATGGTGCATCATCTGGTTTGCTGCTTCACTTTCGGCCACCGTTGGATCTTCTGTCCCCGGTGAATTGCTCAATGAAATAGAATCTGGGACGGGGGTTATTTCTCTCCCCCCCTTCTCATATTTGCTGAGTAAAAAGATTGAACTTCTCCCCCAGCTTCCTTGAGCCAAAGTCCCTGGTTGAGCCTCTTCATCACTGGGTTTATATGCCACCCATTTGCCTGGACTCAAAGTGGCTAGCAAAGATCCACGGTTAAGCAACCATTTTGAAGAAGGACAGAAAACACACTTAACTGTCAAGTAAGAACAGAATAGCCAAGTGCGAAAGCAGCGTTTGGAAACGCATTTCTGTTTCACTCATTGTATGTCAGTTTACTGTTAAACCCCAGTTTGCGTGGCTGCAGGCTCCCCTTCTATCTATGCCTGAAACCTGGTGCAGACGTGGCTGTGAGATTAAGCCATTTTCCCCCTCTCTTTTTTTTCTCTCTGACTATCCTGCGTGCAGATGAACTGTTAGAACCTTGCCACAGAATTCTTTCGCAGGATTTTCTTTGGCGTAGTAAAATGGTCTGTCCCTTTGCTGGCTCTAGCCAGGTGATGGGTTCCCATCTGACCTCCCCTTCCTGTTCTCCTGATGCTTCAGTTAATGGAGGAGTGCCCTGGGCAGCTTTAAAGGATTACTTTAGCCTGTTATCGGTGGACACTAGACTGGCAATCTGAGGGTAGCGCAAGACTCAAGGTCATAAGGAGACAAAGGGGTTGGCCTGACAGCAGCATTGCCACCTGGCTTGGAAATGTTGCTTACTGATCTGATATTAAAATGACTGCAACCTTGCGACTCCGGAAGAAAGTCTTGGTGGCATCAAGGGAGGCTTCCTTTCATCAGAGCTGAGGATTCGTCTCTTGCACCACCACCCTGTGAATACAGAAGGGAACTTATCTGCTTGCTGCAGGCCACCTTCTCAAAGGATAACCTTTCCCTTCTCTTCTCTGCCTGCCGGGCATGCTAACTGGCAGACCAGAAGCACAAACCATGGCTTACAGTAACAGAATCTTGCAGGTCTGAAAGCACTTCCTTTACTTTTGCTTTCCAGAAAACTAGGGAGGGTCCCCTCTGAAGCGCTTCCCACACCTCCTCTCCTTCTGTGGGCTGAGATGCCTTTTGCACGGCAGATGTCTAGGCTGCAGCTCTTCCTCCTGTCTCCCAAGGTCTTTCCCACATACCATGGCACTAACACAGTGGAATTGTGGTTTGGTTTGGAAAAAGGTTACAAAGAAGGTCCCTGTTGAGGAAGCCCTGTCTGGTTCAGCAGGGGCTGCCCAGGGGACCTCCTGGGTGGACTGCATTGAGGGGTCCCTTGGCTTGGAAGAGAACCCCAAGGGCCTTTTATGCCCACCTCGCTTTCTGCAAAACAGGCCTGCTGAGTGACATTAGAGGCGTTGTGCAGGTTTCATTGCAAAAATCAAGGGATCTTGTGTTCAAAGCTGGGCTCGGTCCTGCAGTGGCATCACGTGCCTGCTAAATGCCCATTTGCTTATTTATTTACTTAAACAATGTATACAGCTGCCCTTCTCACCGAGGTGTCTCTAAGAGGCATTTCACGGGTTAAAACCAAGGAAAAAAAATAGTGCTGTGTATAAAATGGTGTACAAAAGATGGTAATAGACCACGTGGTGTCAGGCTGGTGTGGCTGCCCGCTGCTTTCTTGTGCCGGTGACTGGTTTAATTTTAGGAGTTGCAGTCGTTTTCCACCTGGCTGGTTGGAAAGGGAGGTGGACAGAAGACAGGCCTCTGCATGGGCAGCGGAGGAGCATCATGTGCCGTTGCTGAGCAACCACATGTGCTACACCTTGCTGCTAGGTTACAACAGAATCCATAGCAGCCTGCACTGAGGTTGCCCAGCAACTGTGCACATGACGTCTTAGCTGTTTGTGTTCTTTTTGCTGATCGGTTTAGCTGGAGATTTCCAACGGTAGGGGAGAATATTGGCTGATCTCTGACTGGCATGGATATGCGTGGTTTCTCTGCCTGTTGGACCAACCAGTCGTCGTTCCTGGGCCAAGTTTGGCCCATAGGCAGCCAGTTGCCGAACCAGCATCAGCATAACATTATGGGGTGGGGAGGAATTTTGAAATAGGCTTTTAGCATTATGCACTTAAATGTTTGGTGCTTATTGAAGACTCTTCTTAGTCAACTTTAAAGCATGCAGTTATCTATGCTGGAATTGGAAGCCCTGAGGGGTCGGCGGCTTTGTTGCTGACCCCCTGGTGCAAAATGCAGGATTTGACAATGTGTTACTCTTTTGCAAGCAAAAGTGCCTGCCCCCTTTTTTTCCTGCACATTGCTTCTGCTGGCCAAGTTTGGTTCCCTGTTACTTATAGCGTCTTCAGGTGATGGGAAAAGTAACCTCAATGATCCATGTTGACTTGCTTGAGAAATGTTGTCTGAGAACATATTTTTGGGCGCTTCAGTTATCCTGGAGATTTCTTTTCCCACCCTGATTGGGTGACGATAAAGGGCAGGTGGGTTTCTGAAACCCAGAAAGCCCCTTTGAAGTTGTCAGCGCTGAAGGGAAATCCACGGACCGCAAGGTGGCTTCCACCACGCTCCGTCCCACAGGCAAGCATGAATCGCTTAGGCGAGTTGGCAAGAACTGCAGATCAGTCAGATCTGCTCGGGAAAGTAAGAAGCCATGCCGAGGATCCAAGTGACTCCAGTAATTATAGAAGAAGCCTGATAGAGAGAAATAATGTTCGTATCTTCTGGCGTCTCAGTTTCCTTCCTTGAAGTGGATTGGCTTGTCCTCATCTTGCTTTGCTTTTACAACCGTACAAACTGCTGTGCAGTTGTTTTTTCCTGGCTGTGCAAGAACTAACTCACAGCTTGTCTGGCCATTTCTTTGCCAGGAGCAAAGAAAAATGCGTCAATGCGTCAGGTCCAAAATCTTAGAGGGGCCTGACAGTCTGTCTGAGCAGGCTCCCTTCACTGATCTCATCAGGGTTTGACCAGATGCTTCTTGATATTAGACGCTCTGTAGACCTTCCAGATTGTGCCCATATTGCACCTCCTAAAATTTCCAGCCAGGACAGTTTGGTGGGTGGATGCTCGTTTTCACCCCAAAAGCTGGAGTAATCATAGTCCCTGGCAGCTTCTGTGCGTACAGTATTATTTCTTTACTCAAAACTAGTCGCTGAGTCTCCACGTTACGCGAACTGGGGCTCATGTCACCAAACATATCGAACCAAGCCAAAATTGCATGCTTTGTGAAGCAGGCCAGAATTGCAAGAGTGCGTCTGGTTAAGATGACACAATCTGCAAAAGTTGGTTGATGTTATAGTGGGAGAACCCAGAGAGCAGAGGACCGTTGTAGGAATGCAGCTGGGGGCCGTTCCACGTCATGAACAAACCAAAGACAACCGATGGCCGGAAGAAATAGCTTAGCAATCCCTGGGTAAGAACTTTAAAACCCAACTGTGCAAAAATTGGGTTCCCTGACCGATGAAGATTTAGGACACCTGTCTCCTCACCACATCTTAGGAGGGCTGTCAGAAAGAAAATAAGAAAGCGTGCCCCTTAGGGTACAAGGGGATATATTAATTCAGAAGCGGAAATAGCTCAGCTGCTGGAGTTCTTGCAGTGCAGATAATAAGCAAGTTTTGCACTTCCCCAAAACACCTGTTTCTCTCCTTGGCATCTGATGCCTTTAATCCAGTTAATATCCTGGGTGTGTTTCCAGCCTGACAAGCGTTTTCTTTTATTTCTTTGAAGCAAAAAGTGTGGGATTGTGTTAGGCCTGGGGGATGATCTTGGACAAAGCTCGGATTTAAATAAGGTGCATGCAACAAGACGCCAGCTGCTTGCCAGCCAAATGGCTGGATAGGTCCTTGGTTCTTTGCGAGCAGGTGGGTTTATGGCATTCGAGCCAGAAAAAATGGTTCAGTTTGTTCCTCCCCCCACCCTGATTTTTTTTTTTTTTAACTCATTCTGGAGTGACTTGCTTCCTTGGATTCTAAAGGTTTAGAAATTGGGTCACAAGCCTGTCGAGACAAAAGATCTATTTACAGCAATGAAACAGACAAACTGGTTTTTTGAGGCAGCTGAAGAGAGGATGCCAGCCTCTCACCAGCTTGAAGTTGTCCTTGCCAACTCTTTGATCTCAGTTGGGGTACATTCTTGACCCATTCCTCGTCATCCGACGGAGGGATTGTTCCGCAGCCTCGTAAATTCAGCCCAAGGATTACAAATGATGTCTTGACGAAGAACGAGGGTGCCTGATTCGACACTGTCCAATAGATTGCTATTGATTTTTCTTCTGCTGAAGTTTGTATGAAAACTTTGCATTCATAAGACTGGAATGACTTCTCATGATTTATTTATTTTAAAAAGGAAAGAGCATTGAGGCTGGCAAGAAACATGTGTGTGTTGTTTTCCTGTTCTTGCATGGGGTTGCCATAGACGTCAGACCCTGCAGGGGGGTGGAAGAGATGACTGGAGCTCTGTTGTTGACATTCATCTCCCGCCCCCCCCCCCTTTAACACGTGGTCTGGCCACCATATTTGTTCCCCACTGATAGCGATTATCTTTCAATCCCAGAATCTTTCATGGCCCGCTAAGATTGCTTCCCCTTTTTAAAATGCAAAGGATGTCAGCTGTTGGGCAGGGGGGGGCGGTAAATAAAGTGGAATCCCCCTCCTTGCCAACTAGCCCCCCCACAGGACAGTTGATGTTCCAAGTTTCCTTGAGTTCTCCCAGCAATCATGCCTCACTCAGCCCCCTTGCGAAGGTCCTGTTGTTGAGTGTGTTAATGACAACTGGAAGCTTAAGACAGATGTCCTTACAGATGACAAAATATATTCCATCGGTTGAGAGCAAGAGAATTTGGCTTTCCGGGTGTCGAGAACTACAACCCCCAAAGGCCCCAGCCTGAACTCTGGGGAATGACACACTCTGCACATGCCCTTTTATTAGTGTTGGTGCCTGTACTTTGGGGAGTTCACAGTTCCAGCTGTCTTCTTGCAATGCTCACTTGAACCCTTTTGAGATAACGTGTTCTTATTCCCACGTTTGCAGATCCAAAGGGCTGAGACCGGCTTCAATCCTCTCAGGGATTTCTCGGGAAAGGTTCTGGATGGACCTTCCTCTCTTTCCAAGGCCGTAAGGTCACCCTTGGGTGCACATCCAGTTGAGAGCAAGCCCTGTTGAATCCGATAGGTTTTCAGGTGCAGTTGTGCTAGGAATTCAAACTAATTCGGGCTCCCATAGGCTCAAAGGATGAAGTCTCCCTCTTGCAAATTTGAGTCCGTAAATATTTCCATAAGAGCATGGTAGAGAAATGGCAGGGCTGTTTTTGCTAAGGAAGTAGAGATCCGCAGGAAGCAGCAGTGGGCCTCTCTGCTGGTTGGAGGGGTGGGTGGCCCCCCGTCTGGGATTATATTTAACGCTGCAACAGGTGTGGATCCCATGACGTCTCCCGCTTCCGCCTTCAGAGGGGACCTTCTCAGCTTCTGCCACTTTTGGCTGGAGGCCGAAACTCTGCAAATACGGGGGGGGGGGGGGTGCCAAGGTGGCTCAGTGGAGCAGGCGCGGGTGATGCAACCACCCGTCTCTGTTGCCTGAGCCAACCGCCAGGGACGGAAGGCGGAAGCTGAGTCAACCCATCCATTCACTTGAGAAGCAGCAAAGGAGGAAGCAGCTCTGTCGTTTAGGGTTACAACCTCAATGCAAACAAAACACACATTTGAAACCGGAATACAGTAAATGAAAGCAGCTTCGGTGGCTGCCTGGCATCACCTGGATGGAGAGGAAAAGAGGCCATGCGCCGATCTCTCTCATTCGTTCATTACTGAGCGTGGGTATACGCATACGCACCTTGCAGGAGGAGGGGTGTGGCAAAAAGGAGAATCTGGTAGCCCTTTTCCAGCTAATGCATTTCATTAGGCAGAAGCTCACAAAAGGTAGCTTGGTCAGAAAAGGTGCTACCAGACTCCTACTGGTTTCTTTCCACGCACGTGTACAAACATGGAAGAAGATGCAGTCTGCTAAGTATAGTTCTGTGGCGTCCTCGGTGCTCTCTGAGCTGGGTGGTTGGCTTGCAGACGTTTCACGACCCAACTAGGTGACATCGTCAGTGCTGGTGAGGGTGGGGTTTGCTCCCTGCTTATATACGGTGGCTTGCCCTGCCCCTGATGGTGGGGTCTGGTTTCCCCGCTTGGTAGTTCCTCAATCAGGGCACTGTTGGCCGCTTGATTGGTTGCCTGCTTGGTGGTTCCTTGGTTAGGGTGTTGTCTCCTGCTTGATTATTTGTCTGGTGTTAATCCCTGATTATCTGGCTGTTGGCTGCTGGAGAGGACGTGTTCTGGTCTTTTTGTTTCCTTCTTAGCTTTTTTATGGTCTCTTTTCAATAGTGTGTAAATATGGTTCAACTTTGTGTGTCTGTTGATGGCTGACTTGTCTGAGTGCCAGGCTTCCAGGAAGTCTCTGGCATTTTTGGATTTGGCTCGGTCTAGGATGCTCCCAGTTTCCTAGTTGAAGCTATGGCTCAATCTGTCCATGTGTTGTGAGAGTAAGGAGTTTTCACCGGAGGACTTTAGTTGGTGTGTGTGCTACGTGATGCCGTGTGGTCCCAGCATCCTATATTTACGGAATGAAAGATAAGCTGTTAAATACACAGAAAATAATAGTGTTATGCTTGTGGAATTATTTTGTGTGTGCTTTTGGCCATGGACTGGAGTCCAGTCCTGGACAAGGTTCCTCAGCCCGTGCGCCATGCCTTTCTTCGAAAAAGAAATGCCTGCAGATTTGCTTACTCGTTTTTCTTCCTGATGTGTTTGTACCCAGTGCTGCTCACAGCGGTCAACTGCTACAGCGTGCGAGCTGCTACTCGTGTGCAAGATGCCTTTGCGGCCGCAAAGCTCCTGGCACTTGCCTTGATCATCACCCTTGGTTTCATTCAGCTGGGGAAGGGTAAGTATGTCTTCTCCTGCTTTGCCAGGCTGGGAGGTCAGATTCGTTTAAAATTCTGTGGCCCCTGGCATGCATATCGTGGGGCCCTCCCACTTTATCCCCCAGGCCAACATGAGAAAGAAAACACGCTTCTTGGAAATCAAAGCGTAGAGCATTGGAGCAGAAAGATAGCTGTTTTTTCTAAAAATGTGCATATCCCTAGAAAAACCAGGCGGTCCCTTCTTGGAAGCGTCCTGGGCCTTATTGTAGGGCCACAAGCGACCCAGCACACTCCTCTGGGAAGGCCCAAAGCAGGAGAGGAACTTGGTGCTTGTGTTGAAAGGCAACAGCTACGAATGCTGGAAGGAGTAGCTAGCCATCCTGGTTAGTAGCCCTGTTATTTCTCAGGTCTCTTTCTAGAAACGGGTGTTCCACGAGCCACCATTTCAAATAAGAGTTTTTTTGGAAAACTTTGATTTAATGCTATTTGGATGGGGTGATTATTTTGTTTTTCCAAAGGCCCTTCCCACTGTTTACCTTCTCACGTCAGATTTCCTTCCTGGAAATACCAGTTCAGGTCAGACCTGGGGATCTGTGTTGCAGCTTCAGTGATGAAGGAGCTCACAAAGAATTCTTTCAGCTGCTCTGCAGTCCCTTAATCCGCCTTTAATACCTCTGCAGCTCCCTTTTCATCAGTGGCCTGATTAGCCAGATTCCTAATTCTGATCAAGGATGGTTTCAGTTCTTGGTTGTAACGTTAGGGAATTGCCGTTCAACATCCCATTTTGCGTTCCTGTTTGTTAACTCCCCCTGTGCAAGGTTGTGTTCCTTTTTATCCCTCTCTTTATTCAGGTAAGACTTCGGCATTTCAAAGGAAGCCTTCATTTCTCAAATGACCTTCCATTCTGTCACGTTTTCCCTGACCTGTGATACCCATTCTAGCTGAGTTTCTGTTATTGCACAATTGAGCAACTCCTAGCATTTGGGAGCAATCCTTCTTGACATTCCTGCTCAGCTTCCTTATCGCCAAACCTCTTGTTTTTGACAGGTTTCCTTGTTTGAAGTCCAAAGTGCCTCTACGTGATTTGGGGGGCATTTTTCACTTTTATACATCCAGCACCGGGTGTTATTGCAAACGCTTCAACAACCCTGACATTTCCCACCACATTGAAAGCACCACTTCGAGATTAAATCCAGAGTTGCCTTTCCCTCGAAGAGCCAGCTATTCTAGGAAAACCCCTTAGATCAGGACGGACTCTTCATCTGTCCAGACCTCTCTAGGCTATGCCTCTTGTGTCCCTCAAGAGAGGGGCATCTGCTTCTTTGCAGGTGCCATGGATCAACCTGGGACCATGTCCAAGGGTACTTGTGCCTCACAAAAATCAAGAGTGTGGTAGCACCTTTTCCAGCTAACAGATTTTAACGCTTTTATATGCTTTTGTGAGCTGCAGGTGACTTCATCAGATGCAGTTGGGCTTCACTGTAGCCATGAATGAATGAATGAATGAACGAATGGGCATGGGACAGTATAAAAAATGGGGCAGAGCTCTCTCAGGCTGGAACAGAGACAAGGGAGATCCAGAAAGAAGTGGAGGAATTAAGTTTTCTAGAGGAGGTTTTGCAGAATAAAGCTAACTTTGTTAATTGTGCTTGCTTAGGCTAATGGAGAGGACCTCGTGACACAAACTCGTGGGAATGTCTTGCCATTGGTGATCTGGCATTTGCTGGCATAAATTGCTCCTCAACCTTATTTTTTTAACTTAGTGATCAGCAGATAAGTGGATAGGAAACTTTGGGAAGAAAGAATGATTCCTTTTGTAAAGCAGAGCTAAGGTGGGAGTGAAAACCATTTAGTGCAATCTAAGGCATGCTTGTTTAACAACAAAGGAATGCGATTCTCCTTTAGATCAAGATCAGCTTTATGGGTTGGTCCACCTAGAGTTCTTGGAGAACATGGAAGTGCTTTACGTTTTCTTCCGGGATTTTTTTCCCAAATTTTCAGTCTAGTCCATAGACTTGAGGGTTCCTAGTCTCTCATCCAAATACTATAATTTGCATAAATTTTAGGGAATTGTGGGGCTGTTGACTGGGAATTTTTTTTTAAAAAAAGTTGGTTTTTAAAAAAAACTAAACTAAACTAAACTAAAGGAGGTGATGGGAAATGCTTCTGAAGGGTTGCCAGGAAGACAATATGGAGTGTCCACGAAGTCACCATGAGCTTCACTTGTGGGGGGAGACCTGATTTGACTGCTTAGTTACATTTGCCGCCTTGAGTTATTTATAACATAATAAAGGTGGATTTTTAAAAAAAGGGGCAATAGCCAGGATGATCATCAGAAACTACTGTAATAATGAACAGAAAAACAGCATAAAATCACACTTTAGAGGCAAAGTTTTAGGAACACGGAAGGTTTATTAATTGAAAAGATTTATATGGCAGCCCATCTTGGGGAGCACAACTCTAGGCAGCTAGCGACAATAATAAAATAAAATCACGAACCATAAAAACAATGAAACAAAAACGAAGAAAAACCAGGCGCCTGATGCATCATTGCATCATCTGCATCCATTCATCTCTGCTTTTCAGACTTGGCAACTTGAAGGTGTGTGGACTTCAACTCCCAGAATTCCCCAGCATGGCTGGCTGGGGAATTCTGGGAGCTGAAGTCCACACATCTTCAAATTGCCAAGTTTGAAAAACACTGATCTATGTAATCCCCAGACTCCAGCATTAAGATTCCAACACCTGGGAGCTTTTTAAATGTTTCTTAAACTGCCATGGGGTATATTGGGAGGGGCACCTTTGTAAATCAGATTGGGGCGTCTTTGTAAGGCCCAAAAGACAGAAAGCTAATTGATAAATGACTCAAACAGGGCCTTGTGAGGAAGGATGAAGACAGGCATTTGCATCCAAAATATGGCTTGACGAAGGCACCCAAACACCCGCCCCCCGCCCTCAACTCCAGCTGTGCCATTAGCTCCCCTTGCTTCTGTGTGGGTCTTGCAACCCGTTCTCTATAGAGACAGGGTTTACATCGGCTTTCAGCCTCACCTTGTGGGGGAAGCCCATTTAAAATCCCCTTTTTTCCTGCTGAAGTGATGCAGGTCATATGAGGACACTGCAGGTTTGCTGAACTTCCTTCCCAGGAAGAGAATTATTTTTTTTTCTGTCTGCCTGCATGCCTGAACTCACACTCAAGCTAGGCAGTTTGTCTTCCAAGAGAGATGAATTCTCTGCTGCGTGTGCCTGTCCAGTTTAGAGGAGAAACATTGTGGAACTTCGCTACTTGTCTTCTTCTTTTCCCTTAAAAGGGTCTGCTAGAGAGGCTGCCATAGAACAGTGCAAGCAGCTTGAATATTTGGAAATGCAGTATTACTCAAAGAGGCATTATCTCAGAAGGCTCATGGAGGGTCTGTTCACTGGAAAAATGGATTGATATGAAACAGTCTGAGGCTGCTGGATGAGTCTGTGTTCTGACTTGCGGGATAAGAATGGTCTAATTCACTTTGCATCTTAATAGGGATGTGCAGGTTTTCCAATTGATCCAAAGTAGGAAAGATGCTCACTGCACCAACTGGCACCTCCTTAAAGCTGTCCCTTTTCCTCGGCTCCTCCTTTAAGGAGGCACCAACAGGTACAGCCACATCTTCATTTCGTTTCATTTCTTCAATTTAATGTAGCCACCTGCTTGCTGGCATCTAAGTTCTTTTCAGTGTTGATCTCTCCTAATTAGACTGAAACCCAGTTTGTTCCTCAATTAGCCCAGAAGAGAAGGAATCAGCATCATAGCATTTTCCAAGGTCTTGGTGGGACCATCCTAGAGTGCAAGTGTGTGTGTGTGTGTGTTTTGTTCAATTTTGTCTGATTCTCAGAGACTGCTTGGGCAGTTTTCTTGGCAAGATTTTTTGGAAGTGGTTCGCCATTGCCTGCTTCCTTGGGCTGAGAGAGAGGGGCTGGCCCAAGGTCACCCAGCTGGCTCTGTGCCCAAGGCGGACTAGAACGCAAAATCTCATGGTTTTTAGCCTGGTGCTTTAACCACGACACCAGCCTGGCTCCTGGAGTGCAAGGTGTTGAAAACAAACATACCTGCACAGGGGAATGTCTTCTGAATGGCCAGCTAAATAAATAAGCCTTGTTGAGAGAGCCAGATGCTCAGGTTGCAGAGGGTTGGAATAGACGACCCTTTAGTGGCCCTTCCATCTCTCCAGTCCTGTGAAACACTGAAGGCTTAGTCACGTGCATTCAGGGTCATAATTCTGCAAGGTGTTGCGTTACTGAGCTGGCTCTCCCTTCAGCCACCCCGTTCAGTTCTCCTCTCTTGAGCTGGAAACAGACGCTGCAGGGGAAGGTGTTCCTCGCCAGTGAAGGCATTGCCAGGGCCTGAAGCATAATCAAGAGCGCAGGGCGTCATGCAGCCGGCGCCAGCCTTGTAAAACAGGCTGCCAGGGAAGCCCTTTGTCTCTTCTCCCTCCCTGTAAACGCTGGGGCTTCTCCCTGCAAAGCTTCCTCCAGGTGCCAGTTTTCATCAGTGATTAAGAGCTGGCTTTCAGACCAATGCAAATGCGAGATACGCCAAAACATCAACACCAGCTGCGTGTTCCTGGCCAGATGTTAAAAGGGCATCTGGGCAGAATTCGGATGAGCCGGTAGGCAGACTGTATCCCATTGTGCTCAGCATGCCTTCCTTTCCCCTCCTGAGTCCACATGCTGGTCACCATTGTTCAGGGTGGTGGGGTCCACTATAAAATAACGTGGGCACCCCAGAAATGCCTAGTTTAAACCAGTGTTCCTCAACTGTAGCAACTTGAAGATGTGTGGACTTCAACGCTGGCTGGGGAATTCTGGGAGTTGAAGTCCACACATCTTCAAGTTGCTACGGTTGAGGAACACTGGTTTAAATTAATAAAGAAGGGCAGGAATTTCATGGTGTTTGCGCAAATGTATCCTTGGGGTTGCAGGCAAGGACCTCAGACTCTCCTGAGACATCAGCCATGTCTTAACGGCCGAAGGACACCTCACTGCCCAGTGTTGGCACTGCCTCGCTACACCCTCTGTTCCCTGAGCTACAATTTCATTCTTTCTGCCCCAGGAAAGAGGCAGTTGGCGATTCACAGTTGGGCAACATTCTGCCTAAGTGAGGTAAAGACCCTCTCCAGCCAAACTGGACTCCAGCAGAGAAGGAATCACCTTCGGTTTTCTTGCAGGGTGGGGGGCACTAAGCAGCCCCTGAGCAGAGTTAGACTCGGAACTTGGCTGTCCCCGTTGGGTTTCTGAAACCTTCCGAGCTGCTCAAAGTAGGCTTACGGGGCGAATAGGCTGTGGAAGGGGGCAGATGTCAGGTGTTTGAGGTAGGCCAGGTCAAGAAAGGCTGGGCAGGGATTCCAGGAATGTCCTTCATTGCGGCAAAGTAGGAAAACAATCTTGGGAGCCTGTCCAAGTTTCTCTTTGTCCCATTTTATGCTAAACAAGGCCAAGGTGGGATGATTTTGAGTTTTCTCTGCAAGTCTCCCCTGAACAGCTCGCCCATTCCTTCCCTGTCCCCAAGGCCAGGTCTGCATTCCTTCCCAGTTGGACCCTAACAGCTGTCTTGGCACAAGAGGACCATTTATTCTATCTATCTATCTATCAATCAAATTTTTAACACCACCCTTCTCCCCCAACAAGGGGGGACTCTGGGCGGTTTGTTAAATGGTGACCATGAGACAAGCCGGGCTGTTGTGGCCTGCATTGATTGACTTAACAAACCCAGCGAAGGCGGAGTGAATAGCTGGGGCAGGGTTGGCCTGGCCAGCAGCAAATGCAGCAGTTCCTGCTGGGAGCAGCGTCTTGGTGCCCAGGGCGGGGGGAGCAGCTGGAAGACGGAGTCTCTCTCTTGGGCAAGATCTCACAGCTCTTGGGCTGGGTGGGGCCAGCCCCACCTCGTTCGTGGGAATCCTAGGCAGTGGACGCAGTGAGTCCTTTCCCAGTCATCCGCCTTGTGCAAATCCTGTAGGCTTTTGAGTGGAGTGGAGACTCTGTGGTTCGCCACCTGGGGTTGCGCTTGTTGTGGTCTGGGCCTCAGCAAAATGAAGAATGAGGCCCCGTGGGTGTTGTCAACCAGCTGTACTTGCCACACCCTTTCTGTAGGGAAGTGCGTGGGGAAATTAGTCTATTGCCCCATAGATGGAGAAGGCCCCATCTTGTATTTCCTGCAGTTACACGAATGGGTTGTGCTTTTCTGTCTGAGCGCAGTTGAGTGGGATGCCTGGGAAAAGGGAAGAGTAGGACCAGGAGAGAATCCTCTTGAATCCTTGAGTGGTGGTGGTGGACCAGCCCAGAAGTTCAGGGTCGTTATGGACTTCATCTTCCACCAGCCTCCACCTGTGGAGTTATCCAAAACGTCTCAGGTGCCCCAGGTGGCTTATCCTGCTCTGTTTTCTTTCACACCAACAGCTGGCATGATGTCTTCTCAAGTGGATGCTCTTTGCCATATGCACCAGTCCAGGCACCCGACCATCTGCTGTGATTTGCTCCTTGCCTACCTGGCCAAAATATGGTCTTGGCCTGGTTTGTGAGCAGCTTCTGAGGGAAGAGTGGCAGGGATACAATGAGAAGCTCTTGCAAAGCTGACCCCAAATTGGTTGGACTGTCCTGCTATAAATGCTGGGGACTCTCACCTTTTCACTTCAAAACCTGGCCACCCAGATTCACTTGTTTAGATGGGCAGCCATTGATTGTGTCCTTCTGCAGCAGTCAACTTTCCGCATTGGCAAATGTCCTTTCAATCCAGCAGTTGTCTGTTGGACATACATTGCCAAAGGTTACTTGTTTGAGGGGGGAGCAAGAGTGGAAAAAGCTACTGTCTTGCTGGAGACCTTCTTGGAAGGAACCTAATTACCACTGCAAGGACCCAGTACCAGGTTAGAAGACCTTTGTTCCAAAGCAGCTGGGCTCCTTTAGGAAGAGGTCAGTCTCCCTGGTAGGTATCTGGCTGTAGCAACATAGACCATGGTTGGCTGGGTATATTGAACATAGTCATCCAACACATCTGGCAGGTGCCAGGTGGGGGACAGCTAATCTTGATACACTTCTCTCCCACTGCAATCTGCCTGCACTCCTGGAATCCCAATCCACACCCTGAACCCCTGGATGAAAAATTGCCCTACGGAGGCCTGCTTAGCATCCACCATGAAGGCATTTCGGGCCACGCCTTTGAACCTTCCCCTGGTTGTCTTTCATCTTGCAGATTCCCTCAACTACTCTAATTCATATGGCCCTCCCCATGCTGACTTCAATCATCTCCCTTAATAGCCTCTTTCTGCCAACTTGCACAGACCCAGTCTGAAAATTAGTCTCCTGGGCATGAAATGGGGCAGTGGCGGTATTTTTGTTCTCCTCCCTCTCTCCCTACATACCCCCGGGTCCTTGTTCAAAGGGGAGGTTGCCACTGGCTGCAGTTTGGCCACTTAAGAATTGCAGATGGGATGGAGCTTGTCAAATCTGGTTTGGTTAATTTTAGAGAAGAATGTAGTCAAAGAGGTATTTGAGCCTAACATCATGGCAGGACCATTGCGGCCTGTTTGGGCTCCATTTGTTGAGTTTCCAGAGTGATTGTGGCTATCTGGTTGAATCTGTTAGCAGAAGGCTGGGAAGATTAACCAGGCATATAAATAGAGAGGGCTGTTTTGGACAACAGCAGGTGGCCAGGAGTATTGCCCACTAGGGTCACTTCTTTAGCGACTTCTAGCATTTTCCGGGCTCATCAACTATTGTGCCTCAATAACAGTAACAAGGACAGGTTTTCTGACACTTTGACAATGGCCAGGAGATGTTGCGAATTTGCTATAAGTTAGTGCAAAAATGACCTAAGTTGCATCATACTGGGTGTCGGTGACCAAGTGTATGTCTTTTAATGACTTCATAGCCCCTTGGATTGTGATCCTCTTCTGGAGTCTATAGCTAATTTGGTGGAGATGGCTCTGTGCTGCAGCTCTCAGTGACTAACTGGGTTCGTTCATCACCCTAAGCTGTAGTTTGTCGGTCATGGATAAACCACGATGACCTGGGTTGACACACATACTGAGCCAAAGTCTAGCAAACCAAGCCATGTTGAGGCTTTTCACAATATGGGAACGCATCAAGTTCCCCCAACCACTTGGTCTTGGAGACTGACAGCATCTTCTGTGGGGGTGGCATGACATCCTCCCACCACTCTCCCTGGCTTCTACTGGCACATGGGCACCAGGAAGTGATGGGGCTGGTTTTCCAGTCTTGGATGAGAGACCCCTTGGAAGGGGACAGGCCTTGAAAAGAGCATGTTGGTTGGTCCCGCAGTCCTTCTCTTGTCTTATGTTCTTGGTCTGACTGACCAGCTTGAGGAAGAGGATGCCAGGCTGGCGGTGAATGGAAGAAAGCTCCTTCGGTTGGGGTCCCCCCCCCCCACACTTTCTTTCAGCCTTTGCCCTTCCATGAACTGATGGAAAGTAGAGTTTTGAAAAGGACAAAGAGTTGGCAGCAGAGGCATGTGATGGACCCGCATGAGAAGCAGGCAGCAGAGGGGTGGCCGGGCCAGATCCCCCTCCCTCCCTGAGGGCTCCCTCCCTGGAGGGGGGCCAGCTAATAAACCCCCCCTCTCCACTGGGTTGTGTGCATGGCTTTCAGATCAAAAGACATACAATCCTGCTTCTCCCGTGGGCTCCTTGCAAGTAAAATAAACGCTACAAACATGTTGAAAGAAACTTCAAGAGACATCATTGTAAGCCCAGCTTCCCTTTTCTGTTTTTTCCTCAGGCTGTTTCCACTGAGTTCCTGTTTTTTATTGCAGATACTGGGCGAGGGGCTTCTCCCAGTGCACAGGGACGTGCGGACTCCAAGGGAACCACCTTTTGTTTTGAGTCCTGTAGGGTGTGATGTTCCGAACTGGTTTGCGCCTTCTCTTTTTGTGCAAGCAACCGATTCTGCCCCCCCTTTTTTTTTTGCTGGTGCCACCTTGCTAATCGAGAAGTAAAATGGCCCAACTTGGGCTTTAGCCAGGAGATCCCAACTCCATTTGGAGGGCCCCAGGTGGGAAAGCTGCGGGAACCTCACTCTGCGCATGTTCACCAAGTCTACGTTCTCCACATGCCCAAGATGTCGCGTGAGGTAGTCTCCCAACATTGAGGAGATGTGCTCTGCTTTTGGCGGTGCCAGGGTTCTTTTCTCTCAATTAATTTTTATTAATTTCACTGCAAATAAAAAACAAAAACATTTAAAGTAAAAGAAAAGTACTATGTAAATAGAAAAGAAATGAAAGAAGGAAGGAAAGAAAGAAAGAAAAAGAAAAAGAAAAAAAAGATACGAAGAAGTGGCTTCCGATCTTCTTTTTAGCAGTTATAAATGCATTTATATTTTATACGCGCTCTCTAAGGTTAGGGTTTACCCTCATGGCTCCCTTCTTTCCATATTCCATCCTTTCTAATAATCAAACCCATAAATCACAAATCCATTTTTTTCCGTTTGCAGCAAAGGGGGTTCCAATCACTGGCAAATGTCATCTTTTCTCGAATCAAACAAGTCAGTTTTGCCAACTTTGCAAATTCTGTCATCTTCACCAACCTGTTGTGGGTATTCCAGAATCTTTCCATGTTTGCGCATGTAATAGTCCCACCGTACAAACACAGTCGTCCGTGGGTCTTTTCTGATTGTCTGTCCATTAGTCCCAGCAAGAAAAATCTCTGGTTTCAACTGAATATTAGTCTTTAAAATTCTTTGCATCACTGGGTGTACTTGAACCCAAAATTTTCTGGCTGTTTTACAAGTCTACCAGGCATGATCAAATGACCATGCTTTCCACATTTCCAATATAGATCTTAAGTGCCTTTATGCAGTAGATAATTTTTCTGGACTCATATACCAATGCTTCATCATTTTCTAAAAATTCTCTTTTAAGTTATAACAATATCAATTTCATTCCTTTCAGCCACATATTTTCCCATTGTTCCATCAGTATGTTGTGTCCAAACTTCTTAGCCCACTTTATCTTTCACTCGTTCTTCCTCCGTTTAAAATTTCAACAAACATTTGTATGTTTTAGCAATCATAGGCTCATAGTTTGTATGTAGCTCAGTTTCAAATTCTGTCCTGTGCTGTTCGATTCCAAATGCCCTGTTATCTGCCTTAAATCTTTCTCTTAGCTGTGCATGTGAAAGCCACGCTGCTAAGGCTCTTGAGAACCTTGGCTTTTGGAGAGCAGACAGGTTTTTCTTCCTTTCCAGCTGACAGCTCCTGAGTGTCCTACCCCCCAGGGCAATTGCAACAGATTTTGGTTCAGGTTGTTTTATGCCCTCTACCTTCCCCCACCACCCCCTGCAGCACAGGAAAGGTCCTGATGCTTATGTCCGCCCCCCTTCCTTCTTTCGCTCATGCAGGTGATGTCCTAACCCTTAGCCCTGAATATTCCTTCGATGGCACCAGCACGCAGGTTGGCAACATCGTCCTGGCTTTGTACAGCGGCCTCTTTGCTTACGGAGGATGGTGAGTTGGGAGGCAGAGGTCGAAACTGTGGGCCCTCTGCGCTCACCTGTTGGGGAGTTTGGTTTAAAAAAAAGAGTTCAACCAGATGGAGGTTCCTGGCTCAGCGCTGTCCTTGCATTGGCACCTGCGTCTTCCAAAACTGGGCCGGAAGAAGGGTGAACAGGAAAACTGTGAGTCGCTGTGTGTGAGGTGGGCGGCCATATAAATTTCTTTACTAAATAAATTAATAAACATGGTGCAGTCAGGAGAGCTTGTGATGTTCAGACCTAGCTGACTTCTGATCTGGGGCAGCCCTATTTTGTGTGTGTGTGTGTGGAGAGAGAGAGAGAGTGAGTGACAGAGACAGAGCTTTCATAAGTTACCACATTGTTCATTCTCATTCAATCTACAAAGGCAGGAAGACTTTTTTTTTAACACAATTCTGTATTGTAAACTCAAGAACCCTTTTCTCTCCCCCCCACCCCCATCTTTCAAACTGCAGGAATTACTTGAATTTTGTCACAGAAGAAATGATTAACCCTTACAGGTAAGTGTCCCCAGGGCCTGTTTTTGCATTCCTTCTCTGTAATATTGATGAGAAGATGGCCTCTGTAGACTTTTTGCCACAGGTAGTACTCACTTAACAACCACAGTAGGGACCAGAAAATTGGTTGTTAATTGGTGCAGTCATTACGTGAGACACCACATGACCAGACCGCATTTTACAGCCATTTTTACAATGGCTGTTAAGTGAATCCATCTTCCCCAATGGATGTTTTTTGCTGGAAACCGGCAAAAAAGGTCGCAAATGTGATCACGTGACCACAGTACGCTGCAACTGGTCGCAAATGCGAGCTGGCTGCCAAGCGCCCGAATTGCAATCATGTGACCGTGGGGGTGGTGTGACGGTTTGCAATGGTCGTAAGTGTGAATACAGGCCGTAAAGCACTTTTTCCAAGGCTGTCATAACTTCAGACCGTCATTAAACGAACAGTCGTTAATCGAGGACTACCTGTATTATTCCTGCAGCAAAAGTCAAAAAACGTTCTTAGCTCTGCTTGCGAAATGAACTTTCTGCCTTCTTCCAGAAACCTCCCTCTGGCCATCATCATTTCTCTGCCCATCGTCACCTTGGTCTATGTGCTGACCAACCTGGCTTACTTCACCACCTTGACAGTGAACGAGATGCTGGCGTCAGAAGCCGTTGCCGTGGTAAAGTGCAATAAGTCCTTCAGGAAGGGCTGCTCGAGATCCAGAGAACTTCCCCCGCTTTGTGATCTGTCCCTGCGTGGTGTCTGAGTGCTGCCCACTTCTGCTGCTTGGTTTGGCCATTGCAGATTCTGCCGCTGCAAAGGTTTGGGTGGCGAGGACCTGGGGAGCGAACAGGGCGTGTGTCTGGGAGAAAGCGTCTGTGGGCACACACGTGAAGGAGTGTCATCAGTAGCCAAATATCTAGTAGCATCTCAGGGGAAATTTTTTTTCCTGTTTTGGATGTGAAATGTCCCTCTTTTTTCTGGTTTGGTGTTTGCTCCCCACCCTCTCCAATAATCCTGCGTGATGCTTATCTGCAATTCGCCATCTCCCCATGTGGAAAAGCCAAGTGAGCGCGTGGCAGGGCAAAATTTGAACAAGCGTCTTTGGGGGTCCCACTTTTCCTGCTGGGTTGCAAATCGTGTTCGGTTTGCATCGCATCCCGCCCGCCTATCCCTTACGTTTCCAGGAGTTTCCTAGGCGAAATGTCTGACCGTCTGTCTTCCTCCCCGTCTGCCGATAGGATTTTGGGAACTACCACCTGGGTGTCATGTCTTGGATTATCCCCGTGTTCGTGGGTTTGTCTTGCTTTGGCTCCGTCAACGGCTCACTTTTCACTTCATCCCGGTAGGTTTCTCTCTCTCTCTCTGTTGTAATAGGAATAAAACCATCTCTCTGAAAATGGAAGCTTATCTTCGCAGGCCGCCCACCCATATTTTGCCCTGCAATATAAAACTCTGGAAACCTTTCAACTGTTAAAAACACGCACACACACACACACACACACACACACCCTCCCCCCCACAAAAATATGGGGAGGGGCTGCAATGTAAACTTACATTTGATAAATAAACCTATTTTATGGCCCCCACTCTGCGGCTGTTAAGAGCCGTGAAGAACCGGCTTTTCTCCCAGGCTTTGACGAGGGAGCGTGAGGCCCCTTGCTTCGTTCCATCCCGTCTGTTGTTCTTGCCATCTTTTATCTTTCTTCTCTTTGATTGGTCTTACTGTAATTTCCATGTTTTGACGGTTGCGAGCTGCCCAGAGCTGTTGGGAGTCAGGCAGTTCACAAGTTTGATAAGCAAACAAATTATATCTTTTAATCAGTTGCTGCTTCTGATTCTTCTTCATGCAGAACAGGCATAACTAGCTCCTGGAACAGCCCAGCTCCTCAATCCAAGAGTATTTCCTTCTTTCTTGGGAGAAGTAGCACAGGTAGTCCTCGACTTATGACCACAACAGGGACCTGAAAATCGGTCATTAAGTGAGGCGATTTCACGACATTTTTTGTGGCAGTTGTTAAGCAAATCACGTGATCGTTAAGGGAATCGTGCAGTTCCCCGTTGATTTTGCTTGTCAGAAGCTGGCTGGGAAGGTCGCAAATGGCAATCACGTGACCCCCGGGGTGCTGCGACTATCATTAGTACATGCCGAGTTGCCAAGTGCCCAAATTTTGATTGCGTGACCATGGAGATGCTGCGAGGGTCGTAAGTGTGAGGACCCAGTCATAAGACACTTTTTTCAGCGCCATCATAACTTTGGTCACTAAACAAATGGTTGTAAGTCAAGGACTACCTGTAGGCCACCTCCCTCTCTTTGACAGAGTCTTCCTAAACAGACCATTCGAAACAGGATTGGCCTGACCCCCAAGCCTTGCAAACAGCACAAGGCAACTTCCAAAAACCCCAGACAGCCTGAAATTTATCTGCTAAAAGAGAGTAAATTAAAGTTGGTCTCCTTCCCTTTCAGGCTATTCTTTGTAGGTGCTCGTGAAGGCCACCTGCCCTCTGTCCTATCCATGATCCACCCCCGGTTGCTCACTCCTGTGCCCTCTCTCGTCTTCACGGTAAGGATGCTAGCAGAGGTTGCTTTGGGGGTGGGGGGCACCCTACCTCAGCATTTGTGCACTCTAGCAAGGTGTCAGATGCAGCCAAGCAGCGTTTCTCAACCGTGGCAAGTTTAAGAAGGGTGGACTTCATTGCTGGCTGGGGAATTCTGGGAGTTGAAGTCCACCCTTCTTAAACTTGCCACAGTTGAGAAACGCTGCAGTGGAGCATGGACTTCTAACTTGGGTAAGCATCTAGTTTTGAACAAGAACTCCACACCTGGTGGGTTGTGTGGCTTTTGGAAGCCTGCAAGCTGGTGCTGCACCTTGAGGGCGAGAAGCGTGCTTCAGAACTGCTGGGCCCCTTCCCCTTCCCTCAAGGTGCCCAAGCAAACAGCGCATCGCGTCTGGAGCGCAGCCACCTTGCATTCTCCTGGATTTCCTGCCCCTACGTCAGGCTCCCGTGTTTGTCCTTCCACTTCAGTGCCCCATCCCGAGCTCAGAACTGCAGACTCTGCTCAGATGGCAGATACCCACTGCCGGCGAGAATTCTGTTCCCAAGTCCGCCGAGTCTCCAAACTCAGGAGGAAGCGAGTGTCCTCTGCTGTCCCCCAGCTCCCACCTTGCCCTGATTTGTCTCCTCGCCCCTTCTCCCCTGTCCCCCGCAGTGCATCATGACCTTGCTCTACGCCTTCTCCAACGACATCTTCTCGGTGATCAACTTCTTCAGCTTCTTCAACTGGCTTTGTGTGGCTCTGGCCATCATTGGCATGCTGTGGCTCCGTTACAAGAAGCCTGAGCTGGAGAGGCCCATCAAGGTGAGCTTCGCTCACGGCCTGCGTGTTGGGGAAGGACGCCCTGAAGGGGGTGTTCCGTGACTTGTTTTGCAAGTTACCAGCTTAAATGACCGTAGGGGATCCAGATTTTCAGTCCTCTGATTGTCCTTGCGACTGGTTGGCCCCCGGCACAGGCCTAAGTGGATCTTTGGGTTGGTGGGGCTCTTGAGTTACCCCCTTCCTACTCCTAACACTCAACCCCACCTTGTTTTCTCATGCCCAGGTCAACTTGCTGTTGCCCATCACCTTCATCCTCGCATGCAATTTCCTCATTGCCGTCTCTTTCTGGATGACCCCGAAGGAATGTGCCATTGGATTTGCCATCATCTTCAGTGGAGTCCCAGTTTACCTGATTGGTGTCTGGTGGAAAAACAAACCTAAGTGGCTTCTCCAGGGCATCTGTGAGTACCAGGGTCGATTTCCAGGAGTTGTGTTGGATGGAAGCAGGGGGAGATGTCTGTAATCCACACTTGTTTTACTCAGAGGTGGGGTAGCCTTTCCACAAAGTCTGGACCTCTCTCTCAGTGCCACTGGAACCTGAGAAACAGCAGGAGAAAGGCTATCGGGATCTTCAGCAACCACACCTGGGCAGTGCTGCCCCACCTTGTAGATACCTTGCCACAAGGAGAAAAGGCAGGATTGGACGTGATCGGGAGGGGCATGACCCACCTCCCCTAGCGAAGCTGTGTGGGTGTCCACACCCTGATGTCTCTTGAAAGAAGCAGCCCGGGCATGCTCGGACTAGGCAGAAGCAGATGCCAAACTCAGTCTCCAGGTGTTGGGGCCACCCTGATGGTGACTGTGGGAACTACACCTTTGAACGATGCCAGCCAGGCCAGTCTTTTGACTGAAGCTGGACAGATTGAAGCTGGGCTTCAGCATGTCCAACACGTCCCCTGTGCTGAAACCAAGCTCAGATTCCACTTTTGCAATTTTATACGTTTGTGGATCCAGTAACTCCAGAGGAATCTGTTTCTCTCTGGGTTGGGGACAGAGAGGCCCCAAAAGCACCCAAGTGGTTTTCTTGACCATGGAGGCCTCTGCCATCCATCAGTTTCCTCTTGTTCAAAGTATGAATCACCGTTCTACTGAAAGCCCCTTTTATTGGCCCCATGTGACATGTTAAACTTGTGTCCTGCAAAGTCCATTTTGGACAGAGAATATGCTGGGTGGAAGAAGGGGATTATTCCAAAGAGGCATGGATGGATATTTTGCCAGAGTTTTAATTGGAACCTTCTGATCCTGATGCCTCACGTAATTTCCCAAAATCTGGTTCTTTTTTGTCCACCCACAAGGCACCAGTCAGGGCAGCCAGAAACAATCTGTATTTGCCAGGAATTCACAGTCTGCACCCCGCTCCCCTCAGGAGTCTTGGGTGCAGAAGTCGTCATCAAGTTGTTTTTTGGCATAATACAAAAGGAAATTATTGAATACAAACAGGGACAGTATTAGCACAATTCATTTGTTCAGAACTACATTTTAATTGAATTGTATAAATCGTCATGGCTCATCCCCTTTTGGGGGGGGACCGATAGAGGTGATGCGCTCCTTAGTGGTGTAAAAACCTTTCTTTGTGTCCTCTAGTGTTGCAGTGACCTCAAAAGCTCCTTCTGGTCATCTAATTGTCCTACTTTTCCTTCCTCATACACAGACTCCACCACAGTCCTGTTCCAGAAGCTGATGGAAGTGGTTCCCCAGGAGTCTTAAAAACAGGGGCAAAACCATTGATGTTTAGTTCAAGCCAACGCACAACATTGTTTTTGAAACATAAGTATGTCTGATTCCTGGCTGGGAAAACGGAAGCTGCAGGGACAGCCAGGAGACCTCTTCAAACCCCCCACCCACATGGCTTCCCCGTCCTGGTGCTCCTGCGGCTTCTCCAACTCAGGCCAGGCTGTTGATGAGATGCTGGAGGAGAAAACGATCCCGGGTGCAAATTTTAAATTGGGAAGAGAAGGTTGCCTGGAAGAGAAGAGAGGCCTCCGCAGAGACAGAGAAAATGGGGAAGCCAACAGGACGTTTTGTTTACGTGCTCCACTACAGACTTTATTTCGTTCCTCCACCAGCTGTCTCAACATTTGCTGAAAAAAGAAAGCAAAATGCAGGCAAGGGGTGAGGTCCAGCAGTGCAGGGTTTTCCTGCAAAGATAAAGCGTACGCTTTACACTCCTTACACATCCAGGGGGCCCTGCAGAAGAAAACAATCCCACAAACTGATGCCAATCTTTCTTCTTGCGAGCTGCCCCAACACCAGATCTTCTCCTCTGTGGACCTGGTTCTGACATGAGCTTTTTTTTTAATCGCAGCTCTCATTGTTTAATTTTATTACTGATATTATTTTTTAAGCTTTCTCTCCTTAAGACTCCCCTGTGTTCAACACTGCCGCATTGATTTCCCGTAAATGTTTTGTACAGCTTTAATTGGCCTCCTGACATCCCCCCCTCCTTGCAGGTTGAGTTGAGATTTCTGGACTCGCCTCAGACCACTGTGGGTTAGCGCAAGAGTCTCTAGGACAGCTGAAAGGTGCCAGTTGGGGCGCTTCTCCAGGCCTTGCGCTGGAAACTTTTCTTACCTGGCTTCCCTGTTTGAACCCTCTACTTGGCATTTTCTGGTAGCATTCAGTGGTTATACTAAACATCTTACATTTTTGTTTTCTTGCTGGGCAGAAGGGCGTTTCTTACAGCTCCATAAATGTATTCTTGGGAACGGGGTGGGAATGGCTATTCCTGTGCGGTGGCTGATGCTGGAAGATTTGGCTGCTAGGCAGGGGAGGGTACCTAGTGGGAACAAGCAGAAAATCAGCGCTGTGTGTGTACGCGTGTACGCACGTGTGTGTGCTTCTGTGGCACTTTCCTGATACGTAGTTTTACTCCAACGTGCATACAGACTTTGGCCTAGGAAGCGACAGCAGGGGCTTCTGAATTTTAGAGCAAAGAATTGGAATAAGCTCTCCTGTGTTTTATTGCCTGTTACAGCTCTCGTGGGACCAAGTTGCTTGAAGTCGGGTGGGATGCGTTGACCCTGGGAATGGGTTCTTCTTCTTCTTCAGCTCTTGGGGAATGTCTTGTCTGGAAAGATTGGTTTCCCCAAGAGTGAAAAGGAATTTGACCCCTGGCCTTCCTGGCCCAAGAACGTCTTAGGGTGGTCGATCCTGGAAGCTCGGCATGCTGAGACGCTTTATGGTGCAGCTGGTGGCTGTTCTTTCTCCTTGGTGGTGAAAGTCTTAGATGGAAAGGCCTGGCCTGGAATGATGGGCCTATATCGCAGATGGAAGGGCACCTTCCATCTCAAACAGGGCGCATATTTGTGTCGCCTTTCACATGGCATCTTCCAGATGTGCTGTGACTGTGGCTATTTTCTGTGTTGCTAGAAGTCTTGGATTTGCAGTTCCAACGTGTCAGTCAGCTGGCACTTTGGAGAAAGGTGCCTCCAGCTTTTCCCAAAGTTAGTCCCCCCTGTTGGCGTCAATAGGAGTGTCAGAAGCCAAATAGCTCAGTCTAACCAATCCTTGTACTCCTAGTGCTGGGCATGATGTACCTTTGCTCCCCCACCAGCAAAACCTTTTAAAAGAAGGAATGGGCATTATCTAAAATCAGCTGAATGTCAAAAATCAACAAGTTGAAAATATGCAGCTTGTTTCCTATCAGACAAATAGCGTTTAACAGTGTGGCTCTTTTAAATATTAGGGAAAATACTGGATCAGAAATACCTCTGTACTTTTTCAAGATTCCTGGTTTTAATGCGGTTGTTTAAACCAGTGTGTTTCAAACTTGGCGACTTGAAGACGTGTGGACTTCAACTCCCAGAATTCCCCAGCCAGCATGGCTGGCTGGAGAATTCTGGGAGTTGAAGTCCACACGTCTTCAAGATGCCAAGTTTGAAAAACACTGGCTTAAACAATTAGGTGAGGATCCCCTTTTAGATTATTCTACAGGTGTTTTCCCACTTAAGTGAGCTGTTTCATCCTTTCACTGAACTCTTTAAACTGATTCAGTTTAATAAATGCAGAGCCAGTTGATTTAGACATTAGCTGTGAAAAACTACAGCCAGGCCTAGCGTAAGCATGGGAGCTGAACTGAAATCCACGCACCTGGCATATAAATTTAATAAAACCAACAAATCTAAACTTTATATCAAAAAACAGGATGCCAGAAACTTCCTCCGCTGTTTTCCTGGTGGCTTGCAAGATGCTGACCTGCTCTGCATTTTTCCATCCTTTGCGTTACGGGGTTGTGTACATCGTGGTATTGAAACATGGAAACAGGCAAAATAATTTTGGCCAAACATTGTGTGGGGGCAGGATGGTTGTGGAGAGGCAGCTTGTCAGTTGTGATGCCAGCAAATGCAGATTCTAAAATCCAAGGCGCCACAATGTCGAATATTAAGGTGGAGGCATTTTTTAATTCTTTGGGCCATTGTTTCTACAGTCCTCTGTGCAGCTGTTCCAAATACCCATCTGTTCTCTGTTGCAAAATGACTTCTCTGCCTTTGTTTCACAATATGGATGTCAAGAACATTGGCTGCTGCTACAATTTCCAAATAGTATAGCAGTTCAGAAACATTGATGTCATTGGAGAGGTCATCTTTTGCAGAGAGGGACACTTCCCATGTTCTACAGCATGTCTTGTGAAACAATGTCTCGTATGAGATCAAAATCTGAGGAAAATCCGATGGATTTGGACAGGTAACTTAGCAGGTTCTGCAGTCTTGACTCCCTGCTACCTGTCTAAAAATTCAGGATTGGATCCAGAATTCAGTTGCATTCCAGTTGGTTTTTCCAGTTCTTTCAAAAGAATTAACTTGGAGGGGGAAGGCTTCAGAATTTGCAGTAGGTCTAAGAAGTCAAGACGGTGGGCATGACGGCAGTTGAAGCCTTGACTCTTTTTACAAGCATATAAAAGGAGGGTGGGATTTTGGTTGCCACTTTTTTTTCCTTTTAGCATCAAAACCACCCCCCCACCCCCCATGGCTGTCCCTGAAGAAACAAACTTTTTCCCTCTCTGCAGTTGATCAGAACATGCCTCTTTCAAATGCAGGATACTAGATTCTAAACAGCCTTATATTTATTTTTATTTCATTAGGTAGCCTGTAGAGCTGTTTTTGGCCCCTTCGTGAAATAGTGTTTTTTACAATTTCTCCCGAGTGTCTGTCTTCCTCACTGCCGTGCGTGGGAAGCAGCAGCAGCTTTCTGAACCGAGCCAATTTGGAATCCTGTTGGCTTCTTTTCCCCCTAAATGGCCCTCAGTTTTACTCAGCCATCTCAGTTGGACTTTTCCGTTGGGCGCTTCTGAATGTTTATTATGAGCCAGGTGCGGGATTTGGGCTTTTGAACCAAACTGGGAATTGGGGGGTGCCGTAGAGCGGAGAAGAGTGGGAAGGGGATAGATGTGATTGCCCCCCCCCAAAGTGTGCACTGCAATTGCTTAGCAACACCCCTTGTGCAAGTCACACTTTTTGTAATGAGCCACGTAGCAGTTTCCCATCAAAATTGTGCACCTGCTGTGGGAGCCCACGTGTCTCTGAATATTATTCCACCCACCAACTTACCCTGTCATCATACCTTTCTTTTCTTTTCTTTTTTAATGTAATGAAATGTGTGAAAGGGCAGAGATGGAGTGTAGAAGACACATGGGTGAGAACTGCAATGAACTATTAAAGAGCTTTCCTAGTCATTTTCTTCTTCCAGGACATGCCGTTCTACTTCATGCAACAAATCTCCATTCCTAGCTACTCAAGAATACTTGGCATTCTGTAGGCATTTATCAAGCATCCTGAAGCTTTGTGGAGCCTTGTAGGATCGCTTCCATGTTTTCCCCCACCCCATTCCTTTTGTTCTTAGTTTTGCATTATCACTTTTGTACTTCTGCAAAATGTCTTGCTGCCCGCTTTGGCCATGGTTGTGCCCACAGTTATGGATTGAGCAGGGAGGTCAAGCCTTGGAGCAGTGTTTCTCAACCATGGCAACTTGAAGATGGGTGGACTTCAACTCCCAGAATTCTGGGAGTTGGCTGGGGAATTCTGGGAGTTGAAGTCCACCCATCTTCAAGTTGCCACGGTTGAGAAACACTGCCTTGGAGGCTGCAGGCTGGTGAAGACACAAGCCTGCCAGGGGAAGAATGGCTTTGCTATGCATTGCACAGGTGTCTTCTGCAAAGCTTTTTCTCCATGCCACATAACCAATTGTGCCCTTTTTTATTCAATCTGTGCACCTGCCCAGCTGACTTTCCGGTGGCAGCGCTCTTAATGTGAAGCCCTCAAGAAAAGGCTATGGCTGTGATTGAAATTAAGCCTAGCTATTTTCACCAGTATTCGTGGGTCATCTTTGGGTCCAAAATCCATAGTTGGTCTTCTGAAACCATGGGGCCACATTGACTGAGGACAGCCCTCTCCCTTGGGTTCCCGACCATGTGTGGTGTCTCCCCAGCCAGAGTGAGGATGGTCATCTAGGGTACCTGGAGTGGTCCTTCTGGAACGCTTACATCAGGTGTCCTCTTGATGTAAGAGGCTTGTTTCAGGAGTGAAGTATTTAGGGGCCTCCTGTGCCCACAGGGAGGGTGCATGATGACTACAGTGCAGCAATTCTATAATCTGGCTCTATTCAGATGCAAAGACTTCCATGTCCATGCAAATGACTGGGGATAACCAAGTGCCATGCTCCAAAGGACTCAATGGAGAAGGAAGATGGTGATGGTGGTTTTTGGAAGAACCCCAAAGCCCAGTATTCATGGCGTGCCATGCCCATGTTTTCTAAGCAATTTGCTTGAAAACATCACGTTGACCTCCCTCTTAGCTTGCTTCTCTGCCCTTAATCAGTTTTCTTTTTAATCCCTTAGAAGCAGATTAATTGCACAACATTTGCACAGGCAACAGGGTTGTTATCTTTATAACTACTGAGTGAAATCTGACTCCTTAGAAATCTATATTTTCTTTTAATATAGTTTTTTTATAAAAGAAAAATAACAAAGTCTTTAAGCTAAGGGAAAAAAAACAAGCGTAATTTTAAAAGCTTTTTTGTTACAATTGAAAAGATATTTTACTAATTTAATTATTGTGCTATATTTTAAATGAGTATCAGTACAGAAAGTGCAGTTTTATTAAGTCTAATATTTGCATTTGTCCACACACAGTTGTTCCACAATTTGTGCTGCTTTGGATTTTTTTTTTTTTTTGTGAGTTCTGTAGTAAAAAGAGTCAATTCTGCCTTGTAAAAAAAATGTGTAATACAGTTTGTCTTTTTTTACTGTGTTTTTCCCCCTTCTGGATTTGTTACTGTTCATTATAAACCATTGCTATTTCATTTTGAATGTTCTGGTTTTCATTTGAACAAAGTTTTCTGAATTTCAAGCTTGCTGTTCTGACTCGAGTATTTATTGGTCAGCTTGTTTAACGCGGATCTTGGCGGGGGGGCCTTCCGTTTCTGATTCTCTCCCGATCGGAAAAGAAAATCAGGATTGTTTATGCAACTCCATATGGAAGAAGCACCCAAGTTGGGAAAAGCATGGATGCTGTGTATTTATGCCAAGTATTCACACAGAGAGCCATTAGGCATTGGGGCTCCCAGCCAGCTGCCTTCACACCCGCTGGTTCCCCATCTCATCCGACTATTTAAGGTTCTTTTACTTTAAAAAGGAGAGAAAGAGGTCTGCTGCAAGGCACCGGCCTCACGTGTCACATTGACTTGACACTTTTGCATCCTGCAGAGCTCTGCTTGGAATGGCTGCGCTTCTGGGGAGCTGTTTGGGGAACGGCTGAATAGGCAGCCAATTTGTGCTCTCAGTGTTCCAGATGTGCCCCTCGCCTCACTGATAGACGCTGGGGTCCCAGCTATGCAGGTCCCAGGTAGCCTTGTGCATCCCTAAAAGCAAAAGATAAAGTCTTCCTTGAGTCATGTCTGAATCTGGAGAATTCATGGATGTACCTATGCAGTTTTAGCGGCTGCACCAGGAAGCAGTTTGCATTGCCTTCTTGCAGTTTTTTTTTTTTTTTACTTCTCAGTCTAGCCCAGCGTTTCTCAACCTTGGCAACTTTAAGAGGTGTGGACTTCAACGCACCACGCCCCAGCATTTGTAGCAGTGGTTGATCGAACAAACCATATTTGGCCAAGTGTGCACAACAGCCAAAGCAGAGGTTTGCAAACCACAATCTCCAGCTTCATGCAACAACTTTTGAATTTGCACCATACATGGAAGGATGCATTGATCAACTCTGTGCAACAGGAAAAAAACAACAACAGAGCAGTCCTAGCATGTGTGAATACAGCTACTAGATCAGGGTTTCTCAACCAGGGTTCCGTGGCACCCTAGGTTTCTGTGAGAGGTCACTAGGGGTTCCCTGGGAGATCATGATTTATTTTAAAAAATACTTCAAATTAAGGCAGCTTCACATTAAAGAATTTCATTATTTTTAGTTTAAGAGCACTGTTAATGCAAATATACAGGCCTACCAATAAAACAAATAATAATAATTTTGTACCATCTGGTCTATATTTGAGCCTGAATGTGCAGGGGTTCCCGGAGGCCTGAAAAATATTTCAAGGGTTCCTCCAGAGTCAAAAGGTTGAGAAAGGCTGTCCTAGATCTTTGGTTACATGGGTAGTGCAACAACAAGGTAAATTTCCCCAAATCCTTAGTGTTGGGAAAGAATTTTATGTGGAAATAGAGAAAGGCACAAATACAGGCTTCAAAACTGGAAGGGCTTGTGTGTTTCAGAAACTGCATCAGTTTCTAGCAAGCTCAGCTTGTTTTTTTTACTCCCATGGAAATCCAAAAGGCTTTTTCCAAACGATAATCCAGCATCAGAGGGGTTGGTGAGAAGAATCTGCTGATACGGTACGATTCCTCACGTAATAGCCGAGGGAGGTTTTCTTTACTAAAACCGTGTCATGGGCACATCCGGCTTCCAAATGCCCAGCCTCAAAAATTTGTAGCTGTGAAGACTTCACCTTACTGCCTCTGCCTTTTTCAACAGTCCCCAGCACCAAAGGGGTACAAGAAGAAAATGACCAAAAAATGGGCATTCTTGTCTAACTGCCACCTGCAGGTTTAAAAATCCCCACAGATGCACCCTGGCATTTTGTGGGCAAGCTCCCTCTCTGACTGTAATACAACCAGTCCTTGATAGCACTGCCCACTTTACTTTCTGCTAAAATAATAACCCTCCCATCCAACCATGATAGAGAGCAGTGTTTCTCAACCTGGGCAACTTTAAGATATGTGGACTTCAACTCCCAGAATTCCCCAGCCAGCCATGCTGGCTGGGGAATTCTGGGAGTTGAAGTCCACATATCTTAAAGTTGCCCAGGTTGAAAAACATTGATATAGAGGCAGGGAAAGAAAAGAAGATTGGCTAGGACCCTCCAGGTGAGCCAGTGTTTTGTGCCTCCTTTCTAAATCAAATTAACTCTGCTGTGGGTATACCTAGCAATTTGCAAAATCCCCCATTTAGCCCCTAATCGCCTTTCTTAGGCACCACCTGCCTGAGACAAATTGCTATCCTTTTTGCAAACAGCAGCCAGCTTCCCAGGCAAGTTGCAATAAGAAGGCACCAGAACAGGAGGAGGAGGAGGGGAGACGCCTTGGTGGTTTTATGGTAGCAAGTACTGAAAGGGGAAGGAATTTGGGGGATTTTTTTTTTCAATATTTAGCTGAGCTTGGGGATAAACCAAGATCCCTTCACTTGATTCTTTACCAGCCCACATATCTTTCAGCAACAGGAATCAGTTGACAACACACATTTGTTAGCGCTGAGTTGCATGAGTAAAATATAAGCGTAGTAAACCTGCATCCAAGCTGGAAAAGGAATTGGCCGAAGATCCAGATTCACTCCTTCGTATTCATGTATGTATGTACATTTGCATTAAACCACCAGAGAAACTCCCATGATAAAAAGAGATGTTCTGATTTAGTTTAAACCACTTTTGCAAGCTGTGAATGTAAGGTGAAATGTGATATTCAATAGGACAACACAAAGGAACTGAGTACACCCACGGCTCGAAATTCCCCTTTTTTGCTCCTTGGTTGAGAAGGAATGCAATAATTCAAACAGGGAGAAAAAGTCTCTGGCCAACTGCTGCCCAATGCTGCAAGCAATCCAGAGTGGCACACCTAAAAAATAGGCAGCGCTTCAATCACACCATCATGGGCCATCTTGACTTTTTTGACCACGCCCTGAAGACCCCCCCCCACACACACAACTGCTCTGTAGTTGTGGCATGAACTGAGTGGTGGATGAGTGAGGACTGATGCAGAGGTTCAGGATATTTTCACTCCAACCAGGACTTCTGGTCAAGATTCCAGCCAAGGAATCAAGTCTGGATCCTCAAAGAAGGTATAGGGCAGTGTTTCTCAACCTTGGCAACTTTAAGGTGTGTGGACTTCAACTTCCAGAATTCTGGGGGTTGAAGTCCACACATCTTAAAGTTGCCAAGGTTGAGAAAGACTTGTGTAAACAAAGGCGTTCCTTTCTCTGGTCCTCTGAGCCTGGTTTTCCTATCCAGCAGATAATCAACACTCATGCCTGAACATCTCCAGATGGACCTGAGGAACAAGGGTGCCTCCTGTTAAATTTGTGTTCCTCCCTGTTTCCTACTGAACAACTTGACCTCCCTACTTCCTACCAGCTTGGAGAGGAACTCATAATGGCTCTTTGGTTCTGTACAGCATTTCCTACAGGTGCAATTCAAACCCCCTTCTCTCACCCTCATCTCCCCACCTAAAGATGATTATCTTACACTTGTTTTAGCCATACCTATTCTTGCCTAAGAAGCATCTAGGCTTTGAGGACATTGTTCAGATTTGTTTAGCTTGGCCCTGTTGGACGTTGTGCTCTCTGCAAAGCAATTAATGGAGTCCAGTGCGGTCACAAATGGCTCCTTTCTCTGGGAGCCAAGGAAAATACAAATGTCAAAGATAAAAGCTGCTGGGCATGTTATAAATATCCCGTCGGTGGGAAAGCACATCAGGATAGGAAGCCGAGGTCTTGAAAGCACTTCCTCCTCCTGAATTCTTGTTACACGTAGTTGCCTTCTTGCATACCATTTCCACCCACCCACCCACCTTATACAACTAATATCACAAATATGTAGAGACTGTTACCTGCCACTGTTAGCAATTATATGGTGATTCTTCTGCTTTTTCTTCCATTGCTTTCAGCAAGGCAAAGTTCTTCCTTCCTCCAGTTCTTCTCTCCATGACTCTTGGGTCTGCCCCAGCCATCCTGGGCTCCTAGTTCCAACTAAGGGTCTACATTGGGTCATCTCCAAAGACGCATTGACGGTAATTGTGGTCCTGGAGTTGCAGTCTTGGAGTCAGGGGCTGCAGAAGAGTGATTTCTCTCGGCAAGAAGAGGAGGGCAACTATTTTTAAGATAAGAAATGGCACACATTTTTGTGCATTTTAAACAAACAAACAACAACACCCTGTTGAAAATGAACGTGCTTGAATTTAAGTTTGGAACAGGAACAACAAGAAGAAGGGTAGCCTTGTCCATCCCTAAAAGCAAAAGATAAAGTCTTCCTTGAGTCATGTCTGAATCTGGAGAATTCATGGATGGGCTGCACCAGGAAGCAGTTTGCATTGCCTTCTTGCAGTTTGTTTTTTTTTACTTCTCAGTCTAGCCCAGCGTTTCTCAACCTTGGCAACTTTAAGAGGTGTGGACTTCAACTCCCAGAATTCCCCAGCCGCTGGCTGGGGAATTCTGGGAGTTGAAGTCCACACCTCTTAAAGTTGCCAAGGTTGAGAAACGCTGGGCTAGTCTATGGCACTGGTTTTCCTAGTCAACTCCCACCCGAGGACTAACCAGGCCCCACCCCCCTAATATCTTGAGGTGAGCCAAAGTTGGCCAGGAAGTGCTGCCTGGTGGGGTCATTCCTCACTACTTCTCCACATTTTATGAAGTGTCATTGGAGTGACTTCCTCTAGCATCAGCTGTATTTTCTCTCCCCTCCAAGTGTAAGCCTGATGCTCATCAAGGAAGGAAGAATAGTCCACCTTTTCAACCCGCCCTTTCCTTCTCCCTTCTTCTTCCAAAGGGACAGATGGATCCATTTCCCAAAGGATAGGCGGGGGGATGAGTGGGAGAAAGTCACATGACTGGGAGAGATGGCTGCATTTGCCTTGATTTTTTTTGGTTAGCTTGGGGTCATTGCAGCTCCCACCATCAGCAGGACCTTGGGCTGTCTGTGCATAACTGTACTTTCTGCTCTTAGGAATAACACTTGTTATTTAGTTCTGGGAATGGCACCCCACCTGCTGCCCACAAGATCCTCAACCTCATCCCAGGAACCTTATTAGAAGGACAGGTGGTTGGATCTCCTGCCCTTTATGCTGAAACGTCTTTTTCAACCTCTGTGCTGTTCCCATCTCCCCAGCACCCCACACCTGATGGCTACTCCATTACAAGCTCAGCCCAAGGAATTCATGGTGCAAGACTTTTCACAATGGCTTGGGCCAACTGCCAGAGGCATGGCGTGGGCAGCTGAGAGGTGCTCAAACATGGCTTTGGTTGCAACAATGCATCATAAATCCCTCTTGGCACATCAGTTTTGTAATCCTAGCTGTACAGAAAGGTAGCAGGTCAGGAAGGTGAGAAGCAAACTGCAGAAAGAGAAGAGCTACAGATATGGGCAAAAGGGATGGAGAGATCCTGAGGAAAGTCCCAAGGTCATGGGCGGGGGCAGGCTTTGAAAATTATGGTGGGCCAACTCCTGCTTCTTAATTCTTGGATCTCCCCCCCCCCTGCTCCTACCACCTGCAGCTTTTCCCACGCTAGTCTCTATCAACACAGAAATCCGTTTGATGGCCATATCCTGAACCCATTGTTCCAGGGTAAACTGCAGGCAGAAAGAGCAAACATTTGTGGAAAGGTACACTTGAGTTGCCAATTCCTTCTCCAAGGTGAAGTGGGTAATGTTTCTGCAGCATCTTTTGTGTCCCTATCGCACAGCTGGGCCACCATTTTTCTTCCAATGGGCACGTGTTTAGCCTGTGGTGGAAAGAGACTAAGAGGGCTCAGCGTGAATGCAAAAATCTAATGATGCATCCATTTGTCAGCCTCCAGAATGTTTGAAGTCCAAGGGTGTTTCATGTCCAAAGACAGGCACCTAATACTGCAGCAAGGGAGGAGTGGACTTATCTGTGGATTAGATAAGAGGCTGTAGGGCAGTGGCTGGCTGGAGAATTCTGGGAGTTGAAGTCCACATATCTTAAAGTTGCCGAGGTCGAGAAACAGTGCTGTAGAGGTTCCTCATTAGCAATTTCTAGGATCTTCTGGAGTCCTCCAACCATCGTTGTGCTAAAATAACAGCAAAGAGGCTTTCTTTCACTTCAGCAGCAGTTGGGTGATCTTATGAAGATGCTGTATCCCTAGAGGGGAAATTGACCTTTAAACCCAAACTGTTGGGTATTAAGGAGCTTCCAAACTGGTTAATCTGTGGCTAACACAAAAACACGCTCTGAAAACAAACCCAAGTACTGTAGAAACGACCCAAAGGCTCAGCTGTCTTCAGGGAGGTCCTTTCAGTCTTCCCCAACCAGGGCATTCGCCAGGGGTGTGGACTTCAACTCCCAGAATCCTTGGCTAAGAATTCTGGGAGGTGGAATCCCAAACCTCATCAGGCTTGGGAAGGCTGGTCTTTTGTCTTCTCCTGAAGGTGACCAACGCTTTGATTTCTTCTGCTCTGTGGTCAAGTGTTGAAAGATGGTGGTCCCCATAGGCTCTCTAATGACTAGGAACAGTCTCTATTTGCGTAATGCTGTTTTTTTTACTGATGCAATATTGATGCTTTTTTTTATTATAAATAATTTTGGGAGAGTATGTCCTTAAAAAAACCATACAAAATAAGGAATGTGTGCATGAGAACATAAGGAAGCTACAATGCAATGCAATTTCACACCCTGATAAGCTCATTTGGGAGGCTGTTAATGGCTGAGAGGACAATTAAACCCCATTCACACCTATTTCGCTGGCCCAGCAGTTTCTCTCCTGCTTTTTAAAACAGGAAAGATGACTGCAGAGAAAGGGAATCCAGCACATTTTCTTTAGAAAATGGAGTTGATCAGGAAAAGTATATTCAAGGTCAGAAATGATGCATTACAAGTGTGAACATCCACCGAGGGGCATTCTTCTTTGCTTCTTTGTTACTTGTTAGATTTCCATTCCATTTTTTCTCCAGAAACTCAAGAAAGAGAGTTCCTTTCATCTTATCCCCACAACCCCACTGGTGAGGTCGGTTGAACTAAGAAAGAGACTGGCCCCACATCTCCTAACCAGTGTCCGCGGCTGAGATGGATCTGAACTTGGCTCACCCCAGTCCTGGTCCAGCTGCTACCTCACAGTGACCTTCCACTGAGAGATGGATGGGCAACCGGGTAGCTAAAGTGATGCCCATCAGACTTCTGCGAACTCTGCCCTGCTGCCTAGATGGGGGTGTGGCGGATGAAGAGGGGCAGAGTGGACGTGGGCCTGGCCTTTCATTGTACAATCACCTCCCAGGGGTCTGCAGGCTTGCTGTATCCTCACAATTCGTTAGATCCCCAAAGCATCTGAAAGCATCTTGTCCTGTCTGTGGGTGGTTTTCAGATTTGAACACGGGTGAACAGGGAGGTTGCAGAATGGTGGTTGGTGGGAGTAGCCCTTCCCATCACCTCCCATGATGAACTCCTAAAGCCCCCCCAGAATAAGCTAGAAAACCAGAAACCTTGCTTTCAAGGGAAGGAAACCTGCAAGGGATCAGAGGGTCCATTACATCACAGTAGGAACTTGGGAGCTGAGCTGAGACAACCTGAGATGAGTTAAGCCAGGAAGAAGCAGTGAGGCTTTGCTACGTGGAGGCCTTCTTGATGGATGAAGGCAAGAAGAGGTTTGGGGGGTCAAGAAAGGTCAAGAAAAGGTCTTAGCTGACTCCCCAGTGGAGTCAGGCCTCCATCACACAAAAATACAGCCCAGCCACCTGGGCATGATGCAACTTTTGGGCTGCCCTTGCACTATCCTCTCAGCAGCGGGCTGGGCCACCAGGGCTTCTGAGACCAGGCTGCCAGGCTGCGTCTGAAGAAGCTGGCACGTCCTCTGCAGAAGGCTGCCACCCGGTGGCAGTTGGTGGCCCCTGCAGCCGCAGCATCTCGCCACATCCCCGCCAAAGTTGCATCAGCTGCATGCTCACAAGAGAAGCCATGGAGGGGGACTTCTTTCCAGCCCAAAGCCCCTCCCCAGGAGCTATCATTTTTCTGTCTTTCCAGGCATCTGCATTTGGGCTTAACAAACAAACAAACAAACAAAATCCTGCAGGCTTTTTTTTTTTAAGGGTAGGATCGATTTGATAACCGGATCTCGTATCTGATGCTTCCAACAAGGGCAACAAGGCTTGGGAAAGTGGGGGTTCTGCGTGGCGCGGAGCAGGATCTTGCGGGGCCAAAAGGCGCATGGGACGCAGATGGCCCAGGCTTGTTGCTGGAGGAGCAAGGACAGGGGCCTGGGAGAATCAGGATGCATCCCACGCTGCGGGGCTGGAGAAAGGGTGGGGGGGCAGGGTCTCCCCGGCCTTTCCCTCCCTTCCAGAACGGTCTGGATGCACTTGCAAGGGGAGCGGGGGCAGGACGGGAGGGAACTGTGCCAGGACAGGGGTGGGGGGGGGTGGAGAAGGCGGGCGGGGCGGGTTCTTCCAAAGGATTTTGCAGTGCTGCGTAAACCCTGCAGGCGACCTCCTGCCCAGCAGGTGGCGGTGTTCTTGCAGACTCAAGCCTCCCCGCCGGTTCTTCCTGCAGGCAGGAAATGCCCCTGGAAAAGGGAAGGAAGGAAGGAAGGAGAGGGAGGGAGGGGCTGCCGGGGGGGCGGCCATGTGAGTGGCTCGGCGGAGCCCGAGTGGGCGCGCAGCGACGCAGCGCCCGGCCGCCAGGATGGGCAAGCGGGGCAAGAAGGAGAAGCGGGCCAGGGGGGCCGAGAAGGCGGCCGCCAAGATGGGGAGGAAGGTCTCCAAGCGGAGCAGGACGGAGGAGGTGATTTCGAAGGGCGCCCGGGAGGGGGCCTTTCCCGTTCTGCGGCAGGCGGGCGCCCGGCGGGCCTGGCCTGGCCTGGCCTGGCCTTCCCTCTGCGGCCCGAGGCGCGCGCAGCCTGACGGGGAGGCCCCGAGGGCCCTTCTGCCGGAAAAGGGGTGGTCCGTGGGTGGCGCAGCTGAGGGGAAGGAGGGCGTCGGGGATCCTCGCGGGCCGCTTTCGGGCGTGTCGACGCCAGCTCCCGGCACTCACGCGGGCTGGGGAATTCTGGGAGTGGAAGTCCGCGCGTCTGAGCGTGGCCCGGTGGAGAAACGCTGATTTAACCGGGGGGGGGCGGGGGGGGTAAAACATAAGCGCGCTTATCACCGCTGTTGAGGGACGGGAGGCCTCTTCTTTACCACCTCTTCTATTTCTATTATTTCTCTTTCTTTTTCGATTTTCTTTTCTCACAAGGCACTATTTTTCTTTATTTCTTTTCAATATCCGTATGGTGTTTATCTTGTTAAAATTTCTTTAATAAAAATTATACGTTACATTACAGCTACATTATATTAAAATTATATATATATAAAATTATATATATATATATATATATATATATATATATCTTATATTAATATATATAATATACTATAGACATTAAAAGGGACGCGGTGGCGCTGCGGGTTAAACCGCTGAGCTGTCGATCGGAAGGTCGGCGGTTCGAAACCACGCGGCGGGGTGAGCTCCCGTGGCTCGTCCCAGCTCCTGCACACCAAGCAGTTCGAAAACATGCAAATGTGAGTAGATCAATAGGTACCGCTTCGGCGGGAAGGTAACGGCGTTCCGTGAGTCATGCCGGCCACATGACCACGGACGGGTCCTTAGGGACAACGCCGGCTCCAAGGCTTAGAAACGGAGATGAGCACCGCCCCCTAGAGTCGGACACGACTGGACTTTACGTCAAGGGAAACCTTACTTTTACTTTACTACTATAGACATTATATATAAATACATATATTAATAAGAAAAAATGTCTGGCCGTTGTCCTTCCGAGGGGTCTTTGCACAATGTGCCGTTTCTGTAGCCAAAGCCAACCATTTCTTTTGTTGCAGGAGGATCTGGAAGCGCTCATAGCCGAATTCCAGACTCTGGATGCTGGAAAGACGCAGGTGCTCGAGGCCCCCTGCGCCCCTCCGTCCCCAAGGTGAGCACGGACGTGCACCCACGCTTTCTTGTCTCCGAATGGGGAGCGGTTTTGCTCCTAGCAGACTGCCTCTGTCGTCCTGAGTTATTCCATAGTCAGCATGATCACCTAGGAATCCATTGGTAATATTCCTAATTTGTTTTTTGTTTTTAATCACAGTCTGATGATTTAGACTGTTTAATCAGAACAAAGCACTTTAAAATGTTGATTGATTCATTGATTGGATCAGATTTACATAGCCGCCTCACAAACGTGATTCCGGGCAGCGTACAATAAACAACGAGTTAAAACAATTAAAACACAAATACAAATACAAACAAAAATGAAAGGGCAGGAGAATGTTACTCCCCTGTCTCAAGTTGCCTTGTAATCTTGTATGTTTGTGGTTTTTGTAGCTTTCTTCTTTAATAACAAAAGTGGAGGTTGAATGCTGATATTTTTCTCCTTTGCAGCAAGAATAAACAAACTCCCACAAATATTAATATATCATTTCTTTACAATAATAGCAAAATTGGAAGTTGAAGTTTTATACTTTTCTCCTTTGCAGTAACAATAAATAAACCCACACGGATATTACTATATTGTTACCATTGGGTATAGAACCCACCCAGCATAAAAAACCCAATTCTTCCTCCAAGGAGTTTATAATCCTATTATTTCATCAGCAAAAGGCCAGCAACCTTGCAATTCGCTGACATTTTTTTCCCCATAAGTATTTTTGTTCAAAGTTTAAATATATGTGACTTTGGCCTTCATTCCCTCATCACCAGCTTTAGTCTCTTAGCATTATTGTTCTAAAACATGGAATGAAGGAAAATAAAGCTCAGGAATGTTAGTTTTACACTCTTTTGCTCCATCATTTCACTTAGATGCAGGCTGAAAACATGATTCAACTGGGCATATTCCTTGATGGTCCAGCAATACTGCTCATGGCCACTTTTCGACAATTAATTAATTTTTAAAATAGTTTAATATGTTTTATTTTATGCAATATAAAATCTACTGTACCTCTGCTGGGGGTGCATAATAGGCTGCATAGAAATGTTACAAAATAGTCAAATAAGTTCAACAAAGACCTCCTCCTGCTTTTAGAGATGTCTGCAGGGCCTGGTCAAAAAAAGTCAAGATGGCGGTCACAACACTGCAATTCAAGTTCTGCTGCTTTTTATGCAATGCATCGTCACGACCGCCATCCTGACTTTTTTGACCAGGCCCCGCAGACACCCTTGCCTTCTTTACACTCAAAGAGAGCAGGCTTGGGGAAATCAAGGCAGATCTCTCACCATTTCATTAACTGAGGACCAAGATTGGCTTGCTCTAACCATGGTTTGCTGAACAAAACCATGGCTGGATAGGGTACATGCAACGTGGGAAGCCAAAATTAAGCATCTGACATGGGACTTAGCCCAATGTGTGAATACAAACTTTATCAAGACCTAGATACCATACAAGGTGGGGCAGTTTTCCAGAAAAGGGGTGCTTGGTTTTTCAAAGTTGCTGAGGTTGAAGGTTAGGGTTAGGCCTCAAATGTTTTGCACACCTTTAATTTCCAGTCAAAAGATGTTGGTGCTCATGAACTCTGTTCCCGCAAGTCCTGTGGTTGGTCTGCTTAGCCCTCTCTTTCCTCTTGGCCCCCAGGCTCAACGCTTCGCTCTCTCCACATCCCGAGAAAGACGAACTCATTCTGTTTGGAGGTGAATATTTCAATGGCCAAAAAGTAAAGTATTTCTTTTTCTTTCTCCTCCCCAGTCCCCTGTGCAACTTCACTTGCCCAGCGCCCAAACTCCAATTCCACTTCCTATCTTCCAAAGATTTCACAGAGAATTATGATTGTTTTAAGGAATTGCAGGGGCTGAAACATACATGCCTTATTCCCAGCATGGATGAATAGCCTGTCTTCACCACCTGCTGTAATAAAGTTGTGTGACGTCAGCTGTGCTGGATTCCATTAAAATGGTCAAGAACGATTGCTGGCCTTACCAATCTTTCAGGATCCTGTCCCTTCTGGAGACAGACCCCAACACTTTCTCTCCCCATCTCCTGCCTGCTCAAAATAAAGCTGTCCCTCCTATGGATTTTGCAAAGCAGGAGCCAGATCATTAGCATAGATTGATGAGGGTCTCAAGGTGGATGCTGTAAACCAGCCTTTCTCAACTTTTTGACCCTGAGGGACCCTTGAAATATTTTTCAGACCTCCGGGAACCCCTGCCGATTCAGGCTTCAATATAGGCCAGATTAATTACAAAATTATTCTATCTGTTTCACGGGTAGGCCGGTAGATATGCATTAACCGTGTTCTTAAACTGAAAATACAGAATGAAACTTGCCTCTTTAATGTGAAGTTGCCCAAACTTCAAATAATTTTTAAAATAAATCATGATCTCCCAGGAACCCCTAGTGATCTCTCGTGGAACCCTGGGGTGCCATGGAACCTTGGTTGAGAAACCTTGGTGTAAACTGAGCTGATGCCTTTCCTATCCCCTTTCTCTTGTCCTTCTGCATTTAACCTGGAAAAAAAAATGGTCAAGATTTCTAGTCAAAAATTTCTGGTACAGCTTTGTTTGCAACCCAGCGTCTTCTTTGGTCTTCCAAGACTTGGAAACAATGGTGTAAAGTTTCAGAAGAAGGTGGAGGAGGCGAGCAAAACTGAGGGTCAGGGAGGGATGCAGCGTTTTCTCATTGGAGAAGAAGCTGTGACATCCAGGGGGAAATAAAACAACAGAGAAATTGGGGGTTCCACCAAAATCAGTTGACTGAACATTTAATATTGCCCTTGGTTTTGAATTTCTAATTTTATGTGTTTTAATTCTGTCAGCTGCCTTGAGTGCTTCTGAGCAGGGGAAAAAATGGGATATAACTCAAATCCATAAATACAAATAATGCATATTGGGAGGAAAATATTTCCCTCTGTCTCTCCTAGCATTTGATTTCATGTCAAATCATTGAAGTTATTTGGCAGGAAATTTCAAGCAGATGCGGGAGAACGTCCTTACACAGCACGTAACTAATTTATAGGAACGGTTGCTATAACCTGTGCTGACGGCCATGAATCTGAGTGGCCTCAAGATGGAGCCTCAGTCTTCATTCTCACTTGCTCCAAACACAATACTGGGTTCTTGGGCAACTGAAGTAGTAGGAAGGCCTGACGGCCCCATCCTGCTCTGATCTTCAACAAGAGTGGAGCATCAGCTACCTGGGGGACCTTGGATGAAGGAAGGACTTTTTTCAGATGAGTTTTCCTTCTGAATTCTTGTCCCTTGGATACCCACTTTCCTCATCTGAAGTAGGGAGGAAGTGGCCCTCAGGATCATGGCCTCCTTCAGCGGCAGCTTGGAGAATCTGCAACTGCCTTGTTAGAATGAGTGTCTGTTTAGGGCTGACCTGGTACCGTGTGCTGATCTGGATGCTGAAGCACCCAGTGTTGTGAACTGCAATCTCATTTTCACAGTTGCAAAGATAGAAATGCTGGCTGGGTTGTCGTTTTAAGATCTCGGGCCTAAGGGGTGTGCAGTAAGATGGATGATCTGCATTTCTAGCAAAGCCCTCTTCCTCCTTTGATGTCTCCCTTAGACAATCCTCTACAACGAGCTCTTTGTTTACAACATCCGGAAGAACAGCTGGGCTAAAATCGATACTCCAAGCCCTCCGCCTCGGCGCTGTGCTCACCAGGTATGGTGCTTGTGACAGACTGGGAGCACACAGGGATTAGGAATACCCATCGTGCTAAGCCAGGATAGGCCTTGTTTCATAGTGGCATAGATTTATGGAGGAGCATAGCTAATGTGGCTTCTTCATCCATCCATGGTTAAAACAAACCAGGCTCAGTGCGGTACATGCACCCAGACAGTGACTGTTGGCAGAAAGACCCTTTGCCTTTCTCTCCTCCCCACAAATGTGTTTGAGTTGGTATGTTCTGCTAAACTTGGTTTGTAATGTACGGTCCCCAATTGACCTGCCAGCCTCCCTTGCTGTTTCCATCTGACTGGGGTTGCTGGGAATTGTAGTCCAGCAATTGCTGGAGACCTCATTATGGTTTGTTCAACTATGGATTATTGAAATAGGTGCAACTTGTTAAATTTGCACTGGGCTATACACCATGATTCATAAACAGAATTGTGCAAAATATTCTGAGGCAAAAAAAAAAAAAAAGTAAGTTCTAGATGGGCTGTTCTCAAGATTCTGCAAAGTCATAGTTTTGAAGCTCGGCCCTTTCCAGGACCCTCAAAACTCTCTGTTCCAAAAAAAGAGAGGTTTGCCCAGGATTGGAACTTTCTGTGAGGCAGATTCTACCCATAGCAAGGTGACACACATCACACTAAGGCAAAGCCAGATAAACCACGTTCCGATTGAGAAGGATGTACTAACTGGGCCCTTAAGGTGACTCTCCAGCAGTGTGGTACTGCTTTGTTTAAAGGACAGATGAACAGATACGGACCAGAACATTGCTAGATAAGCTTAATGAACCACACGCTAGTGCCTTCAAAGGGAGGAGAGGATACCTGGAGAGGTGGGCAACGTCTGGTCTCCCACATGTTGCTGGAGTGCTTCTCCTGACACCCCTCACCATTAGCCATGCTGGGTGGGTCTGAGACTAGCTGAAGCTCAGCCACATTGGAGAGGGCAAGCGATGTAAACCTCTGCCTGTTGTAACCTCAGAGTCCAGGGGAGGGCAACTGAACCAATGTTGTAAGAAGGAAGTGTTGTGAGGAGCCCTTATCTCTCACCAAGCTGCTCTCACCACCTTTGAACGGAGAGCGAAGGACCCTTGGTCTTTTGCTGCAACCCAGGATGTGGATTTCTTGCTTATTCTTTGGGTATCCCTTTCTCTTCCATATCCTTCCCCCCACCACCACCATCAAATTCCTGCTTGACTTTTGAGGCTCCGTTTCTTTTTCCCCCTGCTCTTGAAGATCCTTTAACAAAGAGAACAAAATGCAGCTGTGTAGCTGAGTGTGAATTACTAGGCATCGCAACCAGCTGAAGATCACTGGCCTGCAGCTGAAGGAACTAATGTTCCCTAATATGATGCTCTCCAGAAATGGTGGTTCTCTAAATACATCTAGAGGCCTCCAGTACTGGATGCAGCCTGCCTGCCTGCCTGCCTGCCCTACCTACTTACCTACCTTCCTGCCATGAGCACAGTGGTTGAACACAGCACTGTAGGTCAGAATGATGCAGAGAAAATCTCATGCTTTACATGCCAAGAAGGATGCCAACGCTGCCCTCTCTCGTTCTTCCTGGCAGGCTGTGGTGGTCGCTCAAGGTGGCGGACAGCTTTGGGTGTTTGGTGGGGAATTTGCTTCTCCAGATGGGGAGCAGTTCTACCACTACAAAGACCTCTGGGTCTTGCATTTGGCCAGCAAAACATGGGAGCAAGTCAAGTAAGTAAAGACCTCTGGAAGGCAGCCGCTGCTTCTGTGCTCCGGCACGGGGCTTGCCCTGCTCCTTCGATGGAGAATGGGGAGCCCAAGGGTTGGGTGTGATGCCCATGCAGCTCCGAGCCACATGCAGGTCTCTGGATGCCCGCTGTTGCTTTGAGACCACCGGCTTTCTAGGAACCAGTTCCTTCGTTGCTTCTATCAGAAGGGAACCGAAATTAGGGAAGATGTGACTCAGACTAAGCAAACAGCTGCCAATGGATTTTTCCACACAAGGTTCTTACTGCAAAATGTATTCCAAAAGGCCGAGAGCAGGAAAGGGAGGGGAAAATCAGAGACCTTTAATTTACTGGGCCTGAGGGTGGGAGGACGAGTACCCTGTTTGTGAGCAGCCGATACCGAAATTCATATTTTATCTTGAATCTGGGCTGCTCAGATAAGCTCCTTGAGCCCCCTCGGATGTTGGAGGCTTGATCTCCCCTGCTCCCCTTTCTCCGAGACCCAGGCCCCCTCCTTCCTTCTCTAGACTCCCGCCCAAGTGCCAGAAGGTGGGTTTTCTTTCGTCCCCACTCTGCCAGAGCAGCATTAAAACAAAGGCAGGCGGCCTCCCCCGCAGCCGTCTTTGTCGGCACAGATGTTGGAGTTTCTCCGGAGGAGGGGGCGTGGGCTGCCTTGGCTTTCTGAGAAACAAGTTGGACCTGGAGGGGAGGGTGAAGGAAGGGGGGGTGGTAGTGGTGGCAAGTGGGTGGCCACGAGAAGGGGGCTCAAGGAGACAGCTGGGGTTGGAATCAGCAGCTGTGACCCTCCATGTCCAGGAGAGGACATCAGGGGGGCTGCTGAATCTGCTGCTTCGATTTCAGGGCTTCAGGGGGACCCTCTGGGCGGAGTGGACACCGGATGGCCGTGAGCAAGAGGCAACTGGTTGTCTTTGGAGGCTTCCACGAAAGTAGCCGGTTAGTCTGCCCCACGGTCCTTCTTTTTTGGAAAGGGTTGCTCTGCCCCCACTAGGCCCAAGACACCTCCCTTGAAGATGCTCCATCTGCTTTGTCTCAACCCCAAAGGAACACAGGGCAGACGGGGGGTGGCTCTGATTTTCGCTACCCCCACCCTGCCATCTTCACTGGCTACCTGTTTCCCCACCCAGTGCGTTACGATGACACCCGAGCAATGGGCAGCCTTTCTCCAAAGCTGCTCAGCCCCCACTCCTTGCCCTTTCGGGAAAGGTGTTGAGCCTTCTCAGTTTTCTCTAGTGGAAGACCAACCTTTAACTGTCTTTTGTCGAATGTTAAGTGCTTATGTTTTATTTATTACTGTTCCTGACCTTGAGTGCCCCTCTGGACAGAAAGGTGAGGTAGGGGTGATAGAAGTCAACAAACAGGGAGCTCAAGTAATCTGGAATGCAGGGCTGCCCAGGACAAGGGCGGGTGGCAAACAGAAACCGGGAGGCTGATAACAGATGGAGGGGGTGGCGGGTCAGGCCTGCCCCCTTGTTGCTCGAGCTGCCGTAGGAGGCGCAGTTCTTCTGCCTTGCTGGGGACCCTGCGGCCAACTCCCCTGTGCCTCCTGTCACTGTTTGCATGGGATACTTTTGCTCCAACCAGAGATTACATCTACTACAACGATGTTCATGCTTTCAACCTGGACACATTTGCCTGGTCCAAGCTGGCTCCTTCTGGCATCACTCCGGCTCCGAGGTCAGGCTGCCATCTGGCTTCGACGCCCGAGGGCAACATCGTGGTCTACGGAGGCTACTCCAAACAGGTGAGGCTCACCTTTTGCTATTAGTTACCCATCACTTAAGACTAGAAGTTCCTCAAAGTGGTTTGGAGCAAGTTTGAAAGGGACTGATCAGCTTGTCTTTTCTGCATTGTGTCTAGACCCAGGGGCTTCCCAAAACTTGTTCCTCCTCCTCCTCTTAGGGGCTGTTGGTCAACCTGTGGCCCTCCAGGTGTTGCTAGACTACAGCTCCCACCATCCCTCCCCACGGCAGGCATTGCTGGACATTAGTTCTGCAACATCTGGAAGACACCATCCCCACCCCTGTTTTTCAGGAAGGGATGCCTGAGGAGTTTGCAGGATAAAGGGGGAGTCAAGAGTGTTAAGTTCCCCTAGGAAAATATTTGGGGACAGACGTAAGCAGGCCTTCGTGTATTCTTCACACAGTGGAAATTTTGGGCAAATCTCTGGGAATCTCACCTCTCAAAAATCCCTGAACTTTGCTCTTCCCGGTGAGGGCTAGAAGGATCATGCATGATTTAAAAAAAAAAAAGGATTTGCAGAAATAGTTCCTTGAAGGTAGCTTGGTTCTGGTAACATGATTCTATAATGCGACTGCTTTTGTTGCGCAGCGAATTAAGAAGGACGTTGACAAAGGGACCCTCCATACGGATATGTTCCTCTTGAATGCTGAAGGCTTGGGTAAGCGCGGGCCCCGGGCCACCTGCTGAACAGGAGCAGGCGGTTGAAGGAGGTTGATTCTGGTTGGGCCTTACAACAGGTTTTGTTCCCGCATCTTCAGGCTCTGGGTGCCCACACTTTAAAGAATTCTCTCTGCAGCCCCACCCCACCCCCGGTCATTTGAAAAGAACAAAACCTTGTGCCAGGACACAATCGCTACATGATCTCTATGCAACGTCTGGTTGGCAACGGCTCTTGGAATGAGTTGCTGCTGCATCCTTGAGGATGCTGAGGGTTGAACGTGGGACCTTCCGCAGCAGCGTAGGGCTCTCGTACTGAGTACAGACCCTCCCCGTGTCCCACAAGGCTGGACCTTTAAGAGGTTTCCCTGTTGCCGTGCTTCTCATCCGCCTCCTGCTTTTCCTGTTCCTCCTCTCCTGTGTTCGTCAGACAAATGGACTTGGACCCGGGCGAGTCCTTCTGGTGTGAAGCCCAGCCCCAGATCCGGCTTCTCGGTGGCCGTGGGCCATGGCAACCGATCTCTTCTCTTCGGTGGGGTGCACGATGAAGAGGAGGAGGAATGTCTTGAAGGCGACTTCTTCAATGACATTTACTTCTACGATCTGGCAAAAAATCGGTGGTTTCCTGGACAGTTAAAGGTTTGTGAAACACCTCATGCAGCAGGGCTTTTTCCCTTCTCTTGTTCTTTGACCATCTTTGACCATCTCCAATCACTCCAGTTAACCTCAGCTTCCATTTGCAGTAGAGGGAAAAATACTGGCTTACAGAGCTGTGAGTTAATGTGAAGCCAAGCATTTCCAAGTGACCTCTGCTGATTGCAAACCACCTGGCCTTTGATAGCTTCCGCATGGAAACCAGAAAGACTGGCAAAGCTTGCAACAAGGAAGACCTAAACTTAGGAAACACAAGGAAGCCATGTCGCTTGTACTGCTTTCTATCTGCTGTACAATCAGAAGTAGAGATACTGAAGGCGTTTCCCTCCATTGAAACAATTTCCCCATTCAAAATGGTTGTAATAAACACGCTTGGAGGGTTCTTTAGAAAATACCTTTGAATGCTTGAGTGCCTGGGGATTTTGGCTTAGCCTCTTCTTCGAGTGCTACATCCCTATGTGCACATTAAAGTGGTGTAGTGTGGCAGGATTGTACTGCAGATAGTCCTCAACTTACGACCACAAGTGGGACCAGAATTTCTGTTGATAAGTGAGGCAGTCATTATGTGAGTCACCCAATTTTATGACCTTTTTGCCATGGTTGTTAAGTGAATCGTGGTCATTAAACAATCTGGCTTCCCCCTATTGACTTTGCTTGCCAGAAGCCAGGTGGGAAGGTCGCAAATGGCGATCATGTGACCCCAGGATGCTGCAACCATCGTAAATATATGCCAGTTGCCAGTGCCTGAATTTTGATCACGTGGCAGTTGTAAGTGCGAGGATTGGTCATAAGTCACTTTTTTCAGTGCCATTGTAACTTCAAACGGTCGCTGAACAAATGGTCATAAGTTGAGCACCACCTGTAATTTTGACCATGCTGTGTTCGCATGCTTCAAAGGGGGAGTTGGAAAGCACACTGGATAGAGGGGAAATTCTATTAGAATATAATTCATGTAATCTGGTGGTGGTGCTGGGACCAACTCCCAGACTTCCCAGGCGAAAGTCTGACTCGGGATGGGAGCTGAGAATTCTGGGAGTTGCAGTCCCAAGCATTTGGAGGCTCCCAGGTGAGGAAGACGACTGCAGCATCTTTTTAGTTGTTTATTTTTCAAATTTCTATCACTTCCCATCTCTCCTGAAAAGGGGACTCTGGGCGGTTAGAAGACTATTAGGTTTAGAAGAATAGCCGTGGTGTCCTCAAATGTTACTTAGAACATCCCTTGTATTTGTGTCTGCCTCTTCTTGTCCTTCTGCTAAACTCTTCTTTCCATCACCAGGGGTTGAAGTCCGAGAAAAAGAAAAGGAGGCGAGGCGCAGCGAAAGAAGAGCCCCGTCTCTCTCTGCAAGACCAGGCTGGTGGTGGAGGGGACGAGGTGGAGAGGCAGTCCCCCCCAGGCCCTGTGGAGGTTGTCAAGGAGGTGGTGGCAGAGGATGGGACCGTCATGATCGTCAAGCAGCTGATCCCAGTCCCCCAAGGGGAGTCACCAGAGTCGGAAGGAGAAGAGGACGGCAAGGGGAACGAAGCCTCCAAGCCTCCAGTGGAGCCCTGCCCACGTTCCAATGCCATGCTGGCAGTGAAGCATGGGGTGCTCTACCTCTATGGGGGGATGTTTGAAGTGGGTGACCGCCAGTTCACTCTCAACGACCTCTACGCCCTCGACCTCCACAAAATGGAAGAGTGGAAGGTCCTTGTGGAGATGGACCCAAGTGAGTTGAGAAGGTCCCAGTCTTGATCTGCTTTCAGGTTTCAGTCTCCACCTTATTCACTGCACCTGCAGAAGCCCTCATTCCTTGTCTTCCCCTTTTTAAAAGAAAAAAAAATCGAAGATTTTAGCCTTTGCCATTGAAGCTTAAATACCGGTAGAAAAATGTCTGATGGAATTCTGGAGCTGTGGAAGGTTGAACAATATTTCTAAGACCAGGAATCTGACTTTCTGGTGACCTTTTCCCCTTCCCTCTAAGATAGCAGAAACAAAACAACACGCATGACTTTGCAAACTGGTTTAAGTTGCATGAAGCCTGGGATTGCAAGACCTTGCTTCTTACTGACACCCAGAATCCAGAATTACTTCTCTACACAGACCAAACCAGCATGTGCCCAAGAAGGCCAGTCTAGAATCCTTCTTGACATACTTGATTTCCATGGTCATTCTGCAGCCCTCTCCAGAAAGCATACGAGGACTCATTCCCCAAAAGCTGTCCTCCTCTGAACAACAGATGTCTCTCTCTCTGTTGCACAGAAAGTATACCATCGCATTATAGCAGTTGCTGTGATTGTTTGTTGCTATTTGGGTTCAACGTTGTGATCGTTCTCATGGGTTTTCATTCCTTCTCCCTGAGTGCTGAATATCTCCTGTTGCCGCTGAAACGGCCCACTCAAACGTGGCTTCTGAAGCGCAGGACGGCCCGCTTGTTTAACCAGCCTACTTCTTTTATCAGAAGGCCAAGAAAGGGGGTTGAATCCTGGTTCTGGGCTAAGCATCCTCTGCACAAGACTGCTGAAGAGGGTGGAGGGGGAAGGGGGAAGTCCAGTGCATGCAGCTGTCAATAGGCAAGCGAGAGGTGATGCTTGACTTGGATTCCTTGAACTCTCGGCTTGGAGACGTTCCTCAAAATCTGAATGGCAGCTGGGTTTAATTCTGTCCCAGGTCTGGTGTTAATCTGAGACAAAAGCCCGTTTGGAGTGACTCAGGGACAGGTGGTGAGACTATCTCGGAGGCACCTTCAGGCCGAGGGCTCTGAATATCCTAAGACGCCACTAACTGGCCAGCAGAGCAGCTGATTTTGGCCAGGCATAATCCCTGGAAGAACCGCTTCACTGTGTCCTGGCCTCCCTTGATCCTGAGTC